>NC_056749.1:500311374-500661374 GCF_019279795.1 Protopterus annectens
GTATTGCATGATTGTTTTATCTCTCCCTGCTTTCTTCCCTACTCAATCCTTCCTCCCTGCACTTGAGGCATAAAAATGGAAAATGAACTCTTATTCCATTAAAAACATGCTGTACTCCCCACACCGATCTTTCCTTCATGTTGGCCTTCTGTATGCTCTTTCCTATTTCTGATTTTGCTATCTCCTCCTTTCCTCGAAATTTGCACGATATTATGACTTGGCACTTTACTGTGGCAACCATATATAGGCTTTTGTCCTTAACAGAGCTATAGCTATGATGTGCTCTATTGCATGTGTGAATATACACAGAGATTAGCATAACATCTGCTTGTTACATTTTCTTTTGTCACATGACCTTCCATAGCATAGCCACTCCAGCAGCTGAACTGCTGCTGTTACTGTGGCTGTGATGTTGTAATATGCAGCTGCTTTAGATACATGTTTACACTGCCAGAACTCATTCATACAGTATCAGCTTTTATAGGTTCATAGGCATATACTAGACTAATGACCACCAAAGCCTTTATAAGCTGTGCAGTCCAACCCAATTGTGTCCCTATGTATCATGGACATTTATTAGGAGGGGGTATGTTGGCTAGGACATTTCTAGAGGTTATGTGGGGTGGTATGTTAGTTTGGGTGTTACTCTCTGACTCTATCACAGACATGGGGGCTAGACTTGGGATGAATTTCTGATTTCCTATCTGTTAGTCATGATTACACTTAAACTGGGTTAGGGACAGACTCTGCTTCATATTGATGGGGGCCCTGTTCCAGAGCATGGGAATTCTCTGAGACACATATCCGTTTTGCCAACATGTCTTATTTATGACACCAACAAAATTGAAATCCTTGGATCCAGTGGTTCTGATGATGTTAATTTTGCAGATGTACAAAAGTGGCATCAGAGCTAGATCTGAGAATCACATCTAAGTAACCTGTAGGAGACAAAAGTATAGAGATAGGTCTTCAAGGCAACCAATATAGGATAATGTGTTTATAGCCTGCAGTCTACTGGTAAGGAACCTTTATGGGTGTTCCAACTGTTGCATATGTCTGGTCAGGTACATGCCAAAGGGGGCATTATACTCAATGACCGGTCTGATAATCACCAAATAAAGTGGCACTATGACTTTCTTCAATGCCATCCCTGACTTATAAGTCTGGTGGGGTAGAATGATTTTCTCACTATCTTTGCCACATGTTGGTCAAAGGCAAGATTACTGTCTACATATGTTCTCAGATCCCTAATTATAGGGTCAATTCTTAGGTATAGCCTGGGTGGCAGTTTTCCCAAAAGGCACTATAATGCATCTCTTGCCATTGAGCTGGCTGTTGCATGCAAAACTGTGCTGTATCATATAGCGTAGTGGAACTACACATTTTTTTGTGAATACCACCTCCATCTGTCTTGTGTAGAACATGAGGATTTCTTGGTTAAACTCCAGGATGTAAAAATCAGTAAAAACCACAATCACTCTTGACAGCTACACATACAATGATTGTGGATTAAAATAAATAGGGCCAAATATTAATTGATTATATAAGTCAAAGCAATTTGGAAATGACACTGTGAAAGCCAAAGGGGCTAGCAATATCTTAGATACTGTACAGAAGATCTTAGGTATTTTTGCTGTCCGCCTGTAGTTATCCTCTCTCCAGTTAACACTGACAGTGAAACTGTCATCTTCAGCCTAAGTGCAAAATCAAACCCAGCCATAAATAAACCATCTTTCCTTCAAATTATACCTGTGATGTGATACATTTTATGATACTCATGAAAGCAGACTGGGATGCTACCTTCAGTGACCGAAATACCTCTGTTAGGTACTTGCAGTTAATTTTATGGCATTATTAACTCCAGCATTAATGAACATTATCAGTAAAGCACAGATATAAATTCTTCTTCTTCTTCTTTCGGCTTTTCCCGGTTTGGGGTCACCACAGCAGATCATCTGTCCGCTCACGATTGGCAGACGAGTTTTATGGTGTCGAGTTGCCAGCCCACCCTACCACAGAAGGCACACACATGCGCACACTCACACCTAGGGCCAATTTAGAGTGTCCAATCCACCTACTGCATGTCTTTGGGATGTGGGAGGAAACCGGAGCACCCGGAGGAAACCCACGCGACCACAGGGAGGACATGCAGACTCCACACAGAAGGCACCCCAGCCAAGAATCGAACCGGAGAACCTCTTGCTGTGAGGCAGCAAGGCTAACCGCTGCACCACCGTGGCCACCCAAAGCACAGATATAAATGTAAGTTCAAAAACAAAAACTATTGTTGAATCACATAAGTAACTTTATATACAAGAACTGTAACTAAAACAAAAAAAAGATGCTGCTTAGCTTTAAAAAGCGTACCTTGTCAAACTGAGTTAACCTGAAACATGAACTTCTTTAAATGATACAACCACTACTGTCAAGGGTGTACCCTATTACTCCACAAATACATATATAGCCATTGGTAACTAATATACTGTAATTCACTACTTCAATTGCTCCCAAGAACTATGGCAGACATGGAGAAACACAAGTCTCACACAAAGAACTCTACAAAAATGCAATCAGGCCTATGATACAGAGAATTATAATGAGATATCTGACCATAGCAAAGTCATTAGATGTTTGAGAAATGGATGTCAAGAAATATACCTCTCTGGCTGAAAGCACACTATTCAATTTATTATATATTATTTATGTCAACTGAATAAGACCAGTTGGCATAACGGTTAAGGTCTTTGCCTCCCATGCACAAGGTACAGCGTTTGATCCTGACCACCTGCCAATGCCTGTTTAGAGTTTGCATGTTCTCTCTGTGTCTCTGTGGGGTGTCTCCCACCTCCAAAAAGCATGCTGAGTGTTTCCATCTCAAACTCACCAGTGAATGGAGCTGTGGGCAGCAGCACAGACTCTACATAGTGCCCTATAGAGGAAGAGTTGTATAGACTGGTGCTTTGGGTATTTACTCTGGTGCACAGTATCCTCAAGATAGGAGAACATGGATCACAGACTGTATGCTGTGGCAGGGCTAGCTACTTGACGGTGTAAAATATGGCTCTATGTGATTCGGCTATGTTGATTAATGTTGCCCAAAATGGGCATGGGTAGTTACCATTAAGTGGTTGAGGATGTGGCCTACTCTAGTCTACACCATGCACCCATGTCAAAAGTGAGAGGGGTGTATGTACCCCTGTTAGCCAGTGTGAGCCTGCCATAAAGCCCAGCAGCCTTGGGTCAATAAGCTACTTGCCAGACTTTGTCTATTGCCCAGCCTGGTTACCACAATCAGCTGCAAGTAGTGGTGAGAAAAGGCTCTAAGGTCAACAGAGACAAGGCTGAAGACATGGAAGTTGACTGGAGAGAAAGTACAACAGTTTAAGGAATTACTCAGGGCTCTAGCACCCCAAGAAGAGGAGGAAATAGGTGGAGTTGAAGAAGAATGGCAGCACCTTGTAACAGCATGTGAGGGCTACAGAACTGATAAGTGGCCGAGCCAGGTATGGAAAAAAAGGTACATAAGGAAAGCTGGTGGTGGAATGCAGAAGACCAGGAAGTCATCAAAAGAAAGGAGGAGTGTGGGAAAAAGTGGGAGATAAGAAAAGACCGACCAGGTTAGGAATAAATACTGGTTGGCTTACAAACTAAGAAAGGAGTTGCAATAGCAAAGAAAACGGCACTGGAGGCATTCTACCAGCTTCTGGAAAGGGACTTAGTACGTGGCACAAAGAAACTATGTTATATTGCAAGGCAAAGACAGAAAGACAAAGAAGATAGTCAGACACCCTTCATAAGGGATGCCATCAACAACCTGCTCACCAGTCCACAGGGCATCAAAGGCAGATGGAAGGATTATTTCCAGCAGCTTTAGAATGAAGAAAACTCCACTGAAGCTGTACTGACATAGAAACATCCTACAGTGAGAGGAGAAGAACAACTGACCCTAGAGGAAGTAAGAATACCACTAAGGAAAATGAAGTCAGAGAAAGCAGCAGGCTCAGATGAGGTCACAGCAGATATGGTAAAGATGTTGGGTGAGATAGGAGCAAATGGCTCCGGAGGGTACTCATAGGAGTGTGGAGACAAAGGCATATCCCAGATGACTGAAGAACATGCATACTCATACCAGTGTACAAGAACAAAGGGGCCAACCACGACTGGGGGCAGTACAGAGGTATCAAACTCATGAGACACTGCATAAACGTTCTGGAGAGAATGATTAATAAACGGATATGCAGAGTAATAGAAAGTAAGATGGGAGATGAGCAGTTTGGATTCAGATCAGGATGCAACACAACTGATCCGATGTTTGCAGTGAGACAGATAGTTGAGAAGAAGCTAGAGATGAGGGAAGAGCTTAACTGGGCATTCCTAAACTTGGAGAAAGCATATGACAAGGTCCAAAGAAAGCTGATTTGGGCATTACTGCGGTGGTTCAAAGTCCCAGAATCATTGGGAAAATTATTGTAGACTATGTACAAGGACCAAATGACTCAAGTACGAATAGTGTTCAGTTTCACAGATGGGTCGCCAGTAGGAATGGGTATGCACCAGGGTTCAGCTCAGAGCCCACTTCTGTTCATACTGGTGATGGACTACATTAACAAAGAGGTCAGAGGGGACAGTTGCTGTATGCAGATGATGTGACATTACAGGAAGACTGAGCAAGAGCTTCAGCAAAGGATAGGGTAATGGAATGGAACAATGAAGGTATATGGGATGAAACTAAGCACAGATAAGGCAGTAGTAATGGCAGCAAACTGGGGAAATCAGATGAAGCTGAGAATTGAGATAAAAGGGAAGATAGTGGAACAGGTAAATAGCTTCAAGTATGTGGGAGGGATGGCTGAGAAGAAGGGAAGTCTGAATGAAAAGATCAAAGCTGGAACCAGAGGGGATGCAGCCATCATACATAGAGTCTCAGGTGTAGTAGTCTATGGCAGAAGAATGCCAAAGAAGCTGAAAAGTAAGGTACACAGGACAGTGGTGTGACCAGTACTACTACTATATGGTACAGAAACCTGGATAGTAAAGGCAGAAAAGATGAAGCTAGAGGTGATGGAAATGAAGTGCCTCAGAAGGGTGGTAGGATGCACACTGTGGGACAGATGAATAAATGTGGACATAAGAGCAGAAGCCAAAGTAGCTCCAATGGAAGGAAAGATTAAAGAGAGCAGATTATGGTGGTTTGGACATGTGCAGAA
Source organism: Protopterus annectens (assembly GCF_019279795.1). NCBI lineage: Eukaryota > Metazoa > Chordata > Ceratodontiformes > Protopteridae > Protopterus > Protopterus annectens. The sequence continues at coordinate 500,316,582 of NC_056749.1, forward strand.
AAGCAGAAGACAATCTGGTGAAGGTTTGGGACAGACAGGAAGAAGGTAAGAGGAAATGAGGATGTCCAGCAAAGAGGTGGATGGATTGTGTGAAAGAATATCTCTGACAGTTGGGCATGAGTGTCAAAGAAGACAGGAGTGGGGCATTGAATCGAGAGAGATGGTGACAGTTAACGTGATACCCTGACCCCATGTAGAAAATAGGAAAATGGGGGCTGATGATGATTTGTGTCAACTGAATCCAAGTATTCCTATAATTTGTGTAGACATATGTTGTAGGATGGGAAAGGGAAATGGTACAAAGGCAGCCCAAATAAAGTCATTTTATGAAATCAGATGGTGTGGATGTATGCTAGTTCACACATTAGTATACAATTTCAGTCAATGTTAGTTGACTGTGTACATAAACTTCATAGGTTCATAGGTTCATACTAGGCTATCTGCCCTAGGGCATTTATAAGCCTAGCCAGAGTGTGTTTGGCTTTCGCCACCCATTTTAAATTAATTTGCTATGCCTTTTTTTGAGGTTAGTATACTGTGCCTCTGTCTAACAGTGACACAGAAGTGATACCCGGGGTAAACCTACGATCTCCCATCCACTCATCAAGATTCCTCTTGAAGAGAGTCAATGTGGGACTCTGCCTAACTTGGACTGGGATTTTATTCCAGAGTGAAGGGAGCCTCTGGGTTATGAATCTGTCCCTCCAGCATGTCCTATTTATTTCAGTGCTGAGGTTCAAGTCTCTCGAGCGCGTAGCTCAATGGGATTTGGACTTTCTGAGGTGCAGCATGTCCATTAATTCCGGGTTGGACATGGCTTTATACGTCAGGCACAGATCGCCTCTGAGCAGGCGGTATGCCACTGAGTAGAGCTGGAATTTTTTTAACTGGGCAGCATATGGCACCTGTTTGAGCCCTTTGATCCTCTTGGTGAGGTACTTTTGGGGTCTTTCCACTTGCTGCAGGTGTCTGGTAAGGTACATCCCAAAAGGGGCATTGTACTCAATTATGGGCCTGATGAGGGATGAGTAAAGAGGTACGATGACCTCCCCTGATCTAGATGTGAATCCCTTCATAATTAGGTGGGCTATATAAAATGTTTTTCTAACCACTTTGGCCACGTGGTTGTCAAATGAGAGATTGCTATCAACTTGGGTCCCCAGGTCCCTAATGACTTCTTCTGTACTTAATGGATTACCACCTATGTGGTAATTTGTGGGCACTTTGTTTTTGCTAAAGGGGATGACTATACACTTTTTGGCGTTTAGCTTGAGGCCATGGCTCTGGCACCAGTTGTCTGTTTCTATGAGGCCCTTTTGGAGGATGCTTGTGTCGGCTGGAGAGTTGATTATGGCCCAGTTTGCAGTCATCTGCGAACTTGGTCAGCCACAGTCCTTCCGTGTTGGCCTGTACCGCAGAGAAATATATACCGAACAAGAGAGGTCCCAGGACTGAGCCTTGTGGGATGCCACTTGTAACTGGTTTGGAGTCTGACATGGCTCCAGCAATTCTAACCATGTGGGTTCTGTCCTTGAGCCAGTTTGCAACCCATCTAGTGACATAGGGGTTTATATTTAAGCTGGTGAGCTTATCTATAATGCCCGAGTGGGGTATTGTATCGAAGGCTTTTGAGGTCCAGGTAGGCTGTGTGGGCCACCTTCCCCTCGTCAATGGCCTTGGTGACTGTTTCAAAGAAATTGACCAGGTTTAATAGGCAGGATCTGCCCTTAACAAAGCCAAACTGGGTAGGATCCAGTGTCTGTAGGTCCCCAATATCTTTATTTATGAGGTCCATGATGATCCTTTCCATAGCTTTGCAGACCAAGCTAGTCAGGCTTATGGGGCGATAGTTTCCAGGATCCATTGAGGCACCACCTTTGTGGAGAGGGACCACTGTTGCTGTACGCTACTCTTTGGGTACATATCCTGTAGTAAGGCTAAGATTGAACAGTAGTTTTATGTTTGGGTTTAGCTCTTCTTGGAGTTCATGTAGGTCGCAGCCCGGGACACCATCTGGTCCCATTGATGCTGTGTTTTTTGCTTTGGAGAGGGCGGCTCCTACCTGAGCATCTGAGATGTCAGGGGGGCAGCACTCTGTTGGGATAGATACTTGCCCTTTTGGTGGGGAGGGTGGGGAGAAGTTTGCACTGAACCTGTCAACTGGGATGTTGGCAATGTCTGTGGGCCCGGTGTATTTTTTGTCATTTTGGACTAATTCTGAGCATATCTGGGAATTCCCACCCAGGTTCCTAACATAACTAAAGAAAGCCTTGTGATTATCCTTAGTGTCCTGTGCAATTTTTCTCTCGAAGCTGGCCTTAGACGATTTTATGAGTGCCCGTAGTTTTTTGCTAATACTGAACAGAGATGCCTTCCCTTTTGGGATTTTGCTCTATCATGTAGTAGCTTCCTCCTTCTATTGTATAGTTTGTTTATGGCTGGGGTCCACCAGACAGGATGTCTGCCTTTGGAGGGTTGGGTCTTGGTTTTATTTGGGATTGCATGATCCATGTATTCCTGAAGGTGTTCATAGAATGCGTTTATAAAGGATTCTGCGGTCTGGGCCGTATTTTCCACAGGCCCGGGGCTTTGAAGGATTTCGCCTCGGTTTTGAGGTGTGAAATTTGCTTTAGAGAAGTTTTTCACTGTGGTTTTCTGGGCAGGGGGTGGGGTCGGGATGTGAATATCCAGTGAGATTAGTTTATGGTCTGATCTTACCAGTGAGGGATACACTTCTGGTCTGGAGCATAGTGTCCCCATGTTGGTGATGATCAGGTCCAGTATGTTTTCCCTCTTGTGGGAGTGGTAACAAGTTGTTCCATAGCATTTGAGTTTATAAATTCTAGGAACCTTTGGGCTAGGTGTTGGAGCTAGAGTAATGCTCCCAGTCTATGTTTGGGTAGTTGAAGTCGCCCAATATAATGGTGTTTGGAGAGACCTTCATATTTTCCAGTATTCTCAGGAAGGACAAGTGGGGTTCCTGTGTTTGGGAGGGTGGTCTGTAGCAGGCTATAAACTGGAAGGCAGTTTTACCCACAGTTAGTTGCACATGGATAGTCTCTGATGCTTCGTGCTGTGCCACCAACCTGGAGGTGTGGGTATCTTTGAGAATATTGATACTCCCCCTCCTTTTGTGGTTCGGTCCAAGTTTTGGGGCCGAAAAGCATGGTATGAGGTATAACCTGGTAGTGCTGGGGTGCTCTCGGAGCCTTGAACCAGGTTTCTGTTACTGCACAGATATCAATGTTCTCCATGCTAAGGAGAGTTTTGAGTCGTGCATCTTGAGGTTTAGACTTCTGGCGTTGAGTAGCATTACTCTTAGTTTCTTATCCCTTGTGATACCTATGGATGTGGGTTTGTCTTTTGAGCCTTGCCTAAAAAAGGCACTATGGGGGTAGCAAGAGCCTTTGCCAATATCCAAAAGCCCAGGGGTGACAGGTGCAAGCCGTCCCTAGCGAAGCATCGTGGCTTGTCGAGCATGTCATCCCAGGCTGACAGGCATTGGATCCCCTTTGAATGACACCAGCACTTAAGCCAATTGTTGAAATTGATCATCTTGTCTTCATATTGTGGCATCATTCTTGGTGAGGGTAAGATGCTAATCAAGGTCAGGGTCATACCGGCCTGGGCTACATGCTCAGAGAGCTCCTCTATGTCTCTTTTCATGTAGTCCAGGGAGGTACGTCTCAGGTCATTCACTCCAGCATGGACAATGACTGAGTCATATTTGTACTTGCCTTGGAGTGACCTGAGTACTTGTGTTATGTGGCGGATCATAGCGCCCGACAGGCAGCTCACCGTGACCTTCTCCTTGTTCAGCCTGGTGAGCGGGACGTCAGTGTGCCTGACGATAGAGTCACCTATTACAAGTGTATCAGGTGTGTTGTTTAGCCTTAAGGGCTGTGACTGTTCGGCACACTGGCTTTGTGAGCTATGTGTTGCGCATGTTTTGTTTTGGGGTAGCGGTTGCTTGGGTGTCTGCTTTGGAGGTCTCTGCTGCTTAGGCAGATTTTTATTTAGAGCCTCCGAGTATGTTTTTGTGTGTTTATGTGTTTGGTTTGTCGTCGTGGTAGGTCTATGTGAGACTGGAATTGTAGTGAGTGTGGTTTCCTTCTCCTCCTGACTGGTTACGCCAGTACTGAGTTGAGAGAGCTTAGCCTCCAGTTTGGCTATATGGTTGCATCTCTCACATGTGTTGGAATTTGTTGGGAGGAGGAGAGGGTTGTCTGTGTACATGAGGCAGTTGTAACATTGCCTCAAGATTCCCAGCTTCACCAGCTGGACCGGAGAGGTGATTGACAACTGACCTTTGGACATGCTAGAATAGTATTGGGAATTTCTTTATAATTGAAAAAAGGGCCAATGGGGAACAAGGTACTCAAGGGGAGTTTGTGAGGGTGTAGTGCTTTTAATTTTTTAGAGCTGACTTATATAATTGCTTTAGTGAGCAAGTGCCAGGTAACTTAAATGCAATGTGTTACAGGTAACTTAAATGCAAAAACGACAAACAGTAACTTTCTTTCAAGTGAAACAAGGAAATAAGTACAGTAAGCAATGCAGATATCACTAGGGATCCACAGAAGTGCTAAAAGGCCGCGTTTTAGGTGGAATTAGCGTTTCAGGGAAATAAACAAACAACAAGCATACAAATAAAGCTAGATTCAGCAGGCCTGGATCTAGTCTATGCTGCAGCAAACAAGGTGTACCAATTTCAGTAAGAAACAGTTAGAATATGCAGGCACTATAAGCCTCTAACCAGAAATTCCCTGCTCAGAAGGGCAGAGTCCAGCCTCTCCTCCCACAAGAGTGCAGACCGCAATCCTTCTTAACGTAAAATAACTGGCCTGAAGCCCAAGTGCTTAAACCAGAACTAATACACTTTTAGAATAACAGACACTGAGCTCTCAATCAGCAGTTCCCAACTTAGAAGGATGTAAGCTACCTGTCCTGCCACCACAGTGCAGGCCACAAACCTTCCTAATGTAAAACAACTGGTCTGGAGCCCAAGTGCTTAATCCAAAAGACTTTGAAATGATAGCTACACTTTAATCAAGTTACTACCAGCAGTAATAAATACAACTGAATACTTTAAAGAATGCCTGGATTAGTGCTCAAGTTATACAAACAAAGCTAGATTCAGCAGGCCTGGATCTAGTCTATGTTACAGCAAACGAGGTGTACCAATTTCAGTAAGAAGCAGTTCAAATATGCAGGCACTATAAGCTTTAACCAGAAATTCCCAGCTCAGAAGGACAGAGTCCAGCCTCCCCTCTCACAAGAGTGCAGAACACGAACCCTCTTAATGTAAAATAACTGGCCTTAAGCCCAAGTGCTTAAACCAGAATTAATGCACTTTTAGAATAACAGACACTGAGCCCTCAATCAGCAGTTCCCAACTTAGAAGGATGTAAGCTACCTGTTCTGCCACTACAGTGCAGACCACAAACCTTCCTAATGTAAAACTGGTCTTAAGCCCAGGTGCTTAAACTAAAAGGCTTACAATGAGTTACACCAAGCAGTAATAAATACAACTGAGTACTTTTAAGATGATGCAAAAGCAAAATAAAGTAGGAAAAACACAAATACAGTAAAAGCAGATAATTTTTTTTTTTTTTTTTTTTGGAAAGAGAGAAAGGAAAGAGAGAAAGGAGTAGCAGAAACTAAGCTGATTGGCCTTCTCAAATGCTCTCCCTGTACTGGGTAGAATGAGGTAATGACACTAGACTGGGAGGAGGGTCCCAGATCAAATTTACACTGGTCAGAAGACCCTTTTTTAGCAATGATACAGACCAAAATGGCAAACAAAATCAATGAAAAAAATGTGTATCAAACTGGTGTAAAATAATATGTGAAAATATCAAAGTATAACAGTTTATATTAGGTAAGCATTTCATGCAGCAAGTATTTCAACTGGGCATGCAACACAAAATAAACGTATTGCCATAAACATACAGTCAGCAAGCATTATACAAAACCAAAATGAATAGAGGCATATACCATTGACCACCAAGCTAATTAGATGGTGGGAGGCAGGAGCGGCCTTAGATCAACTGGTGCCCTAGGCAAAAAGGCACCATAGCACCCCCCACCACTCCACCCAGTGCCCCCATCCTGGTCTACCTACACCAAAAAAATACTGGAAAAGTGCCCCTACTAAAGCGGTGCCCTAGGCGGCCGCCTAGTTGGCCTATGCCTAAGGCCGGCTATGGTGGGAGGGCTATAATGGTTTTGGAAGGAAATAAACAAGGACTGTACTTGGTCAGCGACTTGACATGTAACCAACGTTTAGAGACTATGAGATTAGAATGTGTCTTAGTTGCTGGCTTTGGCACAGAATAGAAGGTGTGTGGATTTAATGGTTAACAGAGATGAATGATGGGGCCACAGAGAACAGTAAACTGGAGACTAGTAGTAGCAGTGGTAGGTAAAGAAGAAAAAGAATATTGGGAAAAGTACAAAGGAGAAGGGAGTAGGAAAAGCTAGTAAGAGAAGGAAGGGGGTAGTTTGTTAAGGATATAGTACACTCAGGGATGGGAACTAGAGATGCTATTTCTCCATAATAGAGGCTTTTGGTAGCTATCCCTGTCAGAAAAGTGTGTGGGGGGGTGAGGATTTTCTATGCCAGTTAGACATACTTAATGACCTGTGGAGCCTAATCCCAGATGATCAGTAAGTAGAGCAGTTGGGCAGAAGGGGGTTGAAAGTAGGGTCATAATGGAGAAAGATTACAAAATGCATAGGGAATTCTGTCAAAAAAGTAGAGAAAGGTTAGGAATAGTGTGCTTACAGTAACTAAAGTTGAGAAGGAGGAGGTTCATTCAGAAAAAGGGTGACAGATGGGTAAGAGCCGACTGTATTAAAGGTGGAGGAAAAAACAGGTACAGATATCTTAATGCACCAAACTGGCCCACTCATTCATTATGGTTAGATGTAAGCATTCCTCAGGCAAGTTAGCTATTCAGTCCATTTGTGCCTAGGGTTGCCACCTCTTGCAATGCTGAAAATTAGACAAATGCCATGCCTCCCTGCTCCACCCCTGAATCCCAACTCATGTCCACCCACAACTATGCCCATTTTATGACATAAATATATATGGCATTATGGTGGAACGCCCCTTTTAGCCCATTTCATTATGCCTAATCTATGTACTGTTACTCTTTTTTTTTTCTTTGTTGTGGAGTATTTTGGACTCCATTGCATCATTTTAACGATGCTTTTTGTGAAAAAAAAGACAGATGTTGCTTTTTAATAAATCCTGGCATTCTGTCCATGCTTCTACACAGAATTACCAGAGCTTGTACAGTGCTTTCTGGACTACCAGAGAATCATTCTTATTTCCAGATAGTCCCAAATAGTCCATAAAATTGCCAGATAGGTGGCAAGACTATTTGCGCCTGCCCAGATATCCAAATCCACTATTCATTCTCCAGTGGTTAAAGTCAAGTGAGAAAGAGTATGCCAACTTGCTGGATGATTCCTCGCATTCCCTGGGCTGAGTGCCTATGCACAGTGGAACAGCATGTTTGTAAGCTCATGCTGCACAGCTGCAACATCTAGACATCCCACTAGTTCTCCCCAAATGGTGAGACAGAGTTGCTTCTCTCCCCTAAGAATGAGTAAGTCATCAGTGGCAGTTCAATTCCATCCTGCTCTGCCAGCTTCATCCAAGACTGTAATCAAACTTGGATTACCTAGGCCATAGTCAGGCTCTACCCTTCTACACCACAGGAGCTGGCAATATGGATGGCTTCTGTTTCATGCTGTGTGCCAAATAAGTTTGAAGCATAGGGACCTGGAGGTTTCTGTCAGTGAGGATGGTAAATAATTAGGAAGTAGGGGTATAGAGTGGTCTGGGCAGGAGATTTTGAATGCAGAGGTCAATTGGTTATACATCAGAGTGGAGTTTTGCAGAAGAGGAGATGAATTGTTTAGGGCTGATACATATCTGGAGAGAGAAATAGGGAATAGAAAAGCAATTGATTACCAATAGGAACAACTGTAAACAGGCAAGCAGGTTAGATAGGATTCCAGTGGACACAGTGTCAGGATTACAGGTTAATTTGGCAAATGTTATAGAAAGGGGGTATCAGATAATTCTTTTGTGGTAATGGATTGGAACTGGGTGAGGGGGTGAAGGAAAAAAGTAGGTTTTGGTTGACTCCAGACAGAGGTTAGAGCATGCAAGATGGTTACAGTGGATGAAAGGGAGAGTGGTGGAGTAAAACAGGAAAGGAGAAGGAACAGCAGGACAAAAGGAATGGGACAGAATGTATTAAGGCAGCAGGTAATAAAACATTTATTGGATACACGGGGGGAGCAATTAGCATAGAAAGACACAGTAGAGAGGCTGAGTAGAGCACTGGCATAAGGAGTGTGTAGATAAGAACATGAAAGTTGAAGGAGGAAAGAATGGAAAAAATAAGAGCAGAATTAAGCAATTAAAATGAGGATGAAAGACATGGGAGCAAGATCAAGTGAAAGCTGAGATGGAAAGAAGATGGGCATTTTGTTGGAGTGAGGAGAAGTGGAAGTGAAGCTTCTGGAACTGGAGATTGAAATACCAAAAATGACTAAGGTGAAATAGAAGTATAAACGATAATCATGGGAACAAGAGGGTATCAAATGAAGACATGAAGGAGTAGCTGAACGTTATGCAGAGCGTCATCAGTAGTGATGGAGGAGGAGGTGTTCAAAAGGTGTAAAGGGCAGGTAACGAGAGGTGGTGAAACCATAGGGGCTACACACAAGGATAGGGCTGGTAGGGATGAAAGTGACAGGATGACAAATGAAGAAATAAAAGGAAGAAAGGTGAGAGAAATTTTTCAATTGAGTCCTATCAGATGGTTGGAATGGAGGCTGAGAAACAAATGGCAAAAGTTTAGATCTGAATTTTGTGACAGAGACAGAAATGATATTATTGCCAAAGAGGAAGGCATGACTACAATTATAGGCCTATATCCCTCTGTAACTCAGATGTTAAGTATCTTGTTATGGTAATGGTAGCTAGGGCCTAGGGTAGGTAAAGTGATATTGACAGCACAAGGAAATAGTCAGGTAGGTTTTGTTAAAGGCAGATCATCTAGGGATAACTGGAAGCTGTTGCTGAATTTTGTAAGTTGGATACATTTGGAAGGGGGTACGAAAGGTATTTTGGTTTTAATGGGCATTCAAAAGGCATTTGATTTGGTCAAGTGGCATTTTTTATTTAGTGTGCTGGAGCAAGCTTTAGGGATAAAATAAAGTTTATCTCCTAATATGAAGATGGAGATCAATGGCAGTTTCCAAACGAAATGCGTGTGTGACTTTGATGGTTGATGGGTATGCAATTATATAGCATCTAGTCCAGCAAGATGTACATATGGATGAGAACAAAAAATGTCAGGGATCCTGCAATTTTCTTAGAGAAAAGAATACTCATTTTTCTGTTTCATTTCTGAAAGATGATACATCTCTTCCTTTTTCCACTGTGGGCAGTTAGGGAAAAAAACACAGACTGCATATCTGCCTTTGAATACCTATACATGTTTGACTTATATGCAGAAATGTAAGATTATAAATCCTCCAGTGGCCAGGAACACACAGAAAATATATATATATAGACAGCAGGTTTTAAATGTATATACTATATATGCAGAAAAAAGCTTTAGCGCAAAAGGTTTAGAATGTTAATAATTCCTTGCTTATTTTGGTAACACTCTAAAAGGTAACGTGACAGCTTGCAGCTAAATCCCTCTGATGGCAGGCATTTAAGATACACACTGCTATTTTATGTGTCACATTCAATTTACTTCTTAGCATACTGCCATATTTGTAGGTAATTTGTATGTGTTCCCAAAGCATGAATTGAGGCATCTGTCCCCATAAGACATAAATACAGTATCAAATTCAGGAGGAGACCCCGATGGTGGAACCTCAGTGTAAACAAACTATACAATAACAGGAAGAAACTGAGCCCATAAAAGCAATCTTAATGCCCCATTAACTCGAAAGGATCAATGAAGAAATCAGAAACAATATCAAATCCACAAAAGTAAGTACACATTTAGAATTGCTACCTTTGTTAAGGACAACTGCAAAGCCTTCATCAGCTAATGTCAGAAAACGTTGACATAATGCCCAGGATTGCTGAGATCTAAAACAAAACAACACCACTTATTCCTATCATGATGACAGAGATAGCATATTAATGGACAAACTCAGGTCTAAATTTACTCCACTATCTCTTTTAACTTTCCTCAATTCATTCTTTTCTTGAATGAGAGTGTTGTCTTTGCTTGCTAGTTCTTACTCTCTCCTTTGCTGTGCAGTTCTAACTGGTCTTCCATGTGAGCCTCGTATATGCAGTTTTAGAACATCACACTGTGGTATATCCTCTCCAAATTCATTCAATTCCATCTGCTATACAAACATCTTAGGACTCATTGATCCATGATGCTGCAGCATTGCCTGTACTGGAGTTCCCGCAATAAATTATTCACTTCTCAGATTGTATATTAATTTAGTTTCTATTTTTTTGCATAACTAAATTTATGTTTTTTTGCATAATACCGTATCTGGATATCTGCCTGTATTTCTCTTCAAGTATCTTTGCAGCTACATTTTTCATATTGATTAGTATATCTTTCTTCTCTGTATAGATATGCCACCATATCACTTCTCTTTGCCTTTGCCATGTCCATTGTTCGTTTTTATAACATTTGATAAGCTCTGCTTTTTGTTCTTTTTCTTCTAGCATTTTCTCATCTGTGCTCTTTTCTAGATGCTCCAAAGTTTCTTCATCAAGGTGATATTTTCCTCCTAGCTACAGAAATCTTAAAATATTTTCTGTAGCCTTAAACAGTTTTACCTTTTCAGTTATTTTTATTTTCTCTAATTTCTTTATTGCTCTTGCTGTATGTCTTATATCTGGAAATTCTGGCTTTGTTACATAATAAAACACTATATAATCACATTCTTATCTTTGTCTACTTCATTGTGTCTATGCCTGTTGCTTGGTTTGTCATTTTTTTATATAGCATCTTCCTTCTATCACATGGAAGAAGGAAGCCACTCACAGAACAGCATACCCTTTGATAAGAATGTTTTTGTATTTTGTGGATTCTGCATTACCTTTCTCCAGATCTGGCATCAGTGGTATATGCACCAAGTCTTCTTTTTTATTTTTTAACCTAGCTGTTTTATGCTATGTAAAATACAATTTATATTTCAATGCCATCTTGGTGAGATTTTGTAATGAACAGGCTCCACCACTTGAATGTATTCCCTAAGAATTGAGGGTAACTTCTGTTCCAATAATATTATTGTTTTTATTTTCCACATTATATGTCTTATTCAGACCCTTAGGTCTGCACTATGGAAAATGTAAATGCTCTTTGCTAGTCCAATCAAAACATGCATAGCCTTATTTTCAGTTAATTCCTAAGTCTTTGGATACATAGGCATAACTTGTATCTGACTGTTAACAACCAGCAATTTACAAAGTATCAGTCTGAAATGAATGCCTCATTGGTTGCATAAAATATTACAGCATGTCAGAAAAGTACTGCAGTTGTCTGCCAGTTATTTCTCAGTACAAGATCCCTAAACTTTTTCTATTACCATTATCTGATTCCTCTAGGGAGCCTCTCGAATACTAGGCTTAGTTTTTGAAACTGTATCTTCTACAATATCAAAAGATAATACTAAATAAGAACTTTAGCTGCAATTGCCTTAAATCTTTGTATAGATGAGTTTCTCAGGTGAACATGTGTATCTTCCAATATCACCTATCACTATTCTTGCCTTAGTATTTGCATAAGCCTCTTAGACTGTACAGAACGTCCGTATGTACAGAGTTTGTAATTCAGTTAAATAACAGGAAGCTACATGATTTATTATTTTAGATTTCTGATTGTTGTGACCATACCTAAGAGACACGAGTGACACACATTTCCTTTGTGAGTAGCACTGTCTTCTGATTGTACACTAATTGCCCTATCAGATAACAACCCTTCACTAATTGCCCTATCAGATAACAACCCTTGATTCTCTACATAATATCCAACCCATTTTACTATTGGAGCACTTTAACAACCTTATTGTTTCTGTTAGTTTGGAGAGTAGCTTACCTCTCAACCTCTTAATGCCAGAAATCTGGACAAAGCCCGACAAAATGGGGGGGCAAAGGCCCAAAAATAGGGACATATTTTAAATATTGTTCTTATAAACTTAGAAAGTTGCTAGACTAACAGGGTTTGTTTTAATATACATTTTCTGAAGGATTTACAGTCTGGAACTCAAATGTATGTCATTATTTAGTGACATCAATTCTCAGATCACCCCCAGTGACTTGCCAGAAAACCCCAAATTTTATGAGGAACAGACCAAAAATATGAGGAAAAAGCTGGACATTCTGCCAAAATCTGGAGGGTTGAGAAGTAAGGAGTAGAATTATGAAGTGATGGTATGAGATGGTCTGCTATGTCTACAGAAATAAGAAGGTCAGAATCTGCACTGTTATTTATTGTATTGTGTTGTTTCCCTTAAGTAATATTAAATGCATTTACACGCTTATGCTGCTTCTTTGCTTTTAGTGTTTAAACAGCTTAAATTATTCTTCAGAAAAAACGTTTTTATTGTAAAAGTGCTAATATGAGATAATGTAGCTAACAGCTGAAGAGTTCGCTTTACTTCATCGAGTTTCAAAAAAAAACCCACCCATGTAGCTTGTGTGTCCTTTTCAGGAAATAATAATTACTAAGAAATCTTGATTTTAAACTTTTGGCTGTTATTCTGAGTACTGTAACAGAATACAACTATGTGTCAGTACTTGCATTATTTTTTCAGAAGCACTTCCATGCCGACCTTTGAAACTGAGTTGCTGGCTTTCACCTTTCTATCCATACTGCATACATTCACATTGATTAGTAAAAGAGATTAGTTCACCTTGGTGGGAAGGTGAGATTTAAGAGGCATGTTGCTAAGACAGAATTATTAATTGAAGTGAATGAGTATACTTTCTGAATACATCAAGTCAAAGCATTATAACAGCTCATCCATTTCAAGCTGCTTGGCAGATAATAAGAATATTGACAATGCAGCCAATGTGGATAACAGGGGGCAGTGATTCAAGAGTAATATGATACGAGAAAAAAAGAATAGGAATTTTAACATACTGAGTTAAGTGCTATTTTAATAGGAATATAAACTCTGCTTCAGCATATGGAAAGGACAACAAAGGTTACAATGAAGCTGCAGACATTTAAGTCTCCTTTCTTCTGGTAACTTCTCAGACTAACGGGAACACAGCTGCAAAAGCACATAGGAAAGCTCTGTTTCCAAGAAAATCTGACCTGAGAGTTCAATGCAAACATGTTGCCAAACATAATTTATCTTTGCAGATGGACAAAACAACAGATCTATTTTAAACTGTAAAACTTGGACAGTACTACATCTAATGACTTTTACTCATTTGCGTGCTCATCTAACACAGGGAGTTGAAGATCTTTCCAAACTGCATATTTTAAGCATAAAAGAAACAGTAAGCAAAAAAAATCTTAAAAAAAATCATTATTTTGTGTTCCAACATTGTTTTCAGTGTCTCTTCTTACAGCAAGACAGCTGTTTTGACAGCACACTAAGCTGGCTTTTTTTCCTTAACCCTTGGAGCATTCAGTACAGATTTGGGAAATGTTAAGGATGATGAATGATCTGTAAATAAGAGATCTTTCTGACTGCAGGCCATTGCCGGTAAATGCATTAGACTGAACAGCAGTAAGATTAATTGTGAGTGTTATGCAGGCACACAGGAACTACTGTTGACTGTAACCAATATCAAACTCTATTGATTAGCTGTTATTTGGACCTTAGTAAAACTATCATTGCTCATTGCTATGAGGAAAGTAGACATACAAAGAGCAACATTACCTGTATGCCTTCTGAAATGAAAGTGCTTTTTGCTACTTAACATTTTTCAATTCTTTGCTTTTTACCGTATATGCTAATTCCTGCACATAATGATTATTAAAATTTATTTTTTATTTACGTATTGGCGGGAGTATATACATTTGATCTCTGATATGCTGAAACTAGCTTTTCTTTTTTGCAATCTCTGACAGGGATAGCAAGATATCCCAGCTTATATTTCATGAGACTGTATATCTGTAATGTAGTAAAGCTGAAATCTAAGTACATTTTATTTCAAAGCACAATGTTTTTATCCTTAGATGTTAATATAATACATCTGAATTATCCATACCCCCACCCAAGTCTATCATTTAAACACAGCTTCAAATTCTTTCTGATTTGTTATATGAAGCAACATAAAACCAGTGTAGCTTAATGAGAATCAGTTGAACTAAAACCATGGAACTGGATAATATAATACACTCTTTACTCATAAGAGGGTACTGCAGTGGAAGCGTCTCTGATGGGGAAGCATGGGATGTAAATATATATATATATATATATATATATATATATATATATATATACACACAATTTGTGCTAAATATATGATTGTTGATCTTTCAGACTCAAACATTTAGGTGCATCTAATTTATTGTCTTTCCCTACCCTTTGCAAGAATATTTTTCTTGCAATCACTGTATTTCAGACAATTTTCAAAGAAATCTGTTGGGTATGAATTTGCTTAACAATGATTCAACAAACACAGCAAAAAGGAGGAGGTAAATAAACTTAAATGCATGTGTACAAGTCTGTTAAACAGATATAAAACAATCAAGTCATTACAGAGTAGGCGGGGAAAATGTGATCTGTTAATTAATTAACTTATTACTTGATACATTCTTTATCCTACTAAGGATCACAGGTGAATCAATTTAAATATCAACCAAACAAAACAACATAGAAACTGACAAACACCTACAAATGCATGTCATGTTTTTGTAAAAGAAGTAAAAACAAAAATTCCTCAATGGGCAATACCTGTCTTTGTGGTACAAGGTGTTAAGGGCAGTGAGTTTAAATAAAGAACACAGCTGATTAAGAGTTCACATCCAGCTAACAGATACTTTATATCTTGGTTTGACATAATGGCTAAGGTGCTCACCTTACAGACATAAGGTACAGGGTTTGATTCTTGTGGGATACATGGCTAGGCTTAAAAAGTACCTTATGGTCATTAGCTAAGTAAACATGTGAAATTTATATTTCTATACTCTTACTACAGACAGTATAGTTCAGTTTGTTAGATGAAGCTAATATTAATATAAGATAGTTTTGTAATTAATCCATAAAACCAGAATGGTCAAGCTTAAAGTTGCACCTGAACCAGGTGTTTAAGGTTTGAGGCCCACTAGGTCAAATGGAGATTGTAGTCTATGTTTAATGCAGATACAGGACAGCAACAGTCCATCTGTGAGCTTTCCTCTTGTTTTAATATAGCATCCAGCAGAGCATTACCCCAAGACTTATGAGGTGGACATACCAAACAGATGAGAAATTCCATGTCTGTAAGAGAAATGTCAATGCCCAGATTCCTCTAGCTAATGAAACCTTCCCAAGTTTAAATGTATTATATCATATTGGTCACCTGGTAAAAAACTGAAAAAATGTCCTTTGTCTGCTGCATAAGATGTAAAGCTGTTAGTGTGCTATGACTATATATATTATATTTACTTCTAGAGAGGAAGATTTAAAATAAAGTTTTCAAAACCAGTCTGAGCATTATTGAAGAGTATCATGATGTTCCACTAACCTGTATTATCAGATTATCTTATACTAAAGCTTTAGCTTTGGTTGCCACTGCTCAGAGCTGGACACTTTTATTGTGGTTGATAAAACTAGCCTTAGAATTTTTCAGTGTTTACTTTTAATTTAGAAGTTTGGATCGATTACTGTATATGGGAGTTTTGAGCTGCATTTGATTCTGTTTCATTTAATAGTCTTTTCTTACCAAAGTCAGTGTACATAACTGCATACTTGGTACAGGAAGACATTTCCTTTTTCAAGGTTTTTGTAATTTCCTCATGGTTATATAGCTGTGAAGAGGGTGGTTTTCTTCCACACAAATCATTCTTTGCTATTTATGTTTATTCAGTGTTAATGTGCATCATTCTCAACTTCTTATCTCCAGAATCAAGGACAAATCCCAAAAAAATCATGGACAATTGGGGACAATTTTTTAAAATAGTACTATTAGTTTGAAAAGTTGAAAGAATAAGTGAATATGAATTAACAAGCATTTTCTAAAGTAAAAGACATCTGGAACTCTGAATAAAACAAAAAAATGACAGCTGCAACCCTTCAGGAACACTTTAATGTACAAAGATTTAGCGCTTTCTGGAACTCTAATCATTGTAATTATGAATTAAAGGTAACCCCCCCCCTGATTTGACATTTGAAGGAGGGGTTAAGAAGTACAGAGTGAAACTCTGAGCCAAAATCAGGGACAGTTGATAGGTATGTTAGTGTACACTTCCCTTTTTATTTCTACATTCAAAGTTTGTGGTTCAGTTTTATGCATGCAATGTGTTTGGCGCAATTTGCTCCTGAACTGTAATTTACTTCACTAGGTCCATCTCCTTTTATACAACCAAGGACATAGCTTGGATTCTTGGCATAATATCACTTGTAAAGACTTCCTTGTATTGGGCCCCCTGAGATGTAAAGGATGCTGAGTAGATGAATGAGGATCTCAGAAGAATACATTTCTAACTCAGATGAGGGCATTTGTGAGGGACCACTGTTTCAGTCCACAGTGAATGAATCAAAGGTTGAAAGAGAATGCTGTAAATAAGTTGAGTCTGCAAACACTGTTTGATTTCAGCTAACTTGGTAGATGGGGAAGGAGTCATATTCTTAATTGTGAAAGGGGTTAGCTTTTAGGTGGTCACAAAGAGCATGGAGGTCAAAATGGGATGCCAGCTATTTGCAGAGGTGCAGGATTGCATTCAAAAGTGTTGGATGCATATATTGTGTGTATAAAAAAAGGTATGAGAAGTGAGGTCATTAGTAGTTTGTTGAAGCCTACTTTGTCACACTAGTATACAACTGTACAGCAATCTAAGCTGGCTCATGAAGTCATTTAAAAAATGTTTGCAATGGCATTGCCCTGTGGAGGATAATAAAGTTTCCATCCTGGAAGAAAAGGAATATTAAAGAGCAGGTAGACAAACATTGTGATAGTGAGGGTCGGAACTTTGAATGTTGGCAGTATGACTGGTATAGGGAGAGAGCTGATATGATGGACTGAAGGAAGGTTGGTATATTGTGTGTGCAAGAGACCAGATGGAATGGGAGTAAGGCTAGGTGTATTGGCAAATTGTTTTATCATGGTGTGGATGGGAGGAGAAATGACGTAGGCATTATCCTGAAGGAGCAGTATGCTAAGAGTGTTTTGGAGGTGAAAAGAATGCCTGGTATTAATTATAGTCTACCCATGAAACCTCTTCTGAAGGGGAGGCAACATTTTTTTAATAATGATTTTTATTGGTGTACTTCCACTTCTGCATTTTCATTGGTTGTTGTATATCTATTTATATTGAGTGCCTTTGTTGTTTTATTTGGTCTGTTGAAGCAGTAACCCCCATGAAAGTGCTCAGCATTAAACTTTTTTCCTTTTATTTTGTTTGCTGCTGTGGTCGTTGATCTGCATTTGTTTCTAACAGTTTGACAGTTGACAGATATTTTATATTCCTTTAATGGTCACTGCCTTGGTTGTGTAAAAGAAGGCTGAACTAGAGAAACCAAGAGCTTACTGGTATTCCTCTAAAGGAAAAAATTCTGTTTTGGTCATTTAGTAAGCCAGCTATTATAATGAGTATAAGAACAGAGTAAATTCATTTACAAACACAATTACTAGCTGAACCAAACACTGGAGAGAGAAACTACAGTTGAATTCTCTTATGTGAGGTGGGCAATAAAACTCATGCAAATGCATGGTGGGAGTGATGATCAGGCTATCCTCAAATTCTTCTGTATAAGAAGTTACCTTCCATGAAAAATGTCACTAGTAGATACTGTAAAATATATTTGAACCAGCAGAAAATGCAGCTGTCATCCTAACAGGTAAATTAAGAAACAGAATGCACCATGTGGAGTAAAAAGGTACAGCTAGTACAATAGGGAAATACAATATCTAACATGAGAAAGAGAATGGGGAGTACACACACACACGCACACACACACACACACACACACACACACACACACACACACACACACACACACACACACGCACACACGCACACATGCACACACACACACACACACACACACACACACACACACACACACACACACACACACACACACACACACACACACACACACACACACACACACACACACACACACACACACACACACACACACACACACACACACACACACACACACACACACACACACACACACACACACACACACACACACACACACACACACACACACACACACACACACACACACACACACAGACACACACACACACACACACACACACACACACACACACACACACACACACACACACACACACACACACACACACACACACACACACACACACACACACACACACACACATACCACACACACACACACACACACACACACACACACACACACACACACACACACACACACACACACACACACACACACACACACACACACACACACACACACACACACACACACACACACACACACACACACACACACACACACACACACACACACACACACACACACACACACACACACACACACACACACACACACCACAAAAGGCAATAAAAAGGTACATACTCAAGAGGAAAGAAAAGGAATTGAGAGAGAGTGTGCCATACTGTGTGTACTTTCACCTGCAGTACTTGTGGCAGTGAAACAAAATAAAATAAAAAATGTAGGGTACCAACCCACTAACATCATCATCCCAGCATCCTTCTTGTTCAAAAATCATTCAATATCTGGTATACTTTTTGGCCAATAAAGTAAGGAGAAACAATAAAAATAGTATCAGTCACAGTAAAAGTAGTGAGTGTCGCAGGACATGTCTCCCAGAAATTTCCTCAATGCATTCCAGAGTGACCAATAAAAACTCACAAAGCATTAACCAAACCCATTCAGTAGATAATTCTTCCTTGTATTAATGTTTCGAGTACTTAAAAGCATTAAAACAACAACTTTTGTGTGTCAGAAAGATCACCTACCATAGATAAATGCTTTGCATCTGTTTATCTCGATTAGTCGCCCAGTCCATGTGCTCTGCATGAAATAGTAGCTTCTAAGATAAGCAGAAAGGAAGATCAGTCTTTGGTTTATCAGAAAAACGTGTATCAAGATATTAGATTGTTTTCAGCTTTACTGGATATAGCATTAACATTTTTATGTTATTCTAGCCCTGTCAGCAAACCCAAACACTTTTCTCTCTGTACAAATTTGGAGAAGTCAGTATTAAGTGTAATGGTAAACTTGATTGTGTCATAGACTGACTTGACCAGGCTGCATTCTGAGTACTTCAGTTATCATTATGGAACAGTCAGTGGACAGCAGAGCATGAATTGTTGCTGTAGGGATGTGGTACTCGTGCCGGGTCTGTTGACAAATGCACATTGAGAGAACCAGATGTGTGTTAGAACAATTGCTGTACAAAGGCCATGTTACTATTCTGGTTTTAGCCTTTCAGAACATGTCAAATTTGCATATTTCCTCATAGGGTCTCTCTGATCATCCAGTTTGTTCACCAGACGTATTACGTGCCGAAAGTGAAACGGTGTTTCCATTTCTAACTCCAGCTGACATCCATCTATGTCAAATGTGACACATTCTGTGTTATCAAGTTTGACACAGACAATTATAACTTCTTATGGCTTTGTTAAGAGGCAGTGAGAACTGCCCCAACACAACAAATACTTATTTCCTGTATAAAATAATTCAGTATATCCTCACAAACTGGTTTATTCAATCTTAGAAATAAAGAACAAAATACCAATTGATAATCTTCAGTCCCACACTGATGATCAAACCTACACATTTTACATTCCTATTTTATTTATGCAGACCTAATTCCCACAGTAAACAAGGATGCAGTTATCCCTGGCATTATTTTAAACAACAGTCTCTAACCATTAGATAATTTACTATACCAAAAATGTCCATGTTACAAAACGTCCTTCTGTGGAACAATTATAAGTCTCAATATGATATAAATTTTGTTAAATGTTCATCTGTTTTCTTGAGTCATACTGTGAAATTGAAAAGTTTACTAGCTAAATGCTTCCATTGTGTACTCTACTTAATTCTTTATGGGCATTTTTAGGGGTAATGACTGTTTTTTCATTGGACTTGATACTCTGCAATAACTGTGATCGTTGCTGAGCCCAGGAACTTCTGGGTTACTAGTACATATAAGTAGAAAAGCCTGTGATGGATATTGCATAACTCAGGTTTGGGCCTTTCAATTTTTATTACCATTATGAGGAGCTTGTCTGATGTTTTCCAACAGATACTGCGTCTCATATGTGTGTGTATATGTGTGTGCTTGTGTGGCTATATATATATATATATATATATATATATATATATATATATATATATATACATAGAGAGAGAGACTCTAGTTATCTTCTGAGTTAGAAGGTATGTTGTCACAATTTCACAAAAACATTTTGACAATGTTCGGAAACAGCTGAACATTCATGCTTTGTTTCCAAATACAAAACCTTCATACTGAACTTTAGATCTACAGAAGATATTAAAATATTGTACAGTATTTGGATGCAAATCAAAAACTGGCCCAGCATGATCTTCTTGGGTGATCATTTGGATAATCAGTTAAGTTTACAGCTTACCAAACTATTTAAGATCAAACATTCTTTGCCAGCGGTGAGTAAGAATGTATTGTTTTTATTAATCACAGTTACCATATAACTTCATCATTTACTAATGCAAGTAATTTGAATAAGAATTTGCTCTCTACTTCTTCATTTTTAACACACCAACCACATCTCCTGTCAAATGATTTGTAGTGTATCATTTAATAATTTCATATTATATCATGAAAAAATATATATCTATATTTGGTGTATCATGGTTATATACCACCTGAGCCATTTGTTCCTCAAAAAAATTAGCAAGACTGGGGTGGAAGCAAAATCCAGTTTAAGCTTCTGATTTTCAAAGTTTTTTTTTTCCTTTGAAATTACTTCAAGTCACTAAAACACTTTTTCAGCTCCGTGAACTGCTACAATAAACTGACATTACTTTAAGTATTTTGCAGTGCATCTTTTTTTTATTATTTTCTTCTTGGTTTCACAAGTTAAAGAGTTTCTGTAAAATGATAACATGATTAATGTAAAACATGGATATATATATATATATATATATATATATATATATATATATATATATATATATATATATATACAGTGGATATAAAACGTGTATACACCCTTGTTAAAATGCCAGGTTTTTGTGATATAAAAAAATAAGACAACAATAAATAATTTCAAAACTTTTCCCACCTTTAATGTGACCTATAACTTGTACAGTTCTATTAAAAAACAAATCTGTTAGGGGAAAAATATAAAAAATAAAAAACGTACAATAAACTGGTTGCATAAGTGTGCACACCCTTAAACTAATACTTTGTTGAAGCACCTTTTGATTTAATTACAGCATTCAGTCTTCTTGGGTATGAATTTGTCAGCATGGCACATCTTGACTTGGCAATATTTTCCCACTCTTCCTTGCAAAAGCACTCAAAATCTGTCAGATTGCGAGGCCATCTCTTGTGCACAGCCCTCTTCAGGTCACCCCGCAGATTTTCTGTTGGATTTAGGTCTGGACTCCGGCTAGTCCATTCCAAAACTTTAATTTTCTTCTGGTGAAGCCATTCTTTTGTTGATTTGGATGCATGCTTGATGTCAGGTGCAATTTGTCTTCATCTTCATCTTTCTAACAGATGCCTGAAGGTTTTGGGCCAAAAGTGACTGGTATTTGGGCCTGTTCATAATTCCCTACACCTTGACTAAAGCCCCAGTATGAGCTGAAGAAAAGCAACCCCAAAGCATGATACTACCACCACCATGCTTCACCATGGGGATGGTGTTCTTTTGGTGGTACAAAGTGTTGTTTTTGTACCAAATGTACCTTTTGGAATTGTGGCCAAAAAGTTCAACCTTGGTCTGCTCAGACCATAACACATTTTTCCACATGCTTCTGGGAGACTTGATGTATTGTTTTGTAAATTTTAGCTGGGCCTGGATGTTTTTCTGTTTAAGAAAAGGCTTCTGTCTTGCAACACTACCCCATAGTCCAGACATATGGAGAATACAGGAGATTGTTGTCACATAGTACATAACCAGTACTTGCAGGAAATTCCTGCAGCTCCTTCAGTGTTGCTGTAGGTCTCTTGGCAGCCTCCCTGAACAGTTTTCGTCTTGTATTTTCATCCATTTTGGAGGGAAGTCCAAAATCTCCACTTTTTGATGACTGTCTTCACTGTGTTCCATGATATATCCAATGTTGTAGAAATTTTTTTGTACCCTTCTTTTGACTTATACCTTTCAACAATGAGATCTCTTTGATACTTTGTAAACTCTCTGTGAACCATGGCTTTTGCTGTAGCAGGCAACTGAGTAAATGTCAGGAAAATCCTACTAGGACAGCTGAACTTTATTTGGGGTTAATCAGAGTCTCTTTAATTGATAGCAGGTGTGTACCCAAGAAGACTGAATGTTGTAATTAAATCAAAAGCTGCTTCAACAAAGTATTAGTTTAAGGGTGTGCACACGTATACAACTAGCTTATTGTACATTTTTTTATTTTTTTATCCCTAACAGATTTGTTTTTCAATTCAGTTGTAAAGGTTATAGGTCACATTAAAGGTGGGAAAAGTTTTGAAATGATTTATTGTGGTCTCATTTTTTTATATCACAAAAGGCTGGCATTTTAACAGGGGTTTGTACACTTTTTATATCCACTGTATATATATATATATATATATATATATATATATATATATATATGTGTGGGTCTACTTCAAAAGACTGAAAGACCAAAACACAGAAACTGATTACACCGAGACCAAAAGAACGAAACCGCAGAACACCGAAAAGCACGAAATTCAAAATCCCGATGTTACGGGAGTTTGAATTAACGCTTCTGGTGTTCCGCTGTAGGTAAGTGTGTATGTGTGAGTGTATTTGTGAGGGGGATTGCAGTGTGTAAGTGTGTGTTGTGACTGTGGTGTGTGCATGTGAGGGACTGTACTGTGTGGGTGTGAGTTTGCGTTGTGTGTCTGTGCGATCTCGAGGTTAGAATATTAAAGTAGGGGAGTGTGTGGGGTGCAGGGGGCTTGCTCCCCTGCCTATCTCTAGTGTAGGGTGTTGAGTTTGGTAGTGTGGGGTAGTTGTGTGTGTATTTTTGTGTGTTATGTGTGTGTTGTAAAGTTACGTGGTTTTCGGTGTTCTGGGGTTTCATTTTTTTAGTCTCGTTTGAGTTTCGGTGTTTTGGTCTTTCATTGTTATGAAGTAGACCCATACATATATATATATATATATATATATATATATATATATATATATATATATATATATATATATATATAATTTATTTTTCTCTAGGATTATTTGATTGATTTAGTAATTGTAAATGGTACTCAGCAGGTGTGAAATCTATTATAAAATGAGTAAATAAGCAATTAAACTGAATGTCTTAATATCCTGGAGTGCCATCTTTAGGATGTTGTAATGAAGTGTGCAATGATTTATATATATATATATGTATATATGTGTGTGTGTGTGTGTGTGTGTTTTAGTGCATATTGATCTTGAAAATAATACATGACATTTCCTTTATAATATTTTTACCTTTTTATTTATATATATTTGATGACTGATATTTTTAGTGCATGCTGCCATTCACATTTTATAGTAAATCATTTTATGCAATTCATCACAGCTTACTATGTAGTTACTGCTATTTGGAAAGTTAGCAAAGAGCCACATAAATAATGCCTAATTGAAGGCTGCTAACACAAAACAAATTAAGCTCATATATTAGGTTCTTAACTGGTGAAACTAATACAAAGTAATGCCTGTAGGTATACACTTATGATTGTTACAAAATTATACAGTGAAATTGCAGTGAAGAAGGATTCTTCATCTGTTGCTAATCCATTTCCATATGCAGATATTTAAAAGCCTAATATCCTAGCGACAATTAGCATGCAGAACATTGACAAAGAAGTCTAAAGTATGAGATCTGTTCCATCTAGATGCAAGAATTAACACACTGTCCAATAAAAAGTATTTAATTCTCTTATGCCTATTAGCAAGAAAGCATTTTGAAGGTAATTCTATCACACAATTACCATGTCACTGATAATTGTTATTAATGATATGGACATTACTTTCCTGAGAGATCTGCTGTGCAATAAAATTATGTCTAAAAGAGAATAATTAATAACACTGGTGTAATGCATCATTCAGATAAGAAAGTCATTTCAACATTACAGGTCAAACATTGATATATTGGCAACCATTTAAAGAATAATGGAGGTAAACTTTTTACATTTTTTGCATAAGATTAATGTTCTTTATACATTGATTGAGTAGAAAGAGACAACAGCAAGCAGTGGAATGAGACTTTTGGTACTTAATCATAGTTTCAGATTTGTTGTAAGGGAACTGCAGAATCTTACAACAGCATATGCACTGATCTTTCTCTGCATGCTGAGAGTTAAATGAAAGGTTGGTAGTGACGAATTATATGAATTCCATTTATCATGAGCATGGTTGTAAATGTTTGGCACTGTGTCCATGCACATTATGTCTTGGGTGCTTTCCATAAATGAAATGATGATGCTGAATCACTTTAAGACATTAGAAAAGTTGTCCTTCTGATGCATTATTATAACACTGTTTCATAAATTTTGGCAAAGTCAAGATGAATACCTTGTTTCATACTAAATGTACTAATGTGGTTTTAATGATGTTTTAAAGGTAACATCATTTATAACTTCAAAAACTAGCGACAGATGTTGTGCTGGTGCTAATCTGGCCACACTTTAATGTATTCACGTTCTGTTATTTCTTCACATTCCATTGCTGTTAAGAGTAGAAATACAAGCTTTAAGTATCTCATTTAAGATGGAGTGTGTTAACCCACTTTCAGACAGTTATGTTTTGATCAAATATTGATAGTGATGTTAAATGATCCAGAACATAAACGGTGTGTATCTTCCCTTGTGACTGTAAAGGGTTCAAGGAACAACATATTTGCACAGTAAACAAATGTTAAATAGATAAAATAAATAAATGTATCTAAATATGTGAGTCTCTTTCATGCAGACAACTTTCAAAATATCTTAAAATATTGTAATAGAACACTTAATTCATTTAGTTTACTTATTTACATATTGCTGACCAGTTTAGTCCCACTTGATTAATGGCCTCAGGGAAGACCCATGGTAATATGCACACTGTCTAGTGAAAATATGTCTGGGGGTTGGGAGATTGGGGAATTCCTACTCTTATTAAAAACTGTATGCAAATTACAAGGACTTAAGGAATGACTTAAGGGAATATCAAGGCTGTTTGACCCATTCAGTAAAGTTAAAGACATAAAAGCAATTCCAGAAAAATACCGTTTCACATACAAGACAACAATGAACAAAATACAATTGGAAAATGCACAGCTATAAATTTACTGAAGACATAAAAAACAAGCTTCCACCATGTATACACTAACAAGTTTTTTATGTTGGAAAGGCACTTAAACAATTTAAAGATAGACTATCACAGCATTTATATGCCATTAAGAAAGGCATTTTGACAAATGCATTGGATATATATGTTTTTAGAAGGGAGCTACCCACATGTTTATGTTTAGTATACTGCAGACTGTTAAAATTACTGTTCAGATAGGTGATATAGTTAATGTGACTGAGTATTGTGAATATAAATGGATACTGAGATTGACTGCATTTAACTGAGCCAGGCTTAAATGAGTCCTGCTATTTAAAACCAGTATTGAACTGATGTGGGTTACATCATTGAATATGTGATTAATTAATGAATTTATTATTTAAATATATCTGTGGCTGGGAATTATTTTATACCCGAGGAAGCATTTTATATGTGAAAGCTTGTTGTTTATGTCTTTATTAAATTTATAGCTATGCTATTTATAGAGTTGATATGGGGTAACATGGAATTCCATATATCCCTATCTCTTTTTATTTTTTGCATTGCCATTCAGTACCCTTAACTGCACGCATGCATAACATAAGCAAAAAAAGAAGGAAGTACATAAATGGCCTCGAGTAATGAGAACCTGCTGCTTTACACCCACCTTAAGAAATGGCATTTATTATTGCTATAACGTTTTGAATTCTTCTACTGTTTTTATCAGACTAACTCCTCAAGAAACACACCTCATGTTCTCTTAAAAAATATTTGCTCAAATGTTCTGTGAGGTATCCCTTTCTCTTTATTCAAATTATGGCCACTTCCTCGTTTACTTTTTTTCCTTGAAAAGCCTGCGACTTTCTGGAATTTCTTCACTGTGAAGATATTTCAATTTTATCAAGTACTGACTCCTTAAGCCAAATACATTCAAATAATTTAGTATTAATACATGATATCTGCTATTTAAATTTTACACTGTTTGTTAGAGCTTTTGGTGACTGCCTCCAGTTTGACAATGTTTGCATAGGAAGCATATCCAAAACTGCATGAAGCACACCATAAGACAACTCACTAATGACAGATCCATTGTGATTTGGGTTTTCCTCTTTCCATTAATGTTGACTCTTTCCACACATTGTAGCATATCTCAATCCTTCTTACTTTATGTTTTGACATAGTGTCATTCTAAACTACCTCAGTTTCACTTTTTGGGTTATGAATATATTCTTCCATCGTTACTTATTTCTAATATGGGTGCATATAGATAGAAATATTAAAACAAATTAATGTATTTTAAGACATTTGTTATGCAGGCATTGTGCAATATAGAAAGAATATAAAGAAATATTTAAAGCATAATAAATATAATAGCAGATGTGATAAAAACTGATACTGCTGAAATTCAAGAAAATTATCAGAAAGTATTATATTGGGCAATTAGTTTATAGCCAGTGCAGTTAGCCAAATGTTTTTGTATTTTATACAGACTCAGGGCACTTGAAGCCTTAAACAGCCTGTCTCCTTTCATTGTAGGATCAAATCCACTATCCCCTAACCAGTTTCCCAAATCCCTTTTAAACATTGGCATTAATTCATGTGATATCAATTGTAATGGTAATTGGTTCCACTAAAAAGCTGCTCTGCTGTGCTAGGTTTTATTCAGAAAACTAGTTCTAGCTCTTTGTCAAGAATTTAGACCCTCCATCCAGTGTTCATTTGTCTTTTTCTGACTGGAAGCAGATCAATCCTAATTATGACAATGCTTTCTTCATTACAAAGTATAGAGATCGCACAGTCTCACTTTAAATTTCTACAGTAGAAAATCTTAACTCTCTTGACACCTCCAGAAAGTTGATACTGTTCCTTCTCCCTGTCCTGCTCATCACAAAGTTTATAATAACAGTTACATCTAATATATTATATGTAGACTTAAATACCATGTGTTAATGATAACAAACAACATGTTTTCACATTTCATGTATGGAAGGCACTTACCATAAACAGAGGAATGGGTTATACTAACGTCTCAGAAAAATGACAAACCAACTAACCAGGAAAAAGCCGAAAGAAGAAGAAGAAGGTAAGAAGAGAAAAAATATGTCAAAAGTAATATTGAATAGCCGCTGAATGAAAAAGAAAAAGATTAGAGAAAATTCTGGATAATGATGAAATAAAATAACTCAGATGGGGACTGTTATACAGGCAACAAAGATATGAGATAAGATCTATAATAAAACACACCAATAATCTAAAAACTAACACTTGAAAGGTATAAGGAAATAAAGAATATTGCTGAAGTCAATACAATAGAAACAGCCCCCCAGTGTGTTAAAATGGGAAAGACATCAGGATTACATAATGAATTTTATAAGTATCATATGGCAATTTGGACAGAAATTCTATTATTTAATTTAAAAAATCTAATATAGAAATATATAAGATTAGTAAAAGAAGAGTTATTAACCATATTGATCAAGACAGAAGCAGCATATGATAAGTTTAGAAGAACTAAACTGTGGCAGATAATGTAAGAAAAATGTGTTTCT
Source organism: Protopterus annectens (assembly GCF_019279795.1). Lineage (NCBI taxonomy): Eukaryota > Metazoa > Chordata > Ceratodontiformes > Protopteridae > Protopterus > Protopterus annectens. Next base: position 500,344,768 of record NC_056749.1, read on the forward strand.
AGTGAGATGATAAATGTGATTCAATCATTATACAAAGGAAACTGTGCCACAGTTCATATTTCTACAGAGAGACATTTGTTAAAATCCTTTAAGACAACAAAAGAGAGTAAGGTAAGGCTATAAATTAGCCATGTGCCTGTTTCTTGTATGAATGTATGTTTGCATGCATATATGCGTATGGTGTGTGTGTGTGTGTGTGTGTGTGTGTGTGTGTGTGTGTGTGTGTGTGTGTGTGTGTGTGTGTGTGTGTGTGTGTGTGTGTGTGTGTGTGTGTGTGTGTGTGTGTGCATTTGTGAAATAATTAAAAGGATCAAAAAAATGTACGTAGAATAAGAAGAGAAAAATGTTGAGTCATTGATTATGCAAATTACCTGCTGCTGCTATTTCTCCAGGTACAATTCAACAAAGACAGCTCCATAACTCTCACTAAACCATTAAAACAGATAAAAAAAAAAATAAAAAATAATTTTGAGCCTGTACTCATGATCTCTGTATCCTGTGTTCAGCTATTCTGAAAATATTACACTTGCTTGCCCTAAGAATGCAGTGCAGTGTTTGCTGGTAGTTATTCATTATTAATGAATCGATATCCCCACACAGTTTAACAAGTTCTTTACCGAGACAGTCCACACCCTAACCAATGCCCTCAATGCCACTAATGGCCCTATACGAGGTACTAGCAAAACACACCCTATTACTCAAAATAATAACAACTTTTCCCTACACCCTGTATCCACTAAGGCAATTTCCAAGTTCCTTAAAAAACTCAAACCATCCACACTAGCAGCTGACACCCTACCAGCCAAATTCCTTCAGACAGCAGCAGACACCATAGCCTGTCCCGTGTCCATCCTCATAAACAGGTCACTCACAGAGGTCAAAGTCCCCACCTCATGGAAAACATCACATATCATTCCAGTGCACAAAGGGGGTAACTCCTTAGAACTCGCCAACTACTGCCCAATCGCAATTCTCTCAGCTCTGTCCAAGATATTAGAAAGAGTTGTCCATTCCCAACTACTTCAGTACTACTTATAAAACAACTTAATCTCCAAAACCCAGCATGGCTTTAGACCATCCCATGGCACCACCACAGCATTACTGTCATTTACAGATAGTTGACCAGAATAGAAACAAGGGACTCTTTGTATCTTCCATTTTCTTAGACTTGTCTAAAGCCATTGACATGGTAGACTATAATATTCTTCTCCAAACTTTATCTACCCTAAACGTCAGCCCCTCCACTATATCATGGCTACTTATCCGGTCAACAGCAAGAAGTCCTATGGCTTGACCAGCTGTCTCCCCTGCTACCAGTATCCATAGGTGTTCCTCAAGGATCCATCCTTGGCCCACTATTGTTCTCACTATTCACCAACCAAATCAATTCCTCCTCACTCACAGCATCAGTAGTACAATACGCAGATGACACCACCCTTATAAGTGCTGCCCCACATTAAAGGAACTGCAAATCCTTACCCAAAGCACTTTTACTCTAGCCGAAACATAGTTCACAAACATCAAACTTATTCTTAACCCCAAAAAACTAAACTTATTCTTTCCAGCCTAGGTCATGCTCCACCCCTCAACAACAGTTTCACCATTCACTCCAAAGATAACATTCAAAGCACTCCGACTGCACACACTAAACTGTTAGGTGTAGAAATAGACAATAACCTCAAATTTGACATCCATATAGCACAAACCATTAGGGAAGTTAATAAAAAGCTAGGACTTCTCTATAAGAACAAACAGTTTATCACAAAACAAACCAAAGCTACTATTGCAAGAACTCACCTCTTATCCATCCTTTTCTATGCCGCTCCCATCCTTACTAATCTCCCCCAACGTGATCTGAACAAAATGGATTCTTGTTATAACAAAATAGCCAAGTTCGCTACTGAAGCCTCTTACAAATCCCACCACTGTCTTGCCCTTAACCAACTCAATTGGCTCAAGGTACCTCAACTACTTCTGTTCAATCAACTCACAATAGCACATAATCTCTTCTACCTTCCAGAAAAAAACCCTGCTCTACAATATTTAATTAACCCCCAAATCCCTTCCAGAGCTTTACGATCCAGTTCCCAGAACCTAATAAGCATTATCAGACACAAAAATTATGCTGGCAAATCTCTATTTGCCTGCACTAGTGCCAAAACCTGGAACTCTCCACCTAACCAAATAACCTCCACTACCTCCACTACTCAATTTAAGAAACTCCTGAGAACCCAATTCTCAAACAATTGGCTATGTTCATGCTACTCCCCAGGTTAATCTGCACCAATACCTTGTTCAACTTCTCTACTAAAGGTCCCCTAATTCCCTTCTCTGTAAAGTTTAATGACCCCGGCTATTTCTGTAACAAAATATTGACAGTACTCACAATTTAGGAGAAAAAAATAGAATTAATGTCTTTATGTCTATTTATTATAATCTATACAAATCCTACTGTTAGATTATTGTATAGTCTTACCCTGATGACTTTACTAAATTAATTGTTAAATTATACCTGACTTCTGTTCCCAAGGAACCTATATCTCTGTATAATATTGTTTTGAAATTTCTTGTATGTTATGCTACTGGAGCTTTTCTCCCCGGGCTTCTGCTGAAAATGGATATGTGTCCAGTCGGACTTTCCCAGTTAACAAATGTAAAATAAATTAATTAATTAATTTAGCTTATGAGAAATTTTAATAAAGTAAAATATATAAAATATGTAAGCTTTCCTTACCAACAATGTTTTTTTAAGGGTCAAGGCACAATGGAGCAAATACACTCTTTAGAGAAAATAGTTACAGATTTTCAGTTAAAATTGAATTACTAAAGTCAACTGTATAGTAACATGCCAGTCACAGGGATAATTAGATAACATTTCATGTCCACTAGGGTAAACTCTATTTTGAGCCTATGCTCATGATCTCTGTATCCTGTGTTCAGCTATTCTGAAAATATTACACTTGCTTGCCCTAAGAATGCAGTGCAATGTTTGCTGGTAGTTATTCATTATTAATGAATCATATCCTTTCAACAAAAACCACCTCAGAACATCAAGGTCATGCCGCCACCCCACTAGACTGTAGTTATAGGTTTCTCTATAGGTCTACAGGATAAGCATTATTGTGCTGACAAAGTAAGGAACTGGGAAGACTAAGGGGACAAAAATGGTGATCTCCGTTCCTGAATGCATGTAAAATAAAACTTTGCTGCCAAGCAAATGAGCTGATGCAGAGTATAGGAAAGATAGTCAAGACTAGAGGTAGGTAATAGTGTTTCAGAGAAAATCTAATAAGTACTGAAAAGAAAGTCATCACTAGTGCTTGCCAAATATACTTCCTCGAGATATTTGCAAGGGGGAACATTAACATTTAGAAGTATTTAAAACCAAATTTATACCTCCTGCTGTTGAACATTTACTTAAATGTGCCACTCAATCCTTTGAAACATAATCCTGATAAGACGCAAACAAGTTTGTCAGACTTCAGAGAATTGTAAGAAATTTGTCCCAAAGAATTCTTCATATGACTATAATTTGATGTCATTAATTTCAGGGATATTTAATGTACCCCTGTAGACTTAAAAAAGGATGCAGTAGAATAATATATGAGTTCAGTGGAGTAAATGGAAATGAACAGCATTTAGTATGAAAAGGGGCCAAAAGAAAAGAGTAACTTGATTGAAAAAAAAAATAATAATCATCGACCTTGATTTAAATTTATTAAATAATGAAATTTCAGTTTTTATGAGTTGAATTAAATACAAGAATTAGTACAAGTCTTTGTAAATTAGTTTCTTGCCTATAATGCCAACTTCTACAAAATCGTATGACTTTCACTACACAACCAGTCTCACCTTCAGAATTATCTTGTTTTTTTTTCAAAAAAAAACACAGAATGTCTGTGACAGTGGAGGTAACTATGAGTATTTGGACCCATTTCCTATACCTCTTTGGTAGAGATGATATGGCTAACATGATACTCCATATATCCCTATCTGTACTCATCTAATATGCAATCATCTAGTTAAAAATAAGTTACCATATCTCTTCATTTACCACTAATTAGAACAGTTATTGAGTGCAAAACTCCCTTCAGGATATACACAGACATATAGAACAACTGGAATAGTTTCAAAGGTTTCCAGCTAAAAAGATAATACACTAGAAAGACATATTTATTACCCAACATCTTACCCACCTCTGAAACAAATATTTCTTGCAAGTTAAATACGTCAACTTAAATATGGGAGAGGGATACGTACCCATACATTTACTCCAGGATGGATCTGCTTTGGGCCTTCTTGAGAAGAGGATACAGAATGAGAGTGGATGATGGCAAGGTATAAGTGGTCTTGTGATTCAATTACCTTATATTCCTATGATCTTATGAACTGCTATTCTTAGTATTTGCCTGGTTTGTTTCCATTTTATATGGAATAATGTTTATGGGTGTAAGAATGTCAGAGGCTTTATCAATTGTTTTAAACACTTCTGCATGAGTTATAGATGCACACTAACTTATTTTTCCTCAAAGTTTTTTTTTTTATGATGGGACTAAATTTCAAATTTTGGAGGGAGTTCCTGAGCAATTTTTATACAATATAACTCAAATGCCCTGGCAAAGCACAAGATCAATTTTCTAAGTTTCCATGAGGACAGTGATTTATTGCTAGATGGACATACAAATTCACTCTTCTAAAGACTGAACTAGCTAGAGGGTCTAGATATAAATGCTAGAGCAAAGAGCTGTATGACAGATTAATACAGTGTCTTATGTAGGTCTGAGGAATCTACTAGTAAAGAAAGGCTCTCTCAACTGATCAATTCAGTGTTTCTCAGAGGCCAGGTATGAAAATATTTTTTCTCCAAATCCTATTTTCAGCACTGTCCATTTTTTAAATTGCAGTTTTAATATGCATAAGCAAATTATTTTGCATCATGCTTCCTTATTTCTAAAGTCAAATTCATTAATTTCATTGTCAGAGTAAACCAGTTTGCATGGTGATCGTCAACATTTAAATATATATTACCTTTATGCATACTGCATACACATTTATGTATGTAGATCTATATATATATATATATATATATATATCAAACAGATGCAACAGTCAGTGCAACCACCATGGGTATAAGAAAATTAAAATTTTAATAAAATTAAACATTCATAAAGATTAGTGCTTTCAGATAACTTGGTAGCCCTCATCAGATCAATCCTTCCATGCAAGCAATTCTCAATTTAAAAATTCCACCAGCAAATCAAAATCATCACAATAGTCTATGCCCCTTTAGGGCTGGGTTGAGAGGTAGATTGCTATTAAGCCCAGGTTGCTTATCAGCCTGTAAGTTGCCTATCCAATTCATGTCAGCTGACTTAGTAGCATTTACTTAATCTCCATCCCTTGTATTCTCATTAATGACCTTTAGGGCCAAGAAGAGAAAGCTGTGACTGTTATTCTTCAGTATATGTTTCATCAAGGGATTCTTGGAATCATTTAGCCTGATATCACTTATATGTTTTAAAATGCATTCCTTAAACTGGCGATTGGTCTTGCCAAGATAAAAGGAACTGCATAAAATACAGCAAATAGCAGAAAAAATGTTTCTGGTCCTGCAGTCTGCATCTGATTTCAGCTTGTATATTTTGACATTCACTGGATGTGTAAAAACATTTGAAGTTAAAATGTATTTACAACAGGTGCACATATGACATGGGAAAGTTCCGATTTTGTTGGAAATTGGCTTAGGTCTGGTCATAGAGTTATTAGATAATTCCTAAATGAAAAACATGGTGTGTCTCCAGCAATCCTTTTTGCATTATTGTTACTTTTTGTCTGACATAATGTTGTAAATGTAAGTGTTTCATTTGATCCAGTTTACTGTATCCTCTTGTATTCTCTTCATTTGTTGCTCTTCACTAAACTCTGTGCTAAGTTCAATTTTTAAATTGTGTAACATTCAAGTAAATACACAAATGAAAAAAATATATACAGACTTTTTATGTGCTTTTTCTCTCATTGCCTGTCCCCTACTTCTCATAGGTTTTAAGTCCTTTTATTCTAAATGCAGGAAGCCCTTTATGAATTGAGACAAAGATGACCAGAGGTGAGTACCATCATCCAGGCAGCCATGGAGGAGTTTGTGCCTTGGTGTTTGCCAGTGATCTGTCCTGCATCTAATGGAGGACATTATCACCCCAATTGCCTGTGGGTCTGGTTTAACAACCTCCTGACCAGAGATGTCTGTGTTTCAGAATACATCCTATTTGTCCCCAGGATAGGGAAGACCTTCCAACTTTCTCTATTTTAGACAAGCATTCTTATTTTCATGCCTGATCTAGGATATCTTTGGATGTATGACCATATTTTAAGCTTGATTTACCTGTATACACAATTTTCTGAATCCCCCTCATCACATGTGATTTCTAGTACACAGAAAAAACAGACTATATGACCAACATACTAGTGTCAACAATAATTAAAAGAAAGAAGATACATATCTTAAAACTCCCTTTTTCTGAAGCAGAAATAAATGACCATGTGTAGTAGAATTTTGCAATACAGTTCATTAAAGTCTACCGATTTTACACTGTTTCCTTGATAATGTGCTTATATTTTTCCTTCTTTTTGTCCCTCTCTGTTTTTTAAACATGTGTTTCTAAGAAGTATCCCAAATTCCTAATGGAAGCAATAAGTGTTATTTGCTATCGGGATTCAAATTTTATGCTAGTAGCCCAGCATAACACATCTGAGATACTTCAGGTACAACTAACATTGGGTAAGATGGTGATCCAGGTCATAGCCTGCAATAGGTCCCCAACCATTCCCCTTGACTCTGACTCCATGTTCTTAACCACCCTGAAATCTATCAAGGTCCAACCCAACACTCTCATACTAGGAGACTTCAACTACCCCTCCATCAACTGGGAAAACTACACAAGCACCAATAAACTGGCCCAACGCTTCCTGGAATTCATCAATTCCAATGCCCTGGACCAGCTCTTTCTGATCTCCACTAGAGGAAGCAACATTCTTGACCTGGTTATTGCTAACATGGGTGACAGTTGCTCTACACCAATAGTCAATCCCTCCCTGATCAGATCTGACCATAAACTAATCCCCATGGAAATCCACATCTCACCCTCACCTCCCACAAAGGTAACCACCTTGAAAAACTGCTCCAAAGCTGACTTTGGACTCCTAAAAACAGAGGTGGTTAACTTCACGGCACCCATACCAATGCAAAATAGATGCATGACTGCTGAATCATACACCAATGCACTGTATGAACATGTACATAAATGCATGGAATTAGCCATACCCAAGAGAACCAAAATGCTCTCCTCCAAAAAAAGGAAAACAATCTGGTGTTCTCCAACCATTAATGAACTCTACAACAGAAGGAAGAAACTGTTGCAGAAAAAGGTGAAGTTGCAAGATTGGAAAAACTCCCTTATTAGCCTCAACAAAAAGTTGAGATCCCACATCAAATCCTCTAAGCCAGTTATGAAGGCAGAATCGCGGCAGACATGAAAAACAACTACAAAGCCTTCTATAGTTATATCAAGAACCTCCCATGGCAATACCTAGATTTGCTCTGAGTTACTGCATAATGATACCTCCTATACTGAGCCAACAGATATTGTCAACATACTGGCCGAAGGATTCAGTGCCAACTTTCCCCCTCTTTCCCCCTCAAAGGCCCAATAACAATACAGGAAGAATGCCAGGCACCCAGCATTACTGTAGCACAGTTTAAAGCTGCATTGTCCAAGGCCAAAAATACAGCTTCCATGGGACCCGATAATATCCCCGGCTGTGTTCTACATTAACTACAAAGTGACCTTGCACTACATCTGTGTACCCTGTTCAATCACAGCCTCACCTCAGGCTATGTCCCTACTGAATGGCGCATTGCTACAGTCATCCCTCTCCATAAAGGGGGAGCGACTACAGACCCTGGGAATTATCGCTATTAGCCTGACGAGTCTGATATGTAAAGCTATGGACCGCATCATTATGGACTTGATTAACAAAGATATAGGAAATCTCCAGACTCTGGACCCCACGCAGTTTGGCTTTGTGAAAGGGAGATCATGCCTGCTCAACCTGGTTGACTTCTTTGAGTCAGTCATCAGGGCTGTGGATGAAGGTAAGGCAGTGCATACAGCCTAACATGATCTGGCCAAGGCCTTTGATACCATTCCTCACTCGAGAATTATTGATAAACTCACCAATCTAGGCATCAACCCCTATATTGGTAGGTGGGTTGCAAACTGGCTCACAGATAGAACACAGTGTGAAAGTAGGGAACTCCAAGTCAGACTGCTGACCAGTCACAAGTGGAATCCCATACGGATTGGTCCTGGGTCCTCTCCTGTTCGGCATCTACTTCTCAGAAGTCTAGACCAACACAAAGGGACTGTAGCTGACCAAATTCACAGATGACTGCAAGCTGGGAGCCATTATTAACTCCCCAAGTGATGCAGACATCCTACAGAAAGGCCCCACCGAGACCAATGACTGGTGCTGAAACCATGGCCTCAAGCTTAATGCCAAAAATATGTCATCATCCCGTTTGATAAAAACTCAGTTCCCACTGATTACCACATCGATGGGAGCCCACTGAACACTGAAGGTGTTATAAGAGATCTTGGGATGCAGGATGACAAAAACCTCTCCTTTGACTGCCACATTGCCACTGTGGTCAGAAAGTCCTTCTATGTGGCACATCTCATTACCAAGGGTTTTGTATCCTAGAAGAAAGAGATCATCATTTCTCTCTACTCTTCCATCATTAGACCAATCATCGAGTATAATGCCCCATTTGGCATGTACCTCACTAGACACCTGCAACAGCTGGAGAGGCCACAGAAGTACCTCACGAAGAGGATCCTAGGCATTAAACACCTGTCCTACATGGACAGAATGAAAAGACTCCAGCTATTCTCACATCACCTACTTAGAGGCCATTTCTACTTGACTTACAAAGCCATGTTTGACCCAGCTCTGTTAGAAATGCTACATCTAAAGAAATCCCAGTCCCTCCACACCACACGCTCCAGAGACCTCAACCTCATTACCACAATCAACAGAACATGGTGAAGGGATGGGTTCCTCACCCAGAGACTGCACATGCTCTGGAATAGACTTCCCATACATGTCAAGCAGAGCACCTCGCTGTCCCTCTTCAAGAAAAATCTTGATGAGTGGATGGGTAATAGAAAGTTCACCCCAGGGATCTCTTAAGTGGATCTACTTGATAGAGGCACTGGAAGCTAACGTCAGGTGGCACGATGCCAAGGCACTTCTATGGGCTAGGCTTGTAAAGGCTCCAGGGCCATTAGCCTAGTACACACCTATGAACCTATGTCCAGATTTTTAGCTGGATGTTCCTATTTTCAAGAGCCTTTGTTTCTATTTTCAGTGCCAGCAGGTTGAGTGATATTTTTTTTTATATGTGTGTTTACATTTAATATGAATTTTTTCATATGATGTATAATGTATTATCACTTTTGTTATCATTTTTGTTATTGTATTATGTACTTTGTTCCTCTAAAGCCTGGGTCATGGCAGGAAATGGTCAACTGAACAGTCCATTTACCTAATTTCAAATAAACAAAACCTCTGATTAACCTAAGAAATCTGGACCACAGGACATATTGTCAGTGGAATTTCATCATTAGTGAGAGTTGGCCAAACATATATCCCATTCATGATTCACAAGTCACATCTATTATGGGGCATCATTCTGTCATTGTGTTTATCTATAGTTGGTCTTTTGGGCCTTGAAAGACCCATCACTGCTAGATTTACAATGTAATTTCAGAACTAATGATTCCTTAAACACATGTATGACTACCAACAAATTAATGCAATGCTCTGGCACTGTAGGTTTATCCCAGCATACTCCTTATGTATGGAATAGTCTTCCCCTACATAGTAAAGCAAAGCAGTACCATAGCTTTACCCACCTGTAACCTAGATAAATCGAGTTATTTATTTTTTTATTTATTTTACATTTGTTGACCGGGCTAGTCTGGCTGGATAACAAGTCCATTTTCAGCAGAGGCCCGAGGAGAAAAGCTCCACTATCTACTAATACATTACATACAACTAGATCACTAAGAAATACAGCTTATAGGGAAATATAACATTGCAAGAGAGATATTCAACAGTATTAAAAACATGAGTTGCATTCACAAATTCAGGCCTATCTTGTATGTCTCTCTGAGGCATGAGGTATCTCATTTTTTCAGTCTTCCACATGACTGGCCTAATGACTCCCCTACCTACACCAATTCATCTAATTTATTCCACAGATCAACAGCTCAGTATCACAGGACTTGAGGAGAGTCCCACATCCCATCTGCCCCGTTTGTGTAGTCCAGCTGGTCCATTCATTCTCCAGAGTTGGTTGGTGAATAGACCAACTTGTTGGTCCTGTGGAACAGGTTCATAGGTTATTGAAGTATATGTCAGAGTAATTACATGTTTACCCTATCCATGAGGGCCAGTGGTGCTAAACCAGGGATGACACTACCCATCCTTTCATTTTAATTACACTTTAATAGAGTAAATTGAGGTACTCTGCTTTATGTGGAGTGAAAGACGGTTCTGTCAAAGTTGTATTCTCTATGATACATACCTATCCCCCCAGCATGTTCTGTTAATTTTGAAAAAGAGATTTAGTTCTCTTGACTGGGTGTTTATGAGACCATTGGACTTATATAATAGGTCTGATAGAACCGGGTCTGTTCAACTTGAATATGCAAAGCAGAGGTTGTTTCTCAGTAGCCTGCATGATACCAACAAGGGAGATAAGGTCGGAGTTGCTCTGTATAGTTATTATGATGTAGGCCTTTGATTTTTTTAGATAGAAAGCATTGTGATCATTCCAGTTGAAACAAGTATTTAGAGAGGTACTTACCAAAAGGAGCAGGTAACATGGAACAATCACATCCCTGGATCTGGATACTCTACCCATAGATATAAGCAGCCCTCCAGAACACACACCAGCACTGCCTTCACATAAAAACACAATCCACACACCCACCTTCGCAGAGGCTGTCAATAAAAATGTACCCAAACAGCAGAGACCTCCAAGGAAGAAATGCATTCAACCATCACAAGACAACAGTAATCATGAGACACATAACTCTCCTAAACAGCGTGCCACTCATCCAAAGCCCCAAGGCAAAACAGCATGCCCAACACACTAGTCATAGGTGACTGAATAATGAGGCACACTGATGTCCTACTCACTAGGTTGAATAAGTAGAAAGTAACAGCTGCCTGTCAGGAGCCAGGATTCGCCACATAATGCATGCACTCAGGTCCCTCAACAACAGGTCAAAATATGACTGTCATTGTACATGTGGATGTGAATGACCTGAGACTTACCTCCCTGGACTACATGAAAAGAGACATGTTGGAGCTCTCGGATTATATAGCCCAGGCAGGTATGACCCTAACCCTGAGTAGCATTCTACTGTCACCCAGAATGATACCACAGTACAAGCAGAAAATGATTGATTTCAACAATTGGCTAAGTTTCTGGTGTCATTCTAAGGGGATCCAGTATCTGTCTGCCTGGGATGACATGATTGACAGCCCTTGATGCTTTGCCAGAGATGGCCTGCATCTCTCACCCCTGGGCTTCCAGATACTGGCCAAGGCTCTTGCCACCCCTATAGTGCCTTTTTTAGGTGGTGTTCCAAAGACCAAATTACCACCATAACAGCTACAAACAAATGCAATCTGAGGGTCATGCTGCTCAATGCTAGAAATCTAAATCTCAAAATGCACTCACTCAAAGCACTCCTTAAAATGGAGAACATCAACATTTGTGCCGTAACAGAGATCTAGTTCAAGGCAGCAGAAAGCAACCCCTGTACTACCAGGCTATAACTCATTCCACACCTTTCTGCCCCAGAACTTTGACCGAAGCTCCAAAGGTGGTGGTGTTTCCATATTCATAAAGGATGCACACACCTCCAGACTAGTAGCCCAACCTAACTCATCTGAGATACTTCAGGTGCAGCTAACATTGGGTAAGACAGCGAATCAGGTTGTAGCCTGTTATAAGCCCCCAACCATGTCCCAAGACTCACATTCCACATTCCTAAGCACCTTAGAGAATATTAGGGTCCAACCTAATACTCTCATACTGGGAGACTTCAACTACCCCTCCATTAACTGGGAAAACTATTCATGTACCAATACACTTGTCCAACATTTCTTGGAATTCATTAATTCCAATGCCCTGGACAAGCTTATTCTTATCCCCACTAGAGGTAGCAACATCCTTGACCTGGTGATTACTAACATGGGCGACCGTTGCTCTACACCAGTAGTCAAATCCTTCCTAGTTATAACATGGGCGACCATTGCTTTACACCAGTAGTCAAATCCTTCCTAGTTAGATCCGACCACGGACTAATCACCTTGGAAATTCACATCACTCCTACCCCCCCCACCCCACCCCCTGCAAAGGTAACTACCATGAAAAACATCTCCAGAGCTAACTTTGGGCTCCTAAAAACAGAGGTGGCTAACTTCACTGCACCCATGCAAATGGAGATCAGTTGCATGACCACCAAATCATACACCAATGCACTGTACAAACATGTACACAAATACATGGATCTCACCATACCCAACAGAACCAAAATGCTCTCCTCCAAAAAAAGGAAGCCAATCTGGTGGTCCCCTGCTATAAACAAACTCTACAACAGAAAGAGGAAACTGATGCGGAATAAGGTAAAGCCCTAAGACTGGAAAAAATCCTTTATCAACCTCAACAAAAAGTTGAGATCCCTCATCAAACCCTCTAAAGCTAGCTATAAAAACAGAATTAGAGCAGATAGTAAAGAAAACCACAAGGCCTTCTATAGTTATGTAAAGAATCTCCACAGCACTACCCAGATTTGCTCTGAGATACTGCACAATGGTACCTCCTATACCGAGCCAACACATATTGCCTATATACTGGCCGACAGATTCAGTGCCAACCTTACCCCCCCCCCACCAAGTAACCAGTCACAATACCAGTAGATTGCCAGGCACCCAGTACTGCTGTTGCACAGGTAAAAACGCACTGCCCAAGGCCAAGAATACAGCTTCTGTGGGACCTGACAATATCCCTGGCTGTGTTCTACATGAACTACAGAGTGAACTGGCACCTCACCTGTGTGCCCTGTTCAATCACAGCCTCACCTCAGGCTTTGTCCCTACCAAATGGCACACTGCTAAAGTCATTCCTCTCCACAAAGGAGGAGCGACTACAGAGCCTGAGAACTATCACCCCATTAGCCTGAAGAGTCTGATATGCAACCCCATGTAATGCATCGTCATCATGAACCTAATAAATAAGGATATAGGGAATCTCCAAATTCTGGATCCCACACAGTTTTGTTTTCTGAAGGGTAGATCATGCCTGCTCATCTTGGTCAACTTCTTTGAGTCAGTCACCAGAGCTGTGGATAATGGTAAGGTGGTTCATACAGCCTACCTTGATCTGGCCAAGGCCTTTGATACCATTCCCCACTCAGGAATCATAGAAAAACTCAGCAAGCTAGGCATCAACCCTATATCACTAGATGGGTTGCAAACTGGCTCACAGGTAGAACCCACAGTGTGAAAATAACTGACTCCAAGTCAGACTGCTGACCAGTCACGAGTGGAGTCCCACAGGGTTCGGTTCTGGGTCCTCTCCTGTTTGGTATCTACTTCCCTGAAGTGTAGGCCAACACAAAGGGACTCTGGCTGACAAAGTTCACAGATGATTGCAAGCTGGGAGCTATTAACTCCCTGAGTGATGTTGACATCCTACAGAAAGGCCTCACTGAGACCAACGACTGGTGTCAGAACTATGTCCTTAAACTCAATGCCAAAAAATGTGTCATCATCCCCTTTGAAAAAAAAACACGGGTTCCCATGAATTACCACATCGATGGTAGCCCACTGAACGCAGAAGGCATTCTAAGAGATCTGGGAACACAGGTTGACAGCAACCTCTCTTTTGACCACCACATTGCCACTATGGTCAGAAAGTCCTTCTGTGTGGTACATCTCATTACTAAGGGTTTGCATACAGGAAGAAAGAGGTCATTGTCTCCCTCTATTCTTCCCTCATTAGGCCAATTATTGAGTACAATGCCCCATTTTGCATGTATCTCACTAAACAACTGCAAAACTGGAGAGGCCACAAAAGTACCTCACAAAGAGGATCCTAGGCCTTAAACATTTGTCCTATATGGACGGATTCAAAAACCTCCAACTATTTTCTGTCTCATATCACCTACTTAGAGGGAATCTCTGCTTGACTTACAAAGCCATGTCTGACTGAGCTCTGTTAGAAAAGCTATATCTAAAGAAATCTCAATCCCTCCACACCACATGCTCCAGAGACCTCAGCCTCATTACCACAATCAACTGAACATGCTGGAGGGACAGGTTCATAACCCAAAGACTTCCCATACATGTCAAGCAGAGCACCTCACTGGCCCTCTTCAAGTGAAATCTTGATGAGTGGATGAGAAATAGAAAATTCACCCCAGGGATCACTCCAGTGGCTTTACTCGACAGAGGCCCTGGGAACTAAGGTCGGGTGGCACAATGCCAGGGTAATCCTATGGGCTAGGCTTGTAAAGACCCTGGGCCATTTGTCTAGTACACATCTATGAACACCTATAAACGTATGAAAAACAGTTTCCTTACAACACTGGATTTGTGGTGATCAAAGGACAGTTTCCCAGATCTCTAACTATGATGTCAATTTTCAGAGGAGTGTAGTCAGTGTGATAGTTAGAAAGGGAGTCTTGCTTGTCAAATGATACATTTATATATTTCCTAGCATTTACTTTTATTTCTTGGTTTTAACACTAACTACTTGTTTGTGATAGGCCCTCATTTAGGATCCTGGTGTCCTCAGGGGAGTTTATCATGGCACTAAGTTTATAGTCATCTGCAAACATGGTTGGCCATAAACCCTTAACATTAGCTTTGACCTCTGAGAAGTAAATGTCAAAGAGGAGTATCCCAAGGTCTGAACCCAGGGATATTACATAGTGATGGGTCTTTTGGAGGAGGTAGAGCTGCCCATCCTTACTTTCTGGGTTCTATTTCTAAGGTAATTTGCTATCTAGTGAGTTACACCAGTGTCAGAATTTAGCTGGGAAAGTTTATCTACAGTGCTGAAGTTGGAGATGGTGTTCAATGCCTTTGCAAGATCCCAAAATGCAGTGTGCACTGATACATCCTTGTCCATTGCCTTGGTGACTTTTTTTGAAGAAGTTGACCAGATTAAGTAGGCAGGACTTCCCAAGGACCAACTGACACTGGGTTGGGTCAAAAGTCTGCGGATGAACTTATATCCCTCTTTATTAGTTCCATTAAGATCATTTCCTTGATTTTACAGATGAGATTAATTAGACTTATGCATCTGTAATTTCCCATATTTGTAGCAGCTCCACCATTGTATGTGAGAATGAATGCTGCTGTCCTCTATTGCTTGGATACAGTCTGTTTTGAAGCTAATATTAAATAGCCACTGTAGGGGTTCCTGCAAGTCATGTTTCAGGCTAACCAGAAAGCAGCCTAGTTTGTTATCCGGCTTCATAGATATAGTATTCTTGGCTTTAGATAGCACCTTGAAAACTTGTTATTTGGACACTTAAAGGAGCTTTAGATGCAGGTATTTTTTCTAAGAATATTGTTGAGGATAGGGGGGGGGTTGAGAAAAAGGGTAGCAATGAACAACCACATTCACATTATTCTAACCAATGTGGAAATATGTGCAGTGCTTAGAGTATTTATGAGGTGGTGTTCTCTTAAACAGACTAATAACTACATGCGGGACTTGTACAGTTACAGTACAGTAAGTCTATAAGCTTACAACAGCTGATCCAGTGTTACAGAAACAATAACGTGGTTTCTTCTCATGGGTTGATACAGGTTCATTAAAGCCAGGGTCTGTTTTATGTTGTTAATTGCAATCTTCTCATTCTATCAACTTTTAACTTCAGTAGTTTTAATATTCACAAACTATCACTGGTCTGAGATTTTTGCCACTGGTTATTTTTGGCTCATTCTCTGATTCTGGGGATAAGAATTTGAAAGGTACGCCACTAAGGCATACAGGCTCTTTCTCACTGATGTGCTTTCCATAGTGACTATCAGTAAGAGTCAGTCTGCTTTAAATAGTTGGAGCTACTCTGTCATGTTCAACAGTTTTTTGCATTTTTAAATGGAAGTCAACAGCTTAATATGGAAGACCACCCCGACGTTTCTTTTTGATTGGCTTGTACTGTTGATATAGGCTACTTTTTGTAACTATGCTCATTTGAGTTCTTTTTAAGGGTATTCCTCTGAAGGCTTGTGTCAAGGCACAAAGCCATTAACAAAACTCTTTAGTTTTTGTGATCTGCGTGCATTTTTATTTGTAGTACAAGCTGATTAGTCTTGTATTGTATATGAATAATACTAGGACCACCCTTAACCTCTGCAGTTCTTGCTGTTATATTCCAGCCTATCATTTATAAAGATTAGTTAATCCATTAATACTCCATGTTATACTTATGGCACTTTTGTTTTCTCTTTATCCTTCTGTACATATTGTTCATTTAAAAACTCTTCTTAATTAACCAGTCTCTGTGAGAGTAATGCCATATATATCCCGTTAACATAACCGTAAAGATCTTGTCATGCTATGCTAGCTACAAAACAACAGCCTAAGTATAAAACCATTTCATAAAAAAAGTCAATTAATCATAATCTTTCAAATAAAATAATCATAAACAAATTAACAATAGCATCAGGCTGCTCTAAAGACAAATAACTGTATATACAGCTATC
Source organism: Protopterus annectens (assembly GCF_019279795.1). NCBI lineage: Eukaryota > Metazoa > Chordata > Ceratodontiformes > Protopteridae > Protopterus > Protopterus annectens. Next base: position 500,361,622 of record NC_056749.1, read on the forward strand.
AATAAATAACATTTTGATAAGTGCTCACTATAATCATCATTTATGTCTTGGTGCTTTGTGAAAGCAGTTAAATTCTTCATTTTTAATCAAAAATAAGACCCAGTTAATAGTAAATGCAATTTTCAAACTAAACAGATAAAAAATTCTTAATTCTCAAAACAACCTCGAGATAAAGCATATGTCATGATTTACCACTGCCATGATTATCAGATTTATACATCATAAAATATTAATACTATACCTAGTCATCTTTGTTATTAAAGTTGAATAAAAGCCAATACTCCCCACACACCCATTTCAACTTCAATCATTTTATCCCATTCTCTATTTATACCTTAATCCAAAATTCTTACACACATGTAACAAAGAATTTTTCTTTAATATTTATCCCTATCAATTAAAAGATGTATTTATTTACAGACTTCATTAAATTAGGACTTTTAAAGACAATGGAATCTCTTTTCATCTCTCTGCTAAAGAATGCCTTCAAGTCTTTAAGTTAAAATGTGATTATATGTCTAGGAATTGGTCTACAGAGGAATCATTATTATACAGCACATGCAATGATTTTATCTATTGTTTTCATCCAGAGTTCACTCTTTCCATTACCAAATCAAGTACTGTAAGTGGGAATTCCATTGTAACTCTTATTGCTCAGTTGTTTAATTTATAAACATGCTATCCTTGTTTAATTGCTCTTTAAATGTACAGTAAAACTCTAAGAGAAAAAAAAATATTATCAAAGAGCAAATTTAAAACTCCCAGCTATCAACAACAGCTGAATTTATTTTGTACATTATCATTTCACCCATTTCATTTTGCTTTGTTATGAGCAGCTTTCTACCTCTTGGTTATATGACCTTTAAATGTTACTAAACCATCATTTTGAACTGATCACCTATAGATTTTAATATCTTTACACTCTGTCAATTCACCTTACCCCTAAGTGGTCCTTTCTACCTCCCATGCCTAGAGTATATCTCCAGATTCATGCAATTCTTTGAGGGCTGTAATTAGTTATTTCAAAAAATCATGAAAAGCAGTCTAAATGTTGATGGGAAGATGATGGAAACCGGAATTCTATTAACAAAAATGCCCTCATTGAGATCAACAATTAAAGCTACTGCTGCCTAGAATGTAAAATATTGTAATTACCAAAGAAAAGAATCATCTGTGTGATGTTACAAATCTTCTGAATGCCAAAAACATTAATCTAACGTTTCAAATAATACCAGTATCTTAACTCTCTTACCTATCAAATAACTCCTACTGTACAAGGAATGTGTGATTTCAGTGAACTTTACTTAAAAAGAGGAATGAAAACTATTCACTTTTTCATTTTTTTGCCAAACATAAAACTTAATGTTATTAATAAATCTTGTGCACAAATGTCCAAATCCTGCTATTACTACTTTTATATAGCTTCTGTAATATTAATATTTTTCTGACACATCATCTCTTCCCTTTTTTCTTTCTAAGTCTTTGTTGCCTCTTTTCAAACTCATCCGTATCAACCACATGTAAATTCATAGTTTTAACCACTTCTGCTGCTTACCTTTTAACCTCAGCTATCCAGCTGGCAAGTTCGTCATTCACTTCAATGACTGACAAATCTGCTCTTGTAACAAATTTGTCTCTCTCTCCATCTACCTCCACACTCACCATGTCATCTGATTTCATTATTGACAGTTTCTGCAGGTCTTTTTTGCTTTCTTATTTTCCTCTTGACAACTCTAGACATTAAACATTGTGTCTCGGAATGTCTTTAAACTTATATGAAATACCTTCAGTTTCTGTCACCAGAAGTTAAGTAGGTTAATTTCTTGACTTCCATTTTAAGAACACACAATACCTGGTTGTGAATAGTGGCTCAGTGATAATGGTTTCTAATACATGAGGACTTTTAGATGCCATTTCTGTGACAGATGAGCATATGCTAAACTTTCCAAAGACTGTATAGATTTTGTAACCCTTCTAGAATGTGGTCCACTCTAATTACATTATGAACCACTATTGCATTAAATAACTATTTTAGCTCTTTCCCACATGCAATGCTACCTATTAAAAGAAAAAATATATTTATATTAAAAAGCTTGGTTGGTTCTTCAAGGAATGCAGCCCTATTAAAGTTATCTGATTGGCAATTCACTTTACTTTATACCTCTATTTGCATAGCAGCACAAGGGTTGCTTTCTGTTTTAATAGTGATGTTTGTACATAATGTATGATCCCTTTTATTATAAGATTATTTTCCTCTTTGTTAGAGTATAAGCAAATTGTTCTTTTTATTTCAATAATAAATATATTTTCCTTCATTCTGTTATGATAAAGATCAAAAATTATGGAAGAGAAATGGCCTGTTCTTCAAAATGGTAAGAAGTATTAGGATTGTGTGCACTGGATGCATAGCTAAAACATCAGGAGTTCAAGCAGAAAACAACACAGAAACTGTTCAGTTATTTTAAGTAAAATGAAACTATTTCTTTTTTATTTTAGTGACATAAGAAACTATGAGATTGAAACCTCAACCTTCATCATTACTGCATATTTGATACTGAGGACAGGATGAAATCAATCAGGTTTTGATGATATTTTCCTCTTTGTCAGAGTATAAGCAAATTGTTCCTTTTATTTCAATAATAAATATATTTTCCTTCATTCTGTTATGATAATTAAAGATCAAAATTTATGGAAGAGAAATGGCCTGTTATTCAAAATGGTAAGAAGTATTAGGATTGTGTGCACTGGATGCATAGCTAAAACATCAGGAGTTCAAGCAGAAAACAACACAGAAACTGTTCAGTTATTTTAAGTAAAATGAAACTATTATTTTTTTATTTTAGTGACATAAGAAACTATGAGATTGAAAACCTCAACCTTCATCATTACTGTATATTTGATACCAAGGACAGGATGAAATCAATCAGGTTTTGATGATAGTTTTGTAGATTAAGACTAACCTTTAGGCTTGGGGAACCATCAAAAAGCTTAGTAACATTGCCTGTGTGATGATATTTATTTAGACTGCAGGTTAGAGATTGCCTTCCTTATCAAGGATTGATATCAGAGTATAGGCAAAGAGAAAGAAATGGGGGGGGGGTTCCTAAATGAAAGAACAGCACTGGTAGAGTTTTTAGTAGAATCTAGAACAAAAGTTGCCATTAAAAAAAGAATAATTAGTAGAGCATATAAAATATTGCATGATAACTATACAAATCAATCAGAGGAAGAGAGAAAGGATTGGGAAGAGATATTGGATAAGCAATTGACAAAGAAACAATGGGAGGATATATGTATGTCTTCCAAATATGTAACGGAATCTAGAAGAATTAGGATTTTTGCTTAGAAATGTTTGCATAGATATTTTTATACCACAGGTAGACTACACAGAATTTTTCCTCAGGTAGACAGAAAATGTTGGAGGTGTGACAGGGAAGAAAAAGATACTTGGGAACATATTTTTTTGGGATTGTAGCGGGTTGATGGATTTTAAGGATTTCCTGCAGGATGCACTGTTGAAGATGCTGGGTGGTGGACTCTTGTGACAATGGAGATGATTTTTCTGAGCTATGATGCAGATTCAGAATTGTCTAGACATGGTAAGGCCTTGCTGTGTCTAATTATGATGGCTGCCAAAAAAGCATTTACTAGAAAATGGAAATCAGAATCTAAACCAGCTATATTAGAAGTAATGAATATAGTAACTGAGATAAAACAACTGGAATTGAGGTCTTTAGAAAAAGGTAAGAGCAAACTACTTAGGAAAAAAATGGGAATTGTGGGAACAATACATACAGGGGAAGAATGAGGTTTAAAAGAAGGCAGGACTTAAATAAGCAAACTAATGTTTAACTGAAAATGTTTGGGTAGATTATAAGTGATGTATAATGTTTGCAACTGGGAGTGTGTCAGTATGGTTTGTGATGTAAAATGCTTGCAAGTAGGATTGTGTCAGTGTGGTTTGTTTTCATTTATATAAATGTATGATTGCTTATGTCATAAGTGATGGTTTAATAAAGATGTTTCTTGTTTAAAAAAGGGTCAGGAATTGAATAATTTATGTAATGTTGCTTAGGTTATGTGATATATATAGCAACATATGTGAAGTATAATGTTTGTTAATGTTAATGCAGTTTGATTACTTTTGTATAAATGTACATTTGTGTATGTCACAAGTGATAATTCAATAAATGTGTTTAAAAAATAGTAATTTAGTTCCCTCTGGATAGACAATTATATACATTAATATCAAGAATGAATTTGTGGTGACCCATCCAATCATGAAGTTTGGCTTTGCAACTAGACAGAGATGTATTTTGCTTGATGTGCACAGGTAGTCTATTTCACAGGTGGGGATGGAACTAGTTAAAGAAATATATCTTGCTAGTAGGTGGTACTGATCTTAGAGTCAAGGCTAAGGCCTTTGGATTGTATGACTGTCATAGTGTTTGTGCTATGAAGATGGTGGAGGCTGAAAAGTACTGGGTCTTTCATTGTGTAATACATTAAACAAAAGTCAGATCTCAAGAGCCTCTATGAGAAAGAGTAGAATGTAACGAATTTTCAAAAAGCTGGGATAGCTTAAATTAAGCAGAGATTTATTCAGTGAGGGATGTTTGGCTCTTCTGATGTTGTACAAGGGGCTTAGACAGGCACATTCTAAAGGGGGCATTGTACTTCATGATGAATTTAATAATAGAAGAGTACAGAAGGTCAAAAGCAGATGAAATGCCTTAACAGATAAACTGTGAACAGCAAATGGATTTCTTAACAACAGGTAAGACACTGGCATCAAAATAGAGAGATTGCTGCCTAGATAGGATCCATAGTCTCGAATAACAATCTATTCTGAGAGGAGTGTCAGTGACATGATAAGAAGAAAGGTAATTGTGTCACACTTCTTGGAATTTATGATAAGGCCTTAGCTAATGCAGAGGGCAATGGTCTGATCTAAGCCCTGTGAGAAAATATAGGTATTGTAGGTAGAATAATGACAATTGCACTTAATTTATTACCATCTACAAACATGTCTAGCCAGAATGTTTAGATGCTTGATTTGACTTTTGAAAAGAAATTCCACATTAAAAGGGACCCAAGACTGACCCACATGGAGTACTGCTAGGGATGTCTGTGAGGCTAGAGGGGATACCTGCAACCTTAGCAATTTGAATTTTGCCAGTAAGCCAATTTGCTACCCAACACATAATGTACAGGTTAATGTTGACACTGAAGAGTTTATTAATAAAACCTACATGATGAACAGTGCTACTTTCCACACCATAGTCAACTAAGGCTATGGCAAGAGTCTGAACTTTGTATAAAGTCCCCATGACCTTGTCAAATAAATTAAAAAGGTTAAGTACACTAGACCTGATCTGCCTTCAACAAATTCAGATTGATTTGGATCAGGGATTTAAATGTGACTATGTTACCGATAATTACATTAATATGTTCTCTTGTTTTACAAATAATGCTTTCAAGGGTAATATACCTAAATTTACAGTGGTCATTTGTGGAATAAATCTTGTGGAGAAGTGCTTGTGGCTCTTTACCAAGCTTGAGGTGCATAGCTCGTGGACAGAGAATAATGTTAAAGAAATTTGGAAAGGGTATGGTTATGTCTTGTTAATATTATTGGAGCTCGTGGAACTTTTTTTTTCTTTTTTTAAGTCTTAAAGAGAGTTGATGAAATATGATCTAATGCGAAGATAGACAAGACAGTAAGGGAAGACATCTGAGGTAAATGGGATATGCAGGAGGTATAAAAGTAAAGCCAAATATGTCAACCAGGATATTAACTATGGTTTCCAAGTTGGACTGGGATATACTTTTGTATATAGGTTTGAAGCAGGACAGGGGTGTCACTTCTTAATGTAGCAGAAGACAGCGATGTTGTCATCCTCAGTACTGGTGGCTACTGTAAGGTCATAACTGGTATTACATTCCCTGCCAGTATGAATAAGACACTTGCTTAATGCTTTTAGATGACTTCTTTAGTGAGAAAGACAGAACCTTTCACAAAGTGTCATGAGCTGTTCTTCTTTTCCAATATAGTAAATTCATAAGAGTTCAATCATTTGGCCTTACTTTTGCATTTATCACAGTTCCTGTAGCAGATAAGCACAACTGCAACATGCTTATTCAAGAGAAACTAAAACTGTTGGACATTAACAAAATCAAGTGTGGCATCAGGAATTGATTTGTTTGGTGGGATGTAAAAGTTATTGTAGTATAACATATCAGTAAGAAGCAACAGCATTAAGTTAACTTTAGGATCTCAAAATATGGTACAAGGTTTATAATTGAGGAAGCACATATTAAGGATGAAAGTTATTGCTATGTGAGCTCATTTAACCAAGGAGGTGATGCAGGACAGGGAGCAGCTGCTATAGAAAAGATCACGGAGGTTTATACCCCCAGTGGGAGGGAAGGATTGGTACTAGAGAGTTAATATTTACAAAATCAAGACAGCTCTGAGAATATTTATTGCTGGTTATATGGGTTGCCCAGCTAAATAATGGGTAATTAGTCAGCCATAATAAATATAGATGGTTTAATTATACACACAGCACCATCCATTTAACCATATTTACTGTTTCTATCAGTTGTTCTACTATTAAACCTGCTTTTGGATATTTCAGCAGTGGTCTGACTTGTTGTTGCTGTTGGTTGTTATGCTGGATGGTGCTGTGTGTATAATTCTACTTACCTGTTGCTCCAGTATCTCGTTTACACAAGTGGCTGTTTGGACTTTGTGTGTATATAGATGCTTTAATATATAGCTTTATGAGTTGACTAAGATACTTAGTGTGCTCTAAAGGGGACATAGTAAGGTACCTGTAACTGGCTGTGATGTAGTAGGTGGTTTGGTTGAGTACCTCTGTACATTCTAGATTTCATACAAGATTTGATGTGAGAAAATAATGTTCCTTATAAATACAGAATTTTTTCACAGTTTCCAAAGTCCTGAATTAGTGTCAGTTATAGAATCCTAGTAAGGAAAGAGAGATTCTTAGTTCTAAAACTGTCTTGCTAACTGCACAAATATGGATATCTTTGATAGTGAGGTAGGCCTAAACCTCAGATATTGTGCTGCTTATACTCTTATCCTTGAGCAGAATAACTTATTTGATCAATTAAGCCTAAAAAGGCAATATAGGGTGGAGACATTTTGTACACATTATGCAAAATCATATGACAAGAGCTATAGGCCATCTTTAGCAAAGCAGTAAGTAGGGGTTGATGGCCATCTAATCCCAGGCAAACATATAACAGAACCACCCCATGGAATGATGCCAGTTAACCAGGCAATCATTGCAGCTAATTATTTTTTGTGTTATCTTAGCGAACATTCTTGGAAATGGAAGATGGGTATTTATCATGTTTGGAGAATGAAGTTGCAACAAAACTGTGTCACTCTCCCTTTAGATTAGAGCATTAAAAGTAATTCAGTTCTACACACACAAACAAGCCATACTCATATTTAGATATTTAAGATAATGAAGATCAGTCGTGGTCCTTGCAATTTCCTTCATCCTAGCCCTACCACGAGGGAGCCAACATACCGGAACCCTCCTCTACTTCAACAACTCAAAGAGTAATTTTCTTCTAGCAATACCATACAGCAAGAAATCATTGACTAACACTGTGCCTCATGGTGAGAATTATTGCTTGATCACTAGACTTCAGTCAAAGTAACCAAACTGCATTGCCACCCACCATTGATTAACATATGAATTACCTATAACCCTGTCATGGGGTATTACTATAACAAAACATTTTTTTAATAAATGTTTACCTTTTATTAAATATTGACTACTGCATTATGTGAACTCCATTACCAGTGCATCTTTCTTCACTATTGTGGGCAAAAGATAATAGCACAAATAAGTGCTGGCATATTTATAGTTATATACATGAGTGCACTTGTTAACACTGTAAACTAAGCAGCTTTAAAAAATGTAAGAAGTTTTTTCAGACTTGGTATTGACAGGCATTTTTGGTACTAAAATAATGGAGATGTTTGCATTTAAAAGATGTTTTTATTTCTGCTGTTGGATTGATTAAATGATCAAGAATGATTTTAGCATTTTTACCAGTTCACACCAAGTAAATATGGTATGGGAATTTTGACCTGTTTTAGTAGCCACATCTATTTGCATGTTAGCGTGGCTACAGAACTGTTTCATAGGATATATTCAGATTTAGGTTCAATGGCAACCTCGGCAGTTCACACAGTGATACCCCCTCAACCTGAAGCTGATGACCAAAAGAATATAGTCCTGTGAAGCTCAAGTTGAGAGCCTTCGGTACCAACAGCACTGAGATTATACCAGCTCCTTAGATGAAAGTTACTGTATTTATGTTGCTCAGCAACTCTTTTGAGGGGCTGATCACTCTCCCTAAAAGTTTATACCCAAAGCAGTTTTCCCATTACCCCATCATAGCTACAGTATTGAATATATTGAATTGTACTTCCAAGTTGCAATCAAATTTAGTTTATTGACGAGTAAAATGTTAACATTATGTATTATTCAGTAATATACATCATGGGATGACTTGCTGCATAATTAAAGCCTGAACATGTTTTGCTTTTGGACTTTGAATTAAACATGTTTTCTTTTGAACTTTGATTTAACATAAACATGATACCTGCAATTTAGAACCCCGACCTCCAAAAATGAAGTAATATACTACCAAAGTCCAGTCTATAGCATTGCTGTGGTACAGAGAGAGAAAATGCCCTGACTGTAGTCTGGTAACCCAAGTTTGTCAAGCAGACAAGGGTGTCTGATTGCACTGGCATCGAAGATGGGAGTACCCTTCCTAGGGAGGAGGTTGCACATTTGGGAACACTATGTGATTGCTCTGTGATAAAGGTTGTGGATGTGGGTATTGGTTTCAGGGACTTCCATGGAGGTGTGATGACATACCAGCATGGCCACTGCAAGTTCATCCATGAGATTTAAATGAGAGTGTATGTAAGGGGGATGGTAAGCTAGCTTCCTGCTCCCTGGCAGCAGAATTAACCTGCTCCAGGGAGCCTCAGTCTCCTCACTGTCCCCAAACACAAATACATGCGAGAGATGCAACTATACGGCCAAACTGGAGGCTGAGCTCTCTCAACATAGGACTGGCAAGACCAGTCAGGAGGAGAAGGTTACCACACACACTATAGACCCAGTCTCACATATTACCATTACAACCTCAAATCATACACATAAACACACAAAGACATACTCGGAGGCTCTGATCAAAAATCTACCAAAACAGCAGAGGCCACCAAAGCAGACACCCAAACAACCACCACCTCAGAACACAACACCTGCAACACATAGACCTCACAGTCAGAGTGTCAAACAGTCACAGCCCTTAAGGCCAAACACAATGCCAGACACACTAGTCATTGGTGACTCCATAGTCAGACACACTGGCTCACCAGACTGAGTAAGGAGAAGGTCACAGTAAACTGCCTGTCGGGCGCTAGAATCCGCCACATAACGCAAGCACTCAGGTCTCTCAACAGCAGGTACAAATATGACTCAGTCATTGTCCACGCTGGTGTAAACGACCTGAGACGTACCTCCTTGGACTACATGAAAAGAGACATTGAGGAGCTCTCTGATTATGTAGCCCAGACAGGTATGACCCTGACCTTGTGCAGTATCCTACCTTCACCAAGAATGATGCCACAATACAGAGATAAGATGATCAGCTTTAACAATTGGCTTAAACACTGGTGTCATTCAAAGGGGATCCAGTGTCTGTCTGCCTGGGATGACATGCTGGACAAGCCACGCTGCTTCGCAAGGGACGGCTTGCACCTGTCACCCCTGGGATTCCGGATATTGGCAAAGGCTCTTGCCACCCCATAGTGCCTTTTTTAGGCAAGGCTCAAATTCTAAACCTACCACCCTAGAACACAAAAAGGAAAAAAACTAAGGGTAATGCTGCTCAATGCCAGAAGTCTAAATCTCAAAATGCACGCACTCGAGGCCCTTCTCAGTATGGAGAACATCGATGTCTGTGCTGTGACAGAAACCTGGTTCAAGGCTCCTGAGAGCACCCCAGCGCTATCAGGTTTTACCTCATATCATGCGTTCCGCCCCAAAATCTGGACAATACCAAGAAAGGAGGGGGTATCCATATTCATCAAGGACACCCACACCTCAAGACTGGTGGCAACGCACGATGCATCGGAGACCATCCAGGTGCAATTAACCATAGGCAAGACTGCTCTGCAAATTGTAGCATGTTACAGGCCACCCTCACAAACTCAGGAACCTCACATGGCCTTCCTGAAAACACTAGAGGGATAAATGTATCACCAAACACCATCATACTAGGTGACTTCAATTACCCTAATATAGACTGGGAACACTACTCAAGCCCAAACACCCTAGCCCAAAAGTTCCTGGAATTCATAAACTCAAATGCCATGGAACAACTAGTCACCATCCCCACAAGAGGAGATAACATACTTGATCTCATCATCACGAACATGGGAGCACAATGTTCAACACCGGAGGTGTACCCCTCACTGGTGAGATCAGACCACAAACTAATCTCGCTGGAGGTCCTCATCCCACCCCACCTGAAATAAAAAGACCACAGTAAAGAACTTCTCAAAAGCCGACTTCACACTTCTAAAGACTAGTGTGGTCTCCTTTAAGGCCCCGAGCGGAAAACAGTACTCAAGCCGCTGAATCACTTACAAATGCCTTCTACCAGCACCTGCAGGACTGCATGGATAAGGCAATCCCAAGCAAAACAAAGACTCTTTGTACCAAAGGCAAGCGTCCAGTCTGGTGGACCCCAGCCATAAACAAACTCTACAACAAAAGGAGGAAGCTACTACAAGATAGAGCAAAATCCTTAAAAGGTAAGACACCCTTGATCACTATAAGTAAAAACTAAGAGCTCTCATAAAATCATCCAAAGCAAATTTCGAGAGAAAAATAGCTAAAGACTCAAAAGACAATCATAAGGCCTTCTTTAGCTATGTTAGAAACCTGGGAGGAAACTCCCAGATATGCTCAGAGCTAGTTCAAAATGATGTGAAGATTACTGATCCTACAGACATTGCCAACATACTGGCTGACAGGTTCAGTGCAAACTTCTCCCCTCCCCAAAAGGAGAGATATCTATACCAAACAATTGCAGCCCCCAAACATCTCCAGCGCCCAAGTGAGAACTGCTCTCTCCAAAGCAAAAACACAGCATCCATGGGACCTGATGGTGTCCCCGGCTGTGTGCTCCATGAACTCAATGAGGAATTAAACCCACAGCTAGGACAGCTGTTTAATCAAAGTCTTACCTCTGGATACGCACCCAGGAGTGGCGCACTGCAACTGTGGTACCACTTCACAAAGGCGGTGCCTCCACCGACCCTGGAAATTACCGCCCATTAGCTTGACAAGCCTTATCTGCAAAGCCATGGAGAGGATCATAATGGACCTCATAAATAAAGACATAGGGAATTTGCAGACTTTGGATCCAACCCAGTTTGGCTTTGTCAAAGGCAGATCATGCCTTTTAAACTTGGTTGACTTTTTCAAACAGTCACCAAAGCCATTGATGAGGAAAGGCAGTCCATACAGCCTACCTCGATCTGGCTAAGGCCTTCGATACAATACCCCATTCGGGTATCATTGAAAAACTCATCAGCTTAAATGTCAACCCATACATCATAAGATGGGTTGCAAACTGGCTGAGTGACAGAACCCACAGGGTCAGAGCTGCTGGCGCCATGTCAGACTCAAAGCCTGTCACAAGTGGTGTCCCACAGGGCTCAGTCCTGGGCCCACTCTTGTTTGGCATCTACTTTTCCAAGTACAAGCAAACACAGGAGGGTTATGGCTGACAAAGTTTGCAGATGACTGCAAACTGGCGCCATAGTAGAAAACACATCTGACACAGATATCCTTCAGAAGGGTCTCACAGAAACGGATAACTGGTGCCAGAGCCACGCCTAAAGTTAAATGCCAAAAATGCATAGTCATACCCTTCGGGAAAAACAAGGTTACCCCTAGCTACCAAATAGGTGGCAATCCACTGAGCACAGAAGAAGTTATCAGGGACCTGGGGACCCAGGTTGATAGTAGTCTGTCATTCGACACCCATGTAGCTAAAGTAGTTAGGAAGACCTTCTACATTGCCCACCTTATCATGAAGGGATTCTCATCTAGATCAAGGGAGGTCATAGTCTCCCTTTACTCATCACTCATCAGACCAATGATTGAGTACAATGCCCCATTCGGAATGTATCTGACCCGACACTTGCAGCAGCTGGAGAGGCCACAAAAGTTCCTCACCAAAAGGATAAAGGGTCTCAAAAATCTGTCCTATGCTGGCCGACTGAAAGAACTCCAGCTCTATTCAGTCGCTTACCGCTTGCTCAGAGGTGACCTTTGCCTAACATACAAGGCCATGTCAAACCCAGATTTGATGAATATGCTTCACCTCAAAAATCTAGATCCATCAGAGCCACAAGGGCGGGAGACTTAAACCTTGACACGGCTATTAATAGGACGTGCTGGAGGGATAGATTCATCACCCAAAGACTCCCTATGCTGTGGAACAAAATCCCGGTACATGTGAGGCAGAGCACCTCGCTGGCCTTGTTCAAGAGAAATCTTGACCAATGGATGGGAGATCGCAGATATACCCCAGGGATTACCTCAGTGTCACTGCTCGACAGAGGCACAGCAAAATAATGGGTATAGTTCCCCATACTAAAGGGGTGGCGTAAGCCACAAAACGATGGGCTAGGCTTGTAAATGCCCTCGGGCAGATAGCCTAGTATGAACCTATGAACCTATGAACCTATGAATAATTTTTCAGCCAGGGCAGATTAGTTGGGTTAGGTAGACCAATGAAATGAGAAGAGGTCCTTGGGGGCAGCTGAGAGTCAAAGTTGGGAATCCAAAATAAAAAAAAAGTTGCCTCTATGCTTATTCTGTCACTGATATCTAAATCAAATGTTAGGAATGTAGAGGTTTCAAAGTGAGATGGAGGTAGCAGGCCGATTATGAATTGTAAATGAGATAACATTAGTATGTGTAGAATTTTAATTATACATTCTCTTCATTGTTACTGCTGCTCATTTTGTTATACAATCAAAGCAGTGGTTATCTGCAAAGGAAAATAAAAAATGGCTTGCAGAACTATGTGAAAAATATATACATACCTACATCATTGAAAAGCCGTATTTTTACTTGTGTTCTTTACCAAATGGATGCATATTATTTATCCTTTCGGCCTATTAGGTAACGTTTTATGAAGATAATATAACAGCATAGATAAAGACAAAATACTGTTAAAGAAATGCAAGGCCTACATGGTTAGTTTTGTAGTTTTGCTCTGCAGAATGATCTCTCTCTCTCTCTCTCTATATATATATATATATATATATATATTTATATATATCTATATATCTATATATATATATATATATATATATATATATATATATATATATATATAGCTATCTATATATATATATATATATATATATATATATATATATACTACACACACAAATATATATATATATATATATATATATATATATATATATATATATATATACTGCAGCACTGAAACCCTACCCATTTCACATGTTCTTTCTAATGGTTTTACATCATCACAGTACTGGGCAGCTATAAACTGTATCTGCCTCCTAGAAGAAGTTATTCTGCTAACCTCCTAAATTTCTTCTCCCACATTTGTATCCTGTCATACTACTGACATACTAATATACCTAGACCCAGCATGAGTCAAAAAATCATTGCTAATCTTGCTGGGTTTTAAAGTGCAGATCAAAGCTAAATCATATTTTAAAATGCCCAGACTTTCTTCTCAAACTGATCCTCTAGAGATCTATTCTATGCTACCATAAAATATATTAAGCTGAAATCATTGTAGAATGTGAATGAGTAATTCAGAAAACCTTAAAATTATTCCATTCCTTTTAGAGAAATATTGAGAGCAGAATTGTAACTGTGGCTGCTAGAAGTACCCCAAATGAAGAAATGTCATGCGGGAGACATGCCAACATCTAATGTGTTACCCTGAAGAACTGATATTTTCTTTTCATGAATAAACACTGTGGTTATCTCACCCTTGGAGTTTTGCAGACCATGCTGCAAACCTTACTTTCAGATTCAGAACTCACTATGCCGTAATGTACACTATTAAGCAAATGGCACAGAGCTATGTTCTTTCACAGAGTAAAAATGCACTCATTTAGGTAAAAATCTTGGCCTGCTGTTGGCAGTTAAGAGCCGGAAAGAACAGTGAAATAAATATGAAAGCAATATGAGTTTGCATGAAATTATGATAAGAGTCAGATGGTGCTATTATTCAAAGTCCCACTGGCAAGCATTAGCAAATTCTCCATAAAGAAAAGCTTAAGTATAAGTCTGAAACGAAACTAGATCTGTGAAGTGATGAATGTCTGATTTAACTGTTTCAGTGCCTATTGCAATGCATGTAATGTTGAAGTGAAGGGAATGGTCTATATGCTAAACCTCTGCCACATTTTACTCCCTTTTATGTAATGTGTTTTCTGAAGAATTCCCATGATGGACAATAAAGAAGAGTAAAATCTTTAGCAGTGTTCATAGGCGACAACAGGAAGAGGAGACACACAGCCTGTCATGACAAGTGGTCATTGAATTATTTCACTAAATGAAAGCAAATACGGCCTGCTCCAACATCTGACCTTTGGACTCCACATTCATGTGAATAACAACTAGTCAGATATAAGTCATGGCATCTTCATTTTTGGTATACTGTACTCTGAGTAGTATAATTGCCATTTTCTCTTGGGTAGCATAAATGAATAACCAGTGATTTTCAGAAGCAGCACTTTCTTCTGGAAGCCTACACTAAGTGTACAGAATATGCATTCAAGAAAATGCTCACATTTTTTTTGTGATTTCTAGTCACTCAGAAAGACTACACTGTGTACATGTAGTCTACACTTTATGGTAACCTTTATGAATCCCTGTCAATATTTAAAGCTGCAAAAATATCAGTAAGAAAACTAAAATTAGGTGGAACAAGGAGGTGTGAGTTATGTCTGTTAACTCAGAACGGTGTACACTTAGTGTAGGTGTTATTGAATCCCAGGGTTAGTCTTTCCCTGTTTTCAAATGGTAATAATTTCCACACAAGAGGAGTAAAGATTTCTATATCAAAAATGCTTGATAAATACAAAATGATGTGTGCTTATGATTAAGCATTAATGTCTCAGAAGCTGAACAAAGATTCTTGTAAGAAAAATACTTCATAAATACAAAGTGATGTTTGCTTATTATTAAGAATTAGCAAGACAATCCAGCTGCCAAAGATTACACCTTTAGAACGACTGAGACATTTCCTCTTCTACCTCAGGAGCTAGAGCCCTAAGCAGTTCCTTGATTCATATACTTTCTCTCCATAAGCTTCCAGGTCTTCAGCCTAGTTACTGCTGACCTTAAATCCTTCTCTGACCACTGCTTGCTGCTGACTGCGGCAACCAGTGGTTTATGCTGTGGGCCAACTGTTTTACTAAGGATGACTTTGCAATCACTGATTTTACCCGAGTGCCCTTTCCTTACTAGGAGGAAGTCTACCTGAGATGCATGTTGGCCACTCTTGTATGTGATTTTGTTACTGTCTCTCTTGCTGAACCATGTATTGACCATTATCAAGCCATTTGCCAGACAAAAGTCTAGAATGACATGTCCTTCTTTATTCATGTTGCCCCAGCTATGTGGACACAGGCATTCCATAAATCCTGTCCTGTCTTGTCTTGTCCTGATATGTGCATTCAGGTCCCTTATTATCACTAACTCATGTTGTCCTGCTTCATCTAGTAAGTTCAGCAACTGCTGCCTGAAAGCTCTTTTTCCTTGCTATCACAACCCTGACGTGGGGCCTAGGCTGATTTTGAATACTTTCCTTTAATTGCAATGGCGTTTGATTACCCTGAGTCTGTTGTTAAGTCTGATGACATCCCTTACTCTCTTCTGAAGCTCCTCCCTCACCATAATCCCCACACTGTTTCTAGCCTGTCCTCCTCCTGTACAGTACTCTGGCTTTGCTGCACTGGCTTTTCATCTTTTCAGATGGATACAGGAGATGTCCAGCCTCCTCCTTACCATCATGCCATCCACTTCCAAGCTGTATCAAGTGTAGGAATCCCTATCTCATATTTAGTAGGTTGATTGGTTTTATATCTAGCTTTCCCCCCAACTCAGCTACTGCAGGAAACTGAACCTGAGCAACTGGACAATCTCCAGCCAGTAGAATGTTGACCCAATGGCTGCTGGGCTTTATGTTGGAGACATACTAGCCAATAGAGGCATATACACCCCTGCTACCATTACCATGGGTCCCTGGCATAGGATAGAGTTGGCTGCATCCTCAACACACTTATCACAGGCAAATACCCATGCCCATTTTCAGCAACATTAGTCAAGGTGACACAGTTACCAAGAGTCAACTTTTGCACCATTGAGTCTAGCTCTGACACATTGTACAATCTGTGCTTTTCTATCAAGAGGATACTGCACACTGTAGCAGATACCTGAAGAGGTTGGCACATTCAAATCTTCCCAAATTGGCACCATTTAAGTTATGTGCTGTTGCTCACAACTCCATTCTTGGGTGAATTTGAGATAGAAATCTCCAGCATGTTTTTTAGAGGCTAGGTAGAAAACAACACAGACACTTTGGGAACCTACAAACTCCACACAGGCATTGTGGCAGAGATCATGATCAAACCTTCAGCACACGGGTCAAACGCCTGTGCATGTGAGGCAAAGACCTTAACCACTATGGCATTTGTTTGCTCCTTAATAGTGACTCTGCATATGGCACATGTTAAATCTGTAAGGAAGTAAGGTAAAGCCAGAAACATAACCCACAAGACTTTAAAAGCAGATAGAAGACGTACTTCTAGCACCCTATGAATGAAGAAAACCCTATAGAAGCAGTACTACCCCAGACACCGACTGCGATGAATGAAGAAGAGGAGCCCACCCTCGAAGAAGTAAGAACATCGCCAAGAAAAAATGAAGTCAGGGAAATTAGCAGACTGAGATGATATCACAGCAGATATTACCAAGGTGTTGGGTGAGTTAGGGGATGAATGGCTCCAGAGGATACTCATAGTGGTGTGGAGAGAAAGATGTATCTCGGATTACTGGATAATTAGAATTCTAGTTCCATAGTAAGTATTGAGGCATCAAACTCCTATATACTGCCTGAAAGTTTTGGAGAAGATGATTGATAAAACTTAGAGAAAATGTATGACAAAGTCCCAAGAAAGCTGATTGTGGTGGTATTTCAGTGGCAAGAAGTGCCAGAAACATTGATATAGTCAGTGCAGGCTATATATAAGGGCACAATGAGACAAGGGTAAGCACTGTTTGGATTCACAGAGGGGTTCCCAGTGGGAGTGTGTGTGTGCACATGCACGCATCAGGGTTCAGGTCTGTGTCCACTGCTATTCATGCTAGGGATAGACTATGTTAGCAAACAGGCCAGATGGGCAGATCCACAAAGCTGCTGTATGCAGATTATATTGTACTACAGGCAGACTCCCTTTGGATGAACCTCAATACAACTAAGACAGTTGTAATGGCAGCAAATGGTGGAAATCAGAAAACTGAGATTAAAGGGAGAATAGTTGTACAGGTTAACAGCTTCAGGTATCTGGAAGGGGTGGTTGGGGAGAAGGGAAGTTAGAATGAAGAAGTCAGTGCTAGAATCTGAGGGACTGTAGCCAATTGGCACAGAGTGGCAGGGGCAGTATGTGACAATAGTTGAAATGCAACATGTGGTAGTACTACTGTATGGCTAAAAAACAGGAGCAGTGAAGGTAGAGCAGTTGAGGAAGTTAGAGGTGATGGAGATGAAGGACTTGAGAAGGGCGGTAGGATGCATACTGTGGGACAGGTGAAGAAATGAGGACATAAGAGCAGAAACCAAAGTAGCTCCAATTGCAGAAAAGGTCAAAGAGAATAGATTACGGTGGTCTGGTCACATGTGCAGAAAAGCAGAAGAGAATCTGGTTAAGAATATTTTCTGCACAGGAAGAAAGCAAGAGGAAACAAGGATGTCCAGTAAAGACGTAGATAGATTGTATGAGAGAAAACTTGTGACATTTAAACATGAGTGTTGAAGAAGGCAGGAGAGTGGCATTGAATAGAGAGAGATAGCGAGAGTTGACTCAACACCCTGACCCCATGTAGAAAATGGGAAAAAGGGGGTTGATGATGAATTTGCATGGGGGCCAGCCGCCCTGCACCCACCAGATGTCCTGCTATTTATATATACCAACTCCGAGATTATACAACAGTGAAGAAGTGGCATATATCTATCCCTGCTGCTGAACAATCATCTGGCATTTCTTCTACCTGCATTTCTGCAATATTGGGCATTCTATCTTTTCGTCTCTATATTTTGTTGGTCAACCATATGCCTGTTTAGTCAGTTAAATGTGTCCCATATATAAATAAATATAAAAATAAAGATAAGACAGACAGATAGATATAGATAGACATATGTAGCTGTAGATACACACAGTCATGCACACACACACACACACACACACACACACACACACACACACACACACACACACACACACACACACACACACACACACATATATATATTTATAGTTATATATCCATAAAACTTTTTGGACATGAAAGAAAAATCACTTCACTTCGTGTAGTAGCTTTGAAATTTTTTAATCCAGCAGTTGAAATCTTTTAATCCATCAGATGAAATCTTTTAATCCAGCAGTTGAAATCTTTTAATCCAGCAGTAAAAAATGTCCACTAAGACAACAGTATAAGAAAACTTGAAATAAATTTGAAATAAAATGGAACACTTGTATTTAAGTGCTTTTGTTCATTTTACAGTTGAACAGTTAAACTTCTTCAGAAATGCAAAGGTTATCAATTGAACACTGTTTAAATAAAAGCTGCTGCATAATTAATTCTTTATGTAAAGAAGGGGAGGGAAAAGAATTCTCACTAACGAATCCACTTAAGGATGCATTTTACATTAAGATCACCATTAATCCCAGGGGGCGTGTCATCTTGCAGTTTAACCTGCCATCTAAGCTCCTTAACTTCTTGCTGGGAGCTGGGGGTTTCCATCTCTGTAGGTCAAGAAAACACTCTCTAACTTTAGAAATTTAAAAGTGGAGCAGGACGGGTTGATTAGCTTGTGTTTAGCTAGAGCATTCTTTTCATCACCTTTTCTTATGGCCTGGTAATGCTCCTTGATTCGATCGCTGAGCTTCCTAATAGTTTTGCCAACATAGAATGCCGCCCCACAGTGATTGCAAACAGCAAGGTATACTATGCAAGCTGAATTACAATCAAATGTGTCTGAAAAATGAATTTCTTGTCTAGGAGTGGGTAAAGTGAAACAGTCTCCACTTGCAATGTACTAGCAGCAAACACATTTCCCACAACAAAACATACCAACTGAAGGGGGAGGTGTGGTTAAATTTCTCTGACCAGCTAGATCAAATGCTGATTTGAGAGACTGGGATCTTTTGTAACTGAAAGATGGAGTGGGACCTAGCAGGATCTTTATAAGAGTTTTGCCAGTTTCCCCCATATTATTTTGTTATAGTGGATTAAAGAAATTAGAGGCATAATTTACATAGCAGTCTTGATATTTAATGTTGATTACTTTATTTAATGTTGATTAATTTACTTATGCAAACATCTCTCTTTCTTATACATGCTCGTGTGCGTACACACACACACACACACACACACACACACACACACACACACACACACACACATACACTTTACCAAATCAAGCAACCCAGCATTACCACTTAATCTGTGCCTTTTCCCCATCACAGGAATCAATTTACAACATTGCCAGGCATGTCAGTGTCTCTCTGTTCTTGCAAATTTATATAAATAGGTCTTGATACAACGGTGATTGGAACAATAAAAAATAGATCATCCATGGAATTCATTAAACTCTGTGTAGACTCCAGTCTAAGATAACACAGAGTTTACACTATGCATGGTGAGCGGCACTTGTGAATGCATATTAATGCTGTGTCGCATGTCTTAAGCTTGGTTTTGTTGTTGGCAACAAGAAATCTGAACATTGCTATAAATAATGGGGGGACAAAGGCCCAAAAATAGGGACAGATTTTTAATATTGCTCTTCGAAACTTAGAAAGTTGATAGAATAATAGGTTGTACAGTAGTCTGCACTTTCTGAAGAGCATTAAGTTTGAAACTCAAATGTCTGTCATCAGTTTCTGACTTCAATCTACAATGACATGCCAATGATTTACCAAAATGTTATGAGGAAAACATCAAAAACATTAGACAAAAACTGGACATTTTGCATAAATCTTGACAATTGAGAGGTATGAACTCAAATGTATGCAATATTGAATCACATCAGTCCTGACATAATCCCAGTATATGTCAGAAAGCCACAAATTTGATAAGGAACATATCTGAACATCCTGGGAATTTCGGACAGTTGAGAGTTATGAATGTGAAGTATACGATCCAAACACAGTGCAGGACAGTGTACCCACAGTGCAGAGCATTGTGACATCCCATTCCTGGCATTGTGTACTGAAGCTGTGTAAATGATCTGTAATGGGACATGGACTGCCATGTAAAATGAACACTCAGGGGAAGTGTGTGTATTGAAAAGGAACACAGACATGAATTGTAGGAATGAACACAGGGAATGAGGACACTTGAAACTACCTAATGTACAGCAGAGAAGGGCATGTCAATGGAAGATGGTTGTAGCAGCAACACCAATCACATATTTATATGTTACAGTAGGGACTGTACAGTGAAAATGTGTTTTATGTGACTGTCACACAAGGTAACATAACAATGTGGAGGATATCTGTGTCAGATAAGCATGCTTGCTTGAATAATGCAGAGGATTTCTATCAGGGATATGACATACAGTTGGGGTAGGGTGCATATTGTGAAGTTGTGCAAACTGATATGCCAGAATATGAGTGTACTCTCAGCAGAGATCTGCAGCATGGTGGGCACAGGTAAAGCTCATAGAAAACATTACAATAACCAGCCACAATCATGGACAATATCAGAATAATACCACCAGTAATCCCATGCCACTAACATAACATATGTGTTTTACAGTGATTGCTTCACTGTATAGTTTTTCAGATCTCTGCTGAAGGTGTTGGTTTTCCCTTACCTACCCTCCCTATTCTTGTCCTATTCCTGTCTTGTTGTTTAAAGTTGGAGGCTTTTGCAGTTGCCCGCCCCCACTGTAGATTTGATCTGGGACACTCCCCCAGTCCCATCTGTTTACCTCATTCTACCTAATAGACTCCTTCTGCACTTGTTTTTAGTCATTTTTAATTTAATTGCATTTTTTAAACTGTTTGGTCTAACATTGCTACATACTCAAGTGTGCTAGCTTGCACTGCATTTGAATTGTTTTTACTGCTGTTTTAGCTACTTTTCTGTATTAAAAAAAATCTAAGCATGTTCCCTATCTTTCCTGTAACTAGTGTAGTCCAGACTCAGATTTACTGTATCCAGGACTGTATATAAGTTTCTGAGCCCCCCAAGCTTTCTGTGTTGGAGGGAAGCCTTCTAGCTTATCAGTGGGAGTGGTAAGCACTAGGTAAACTATCTACCACATAAAGAGTGGTTCTGGCCCAGAAATTGTAGTTATTGGCCATTTGGGCAATTTTTCCATCTCTCTCAACTTTCTGATTTAAAAGCCTGCATTTGCACTTGTTTCCCCAATTTCCTGTAACTAGTTTAGTCCAGATACAGATTCTTAGTTTTAGCACTTGAATTTGCTTATTCGTGATCAGCATTTGTTCAGAACTTGTTGTAAGTAGTAAATAACCTACTAATTACTACAGTGCTCAACCTTCCTCATTACCTAGAGGAAAACAGTTTTGGTACTTACTTTCCTAACTTGCTTAGAGAAACAGCTCTTGTACTCACTTTCCTCACTTATCTAGAGGAAAATAGTTTTTTATTCAGGCATGTCCAAGGGTCAGCTCCCAGTGTTCTCTCCTGTCAATCTGATGAATCTGGGCATCTTGGAGCAATGTAGAAATTGCCTCATGTACAACCCTCTCCTCCTACCACCCAATACTACAACCTGTGAGAGATGCACTTATCTAGCCAAACTGGAGGTAAAGCTCTCTCCAACCAAGACTGAACTTGACAGTCAAGAGAAGAAGGTAAACACTTGCACCACACCACACTCATCACATAGTCTCACTAAATCTACACCACCAAAATCCACACATAGAAACACAAAAACATTTGTGGAGGCTCTCAATAATAATCTGTTTAAGCAACAGAGACCTAAGCATGATTGCAAGCAACCTCCACCCCCCCAACACAACCCAAATGACACATAGCCCCCAGACTCAGTGCGCCACTCAACCACAGCAAATAAGGCAAAACAATGTACCCAACACACTAGTCATAGATGACTCTAAAGTCAGGCACACTGAAGTCCTACTCACCAGGCTAAACAAGGAGAAGGTTACTGTCAGCTGCCTGTTGGGTGCCAGGATCCGCCACATAACCCACGCACTCAGGTCACTCCACCAGTACAAATATGACTCTGTCATTGTCCATGTTGGTGTGAATGACCTGAGAAGTACTTCCCTGGACTACATTAAAAGAGACATGGAAGAGCTCTCTGATCTTGTAGCCCAGGCAGGTATGACCCTAGCCCTGAGTAGCATTCTGCCATCACCAAGAATGATACCGCAGTACAAGGACAAAATGATTGACTTCAACAATTGGCTAAGCTTCTGGTGTCATTCTAAAGGGATCCAGTATCTGTCTGCCTGGGATGACGTGGTCGACAGACCATGATGCTTTGCTGGAGATGGCCTGCACCTGTCACCCCTGGGATTCCAGATACTGGCTAAGGTTCTTGCCGCCCCTATAGTGCCTTTTTTAGGCAAGGTCCAAATGACAAATTCACCACCGTAACAGGAACAGGCAAAAAAAAAACTGAGTGTGATGCTACTCAATGCTAGAAGTCTAAATCTCACAATGCACTCACTTGAGGCACTCCTTAAAATGGAGAACATCGATAACTGTGCAGTGAATGAGACCTGGTTCAAGGCTCCAGAAAGCACCCCTGCACTACCAGGCTATAACTCATACCATACTTTTCGGCCATGTAACCTGGACCAGAACATCAAAGGTGGAGGCGTGTCCATATTCATTAAGGATATCCACACCTCCAGGCTAGTTGCTCAGCATAATGCAGCCGAGGTTATCCAAGTGCAAATAACTCTGGGCAAAACTGCAATCCAAATTGTAGCTTGCTACAGATCCCCCACCATGCCCCAGGATTCACACTCCTCTTTTACTGATGTACTGGAAAATATTAGGGTTCAACCAAACACTCTAATAATGCGTGATTTCAACTACCCTACCATTAACTGGGAAAACTACTCATGTACCAACTCCTTCACTCACTGCTTTCTGGAATTCATAAACTCCAGTGCCTTGGATCAACTTATCCACACCCCCACCAGGGGCAACAATATCCTAGATCTAGTCATTACCAACATGAGTGACTGGTGTTCCACACCTGAAGTCAATGCCTCATTGGTCCGATCCGACCATAAGCTAATTACCCTAGATATTCACATCCTGCCCCCACCCCCCATTGAAGAAACCACAGTAAAAAATTTCTCCAAAGCCAACTTCATTTTTCTTAAGACAGAAGTGGTGAACTTCATGGCACCCATGCAGATGGACAATACAGTTATGACTACTGAATCCTACACAATTGCACTTTATAAGCAGTTACACGAGTGCATGGATCATGCTATCCCAAACAGAACCAAGATGCTATCCTCCAAAAAAAGGAAGCCAATCTTGTGGTCCCCTGCCATAAACAAACTGTACAACAGAAGGAAGAAACTGTTGCAAAAGAGAGTAAAATCCCATGAGTGGAGGAGCTCCCTGTTCAGCCTCAGTAAAAAGATGCATTCCCTGATAAAATATTCCAAAGCTAGTTATGAAAACAAAATCACCACTGATTCTAAAGACAACCGCAAAGCATTCTATAGCTATGTCAAGAATCTCAATGGCAACACTCAGATCTGCCCTGAATTGCAGCACAATGGCACTAAATATACAGACCCAACTGATATTGCCAACATCCTGGCAGATAGGTTCAGTGCTAACTTTACCCCCCTCTCACCCCCTAAAGAGCCCATCTCTATACAGGAAGAATGCAAAGTTCCTGTAATCATGGCTGCACAGGTAAAAATCACACTCTCCAAAGCCAAGAACACAGCATCCATGGGACCAGACAACATCCCAGCCTGCATTCTACACAAACTATAGAATGAACTGGCACCTCACCTAAATACCATGTTCAATCATAGCCTCACCTCAGGCTTTGTGCTGCTGAATGGCACACAGCGACAGTTATCCCACTCCACAAGGGGGGAGCCACCATGGACCCCAGGAACTACTGTCCCATTATCCTGATGAGCCTGGTCTGCAAGGCCATGGAAAGTATCATCATGGAACTTATAAACAAAGACATTGGTAATCTCCAAACTCTGGACCCCACACAGTTCGGGTTTGTAAAAGGCAGATCGTGTCTCCTAAATCTGATAGATTTCTTTGAAGCAGTTACCAAAGCCATAGACGAGGGTAAGGTGGTTTACACAGCCTATCTAGATCTTGCCAAGGCTTTTGGCACCATCCCCCATTCTGGAATTATAGATAAACAAACTAAACTAGGTATAAATCCCTATGTCACAAGATGGGTTGCCAACTGGCTCACTGACAGAATCCACACTGTGAAAGTAGCAGACTCCAAATCTAACTTCAGACTAGTGACAAGTGGAGTACCACAGGGTTCAGTCCTAGGTCCTCTCCTGTTTGGTATCTACTTCCCTGAAGTGCAGGCTAACACAGAGGTCTTTGGCTAAAAAAGTTCACAGATGACTGCAAACTAGGAGCCATAATCGAAATTCCTAACAATGTGGACATCCTACAAAAGGGCCTCACTGAGACAGATGCCTGGTGTCAAAGCCATGGCCTTAGCCTCAATGCCAAAAAGTGCACTGTCATCCCCTTTGGTAAAAATTCTGTATCCATGAACTACAACATAGGCGGTAGTATACTTAACACTGAAAGTGTGATGAGACCTTGGGACACAGGTGGACAGTAATCTCTCCTTTAATAATCACATCGCCACAGTAGTCAGGAAAACCTTCTACGTGGCACACATCATCACAAAAGGTTTCTAATCCAGAAAAAAGAGGTCATTGTTCCCCTCTACTCATCACTTATTTGACCCATTATAGAGTACAACGCCCCTTTTGGTATGTACCTCACAAGACATCTACAACTGGAAAGCCCGCAGAAATACCTCACAAAGTGGATAACCGGCCTCAGACAGATGCCCTACGCAGACAGTCTCAAAAAAGTCCAGCTTTACTCCATCACATATCGCCTACTCAGAGGTGATCTCTGCCTAACATACAAAGCTATGTCAAACCCAGAGCTGTTGGACATGCCCCACTTAAAGAAGTCCCAATCCCTCCAAGCTACACGTTCTAGGGACCTAAACCTTGTCACCACAATAAACAGAACATGCCAGAGGGATAGATTCCTGTCCCAGAGACTTCCCATACTTCCCAACTACATATCTATATCAAACAATGCTCTTCATTAGTACTCTTCAAGAAAAATCTTGATGATTAGATGGGAAATAGGAAATTCACCCTGGGGATCATGTCTGTGGCTCTGCTTGACAGTGGAACAGGAAAATAATTTTCTTGGGTGGCAAAAGCCAGGGTACCTTTTTGGCTGGGCTTGTATAGGCCTTAAGGCCGATACCCTAGTACCTACCTATGAACCTATAAGAGATGAGTCTGCACAAACACACTGGGACAACTGTTATGATACATCCACACTCTGTAAGGGTAATCATGCACATCATCCTAGCACTGTAACATCTACTGGAGGTGTTAGGAGGGACACTACTATACGTGTATGTAACAATATCGGCAATACAGGCTAGTTGCCTTGTGTGCATGGCATAGATATATATATATATATATATATATATATATATATATATATATATATATATATATTTAGAGCAAAATCCACACTGTCATGAATAATAATATACATGCCATTAATGTCGTCAAACACCAATGTATGTAAAGTTTGCATAATCAGAACAGGTAGCACACATGCATCTGGTGTAACAATTTGATTGATGTTCTGCACCATCAGACAGTCATGTATATTCCACAGAAAGAATTCCTAGGTATTAAGCTGTGTGACAGCTCACTGTGACAAAGATGGTGTACTTCAGTTACACATCACTGGAAGATGTATCTGGAGGTACATGAAGAAGGATGCATTGTACACAGGTATTGGTGTGATGAAGGCTGGGAACCATGAAGGTATTATGGCCTCTAATGTGGATGTCATTCATATACCCAGGAGATGTTACATTTGAGGGTATAGTCAGTAATGTGACTACATGCTGGTGGATGTACCACTCGCCATCTACCCCAGCACATGGGTCACATGCCTATTGGTCTGATTATAGGGTATGATGTGCAGATTATACTTGGGCGGTGTGTTTGTTTCTTGAATTAACAAGCCTCCCCATGTGTCTTGCCAATGGAGGTGTTGCCATGCCTGTGGTAGTAGTGTTTGGTGTGTACTTCTGCTGTTTGTATTATACTAACATCACAGTTGGACTCAATGATTGCACGCATTCTGTAGTCCTTCAGGCAGCTGTGTGGAAACAGCATGTGTTTTTCATCTGTGATGTCCATCACTTAACTAATGGACAAGAAAGGGTGTAGCAGACAACCCTAATGTATGGACCTGATCACTGGACCTGAGATATAGATCACATGACACATGTTAACATAGTGAGATGTCACGTATGTGATACAATGGTCTATCCATTTGGTGATATAGCTCTTTATGGCCATGTATGTTGTTAAGTGAATACCTCAGTGTGGATTTGTGTCAAATGCCTTGACCAGGTCAAGTTCCACAAGATGATACTGTTGTCATCATGCATGCCCTCAATGACCTCTTTGAGGTCATCTGTCAGTTGTAACAGACACGCTGCAGCATTAATGACTCATATAGGTCTGTTGAACGCAGCTGGACTACGACTAGTGTACATGTACAAGAGGTCCATAATCACATGTTGGTCTGCATCACACTCAAGGAGAGTCAGTATGTCTCTATACATACATGCATCAGGTGCTCCCTCTACTCAAATAGATGCATGGTGATGTACATCCTTGTATGGGAATATAGCCTGTGTGGATGATGTGTTGAAGTGTATATTCAACAGTATCAAGAAGGTGTATGTGCTAAGTCACACTATAGGCAACCTATGATGATGTGCAACCTATGATGTTGTTACTGGCCATTTCTTCCATGTAATAGGCCTGGATGAAGGTAAGATGGTGCACACTGCCTATAATGATCTGGCATAGGGTTTTGACACAATCCCCCACACAGGTATCATTGAGAAACCCTCAGTAGATGGGTAACCAATTGGCTCACTGACAGAACACATACTGTGAAAGTTGGTGAATCAATCTGTACCAGTACAGCTGTTACCACTAGCAAACCCCAGGGATCCGTGCTTGGCCCTTCACTGTTTGGACTTTATGTCTTAACAGTTCAGGTTTTGTATATGGCCTTTGGCTTGCAAATTTGCTAATTCTTGCATATTGTGTGCAATCATTGAGTCCACCAATAATGATAACATAGTAAAGGAGAATCTAACACAAACAAACAAATGCAGACAAAGGCATACAATCTACAACTAAATACAGAGATGTGTCTTTTTTATGTTGTCCATCTGAAACGTGGAATTCTGTGATAATCACATCACTGACAATAATCCTGCTATGCTGACACCCAGTGATGCCAGCACTGGGAACACAGGTAGATAGCACTCTGAACATTGACCACTAAGTGTCCACACCAGTATTAAAAACCTATGTTGTGGATATCATACATCATACCATCATATTCAGATCTTAGGATTGTATTACAGCACTGTAGGCAAACCTCATCAGAACAGTAATAGAGTATAATGTTCTTTTTTTCATGTACCTCACCAGACACATGCAGCAGCTGGAGAAACCACAGAGGTTTCTCAGCAAGATAACACTGGGCCTACAAAACATGCTGTGATGTATGTGGATAGAGTCAAAGCGATGCAAATGTAATCTGTCTGGTATAGGAGGAGGTGATGTCTGCCAGGCCTCTAGGATAGTGTCTAACCCTGCCCTGGTGGGAGTACTGCAAATATGTGACATAGCTGATGACATCAGCAATGTCTGTTCAGGAGAATATGGTAATAACAGTGTCCCACATGCTAGTGTAAAAGGCTCTCTGTAATGTCTAGCAAGAGTTCACACACACACACACACACACACACACACACACACACACACACACGCACACACACACACACTCTTTCTCTCTCTGTCTGTTGACTGCAGTGAGGATAGAGCCCTTACCTATCTAACTGCATAGGCTAGTATTTAAGGCAACCAGTTACAAGTGGCATCCCCAAGGGCTCAGTCCTGGGACCCCTCCTGTTTGGTATATACTTCTCAGAGGTATAGGCAAGCACAGGAAGACTATGGCTGACCAAGTTCACAGATGGCTGCAAACTGGGGGCCATAATTGACTCTCTGGCTGATACAGACATCCTCCAGAAGGGTCTCACTGAGACGGATACCTGGTGTCAAAATCATGCCCTCAAGCTAAATGCCAAAAAGTGCATAGTCATCCCCTTTGGAAAAAAACAAAGTACCTGTGAACTACCACATATGTGGTAGTCCCCTAAATACAGAAAATGTACTAAGGGATCTGGGGGCCCAAGTAGATAGTAATCTCTCTTTTGATAATTATATTGCCAAGGAGGTTAGAAAATCCTTATATGTGGCCCACCTAATCACAAAAGGGTTCGCATCTAGAAAAAAAGAGGTTATTGCGCCCCTTACTCATCACAACTCCCCATTTGGGATGTACCTTACAAGACACCTGCAACAGCTGGAAAGACCACAAAAGTACCTCACCAAGAGGATTACTGGCCTCAAATGGATGTCCTATGCAGCTGACTGAAGAAACTCCAGCTGTACTTGGTTGCATACCGCTTACTCAGAGGTGATCTCTGCTCGACATACAAGGCCATGTCCAACCCAGAATTGATGGACATGCTCCACCTAAAAAAAACAAATCCCCGAGAGCCACACACTCAAGGGATCTAAACCTCACCACAATGATAAATAGGACATAGTGGAGGGATAGATCCCTGTCCCAGGGACTCCCCGTGCTTTGGTACAGGATTCCAATCTACATTAGGCAGAGCTCCTCACTAACACTCTTCAAAAGAAACCTTGATGAGTGGATGGGAAACAAAAAATGTACCCTAGGGATCACTGCAGTGGCTCTGCTGGACAGAGGCACAGGGAACTAATGGCTCTGCTGGACAGATGCACAGGGAACTAATCTAAGGGGCCAGTGAAAGCCAACACATTCTGGCTAGGCTTATAGATGCCCTCAGGCAGATAGCCTAGTACTTAACTATGACATCAGCAGGCCATGTGGTAGACAAGATGTTGGGTGGGCTACATGAAATGGATGTGTAGGCATCAAGAATCAAAATGCTGTCACTCCATCGTATTGGAGCAGTAACTGTGTGATACACACTTCTGCTCTTCTGTCTCTACACACAAGCACACACACACACAGACACACACACACGCACACACACGCACGCACACACACGCACACATTTCACTGCAGTGAAAACGGAACACCTACCTACTTAAGTACACAGCCTGCAGAACACAGCACAAATCTAAGTTTGACTTTTACAACAGGGTAGGTGAACTTATAGTAGATGACAGCAGGATATTTGCGGGACAAGATGTATGGGCTGCATGAAATAGCTGTGTAGGCATCTTCAAGAATCAAAATACTGTCAATCCATGGCATTGCAGCAATAACTGTGGGATATGCACTTCTGCTCTTCTATCTAGCCACACACACATGTCCAGTTGACTGCAGTAAGAACAGAACCTCTACCTACGTACACAGGCTACAGAACACAGTACTTTATGCAAACACTACGGCACACGTCTGACTTTTATAGGAGTGCAGATGAACTTATAGTAGTTGAGATCAGCAGGCCATGTAGGAGACAAGATGTTGGAAGGCCTGCATAGGCTCATAGCTTTATAGGTTCATAAGAGGTTAGTAGCCTAATGGCCCTGGGGTGGTTAGACGTCTAGCTGTGTAAAAACACAAGTACCCTTACTGAGCATAGTTGGATGGTTGTTATTAGCAGAGTGATTTTGTGAGCAACACCAACTGGCCTTGTCCATGAGGGACATAGGTGTCACCCCAGAGGTGACTTTACAATCATCCAACCAACAGACAAAGTTGCATTTAAACAGGATCATTGAGGAGCACTGCTTCATATGCATTGGGAGCCTATTACAGAGGAATGTAAATTGTTGGGGGATATATCTGTCTTTTTGGGATGTCCTATGTATGTCACAGGTTAGGATGAGAACCCTGGGGCAAGTTATTCTTGTCCCATTTCATTTACAAATGTCCAGAATTTCCAATAGGGCAGGGTCTGAGACTACTATGTAGGGTAGGCATAGGTCACCTATCAGCAGCCTGCATGATACAGTGACAGGTCTTTCAGTCTTTACATATATGTCATGTTTGGAGGCCCTGGAGTATCTCAGGCACTTATATATGTTTTCTCCAATTGCTGCAGGTTTCTGGTGAGGTACAGACAGAAATGAACATTGTACTCAATTAGTGGTCTGATAAGGGTAGAGTTCAGCAGAGACATGACCATCCTGGTCTTCGATGTGATGTCCATGTGTACGATGTGCGCAATGCAGAATGTGTGTGTCACCATTATGGACACATAGTGATGAAAGTGTAGATTGCTATCAACATGTATTCCTAAGTCTCAACAATACTGTGAGCTTAGAAGGGTGCTATGATCATATATATATATATATATATATATATATATATATATATATATATATATATATCATAATTAGTAGGGGTACTTCATTGCCAAAGGGGACAATAAACATTATATGCTTTAAGGTTCAGTCTGTGAATTTGGTACCAATCATTTGTGTGTGGCATCCCCTTCTGTAATATGCTACCATCATTGGGGGGCTCTATATTAGTGCATCCTGTTACCAGTCATCTGCAGTCTTTGTAAACCACAGGCCATCTACCATTGCCTGCACTTCAGGGAAGTAGTTTGCAAACAGTTGTGGGTCCAGCACAGATCCTTGTCGTATTCTAATGGTAAGTGGCTAGTGGTGGAGGTGCAGTCCCCATCTTTGACAGTGTGTTCTGTCAGTGAGCCAGTTGCTTATCTCTCTACTACTGTATGACTTAAATCCTACATGGGAGATCTTCACTATAACACATAAAAGGGGGATAGTGTCAAAGGCATTGGATAACTCAACATAGGTGCTATGTCCTGTTATCTCTCATCCATGTCTTTGTGGTCAGTATCCAAGAAGTCCAAGATCTTCTATTCACAGAAACAAAATGGGTTAGGTCAAGCATGTTTAAGGTCACCTTTATCTCTGTGGATATGGTCCTTGCTGATTTCTTCCCTAGGTGCAGATAAAGCTTTTTAGGCATATAGGTCAATAGTTGTAGTTCTACATGTTACCCGACTGATTTGCTTTGCATAACACACAACATTTGAAATTCCATTTTGTAGTGTGGTTGATATATGTGTGGAAAAAGTACTGAGATCCCAGGGTTGCAGTGCTTCAAGGGATGGCAACACATGGATGTAATGTACATATGTGTCAAACTGTTAGATAGGGCCCTCAGTTCATAATGTTTCCACATATAATTTCATGTCATACACAGGAAAAGGACAGTAAATATCAGTAATACAGCATAATATCTATGTTTCCATAGCTTGGTGGTTAGCAAAGTGCATATGCATGTGAGATTACCATGTTTGTGCATAGCTAAGCATTGCACAAACGTGAGGTGCATTACTAAAGTCTGACAGTTAGTATTGAGTCTATGAACTACAGGTGCTGCTGCTTAATTGACTCTGTAGCAGCACATGTTAATGCACTGATACATTCCTTATTGAGGCCAGATGGTACTGGATTTGAATCCAGGTGTATCCAATACTTTTAAATACCTTTCATTACAGAGTGACAATGCAGTGACAAGAATTGTTTATATGAGATGTTTTGCTGTGTGTTGGCATAGCGCAACAGTGCTAAGTGACATTGCATGGGGGGTAACAGCAGCTGTTTGCTGCTGCTCACTGTTGCTGCACATTGGTGCATGATGTGCATTTGAACACAAACATGAGGTCTAAAAAGTGAAGGGATCTACTGTTTTTCCAGCAACTTATGTGTGTTGTGTGTGATTCTATTTTTTGACCAGATTAAAGTGGTAAAATGTGATAAATAGGAATGGGGTGAAATGGGAAGCAAGCAGGGGGAAGAACAAAGGGAAAGCAGGACAGGAATATGCAGAAGGGAGGAAGGAAAGAACCATAGCTATCCATTTCTTTAACAGTGTAAAGTGAACATATGTGCAAAATATTAACTAAATTTTGACCCTCACCTCCAGAGAGAGGGGTGACCACAACACAATCATGTTGTATAGCCAACTGGACTAAATCGAGTGTGTCAAGAAGGCATGTGTGAAATGGAGAGCTATGTATGGGATGATTTTTTTGTGGGACAAGTGCCCATTTAATTTTTATTTCAGAGAGACAGAGAGAGAGGTTGGGGAAGTGACATAGGTATTTTTGGGTTAGGTAAGTTGGGTAGGTGAAGAAGCAATTGTAAACAGACAAGAAAAGAATTGTGATAGACACATAATGTTGGGGGAAACCATGATTGGGGTGAGGGTGGAGACATCCCCAGCCTACTGTTGTCAAAATGGGTGACAGAGAGAATTTAATCCTCACCCACAGAATTGTCATTACTGTCACCTCACTCTGCTGGTGGCTGGAGTGCTTGATGTCTCCTCTTTCTCCTCCTTGTACTATGCAAAATGTGGGAGAGCAACTTCTCCAGCCAGTGTAGGCTTGCACCAGCAGTGCTGCACACAAGCCTATGCACGATCCATGGTAACTCAGTGCAGGTGATGAAATCACCACCTCCACCACTGCTCCCAGAGGGTACCACTGGACCAGCCTCTGGAGCAGGATTACCTGAGGGTGCAGGTAGTACAGGGCAACATTGCCAGGTTGGCTCCCAGACATGCCAGGCATTGGTGCTGGAGCTGTTGGAGGGAGGTAGATGGATCCAGTGGGGATGGACTACCCCACTGTGTTGTGGAGCATTTAGTGATGTGGTACACATGGATGATATGGATACATTTTGATGACACGCAATAAAATTCAGAAAAGCAAATAAAACAATATAATAAAGTAAAATAAAAATTATTTTTACAATAAAATAAAATAACAAAAATAAAATAAAAAATATTCATAAAAGAAAATAACACAAAAATAGTTTGATAAATAATATGAAATAAAATAAAAAGAAAGATATGGGTTGACGTGAGAGAAAAATAAAAGATTAGATAAGTACCTTCATATGTAATATACAATACATTAATACAATTATTTGACTCTGTTATCTTAACTTTTACATTTAAGACTACCACCTCCTAACAGATATACACTATACTACAGATTGCAGCAATTAATCCTTGAAAAGTGCATATATTGTAAATATGCTTGATCCAGTTATGCAGATTACAGTTTATAGCGGGGCATTTGGAAACTGGTATAGAGGCTTTAATTTAATGTAAATATTATTGAAGAAATAACAGTATTATATAGTTGTGAAGTGTGGTATTTGAACCCACAACTTCTGACTAAAGTGTAGTATTGTACTCTTGGTTTGTGCTACAGATTAATGCATGCATACTTGCTTTTACATTTGGGATATGAATGTTCAATTTGATACAACCCTATAAAATACAAAAAAGCTGTCTTTAACTTTTAATGCTACAATAATACTACTGTTCTGCTGCATGCATAGCACGTGGTTCCCTCATTCTCAAAAATTTAGACCCATGGGCTTGGACATTGCACTCCCGATCACTGGCAGCTGTGGAAAAAAATGAACAGAGTAGAAGACCATTATGAACACCAGTTTTGCCTATATTCAGCTTTCTAAGTCTTACAAGTACTCTCTGTAGAAGATACTTACACAAGTGTGGGATGTCCTCAGTCTTAAATTATTTGATCCAGTGCTTGATTGTAACCGTCTTCCTCCTTGGTTGCTCTCCAGTGTGCGCGTGATACTGGTGGCACTGGATACAGCCTGGGCTAAACTATCCCAAGCCTCAAACTTGTACTGGGAGCCAGAATAGTCCCCCTGCGGAAGGCTTTAGCAGTGGTTCTTAACTAGGAGTCCAATGAATATCCTGGTATCCTGGACATCCCACCTCTCTGCCTTAAACTTGGCACCTTCACAAAAATGCCTGCCATGTCTACCATGGATCTAGAGTAATGAAGACTGTTGCTTTCCCACCAATTCCAGTTATCACATTTACTGGAGTGTGCAAACTGGCAATGCTGCATTTCACTTACCATCGTGCAAACGTGTTGCTCGGGAATGCACACCCCCAAGCTATGCATTTGATCGATGGTAAGCAGAGAGCAACAATGCCAAGCAATGATTACATAATTGCAGTTGCAAGGTTGTTGGATGTGCAGGCAGTTGTGTATGTGTCTTAGGCAAATGTAAAGGCCATGGCAGTCCAGATAGCAGAATTAAACTTGCAGAAATATAGTACACAGTATACCAACCCACAGTCATACATCTGAAAATAAATGTGATAATATGTAGTTATGCAGTTATCTGCATTTGTGGTGTTAAACTGGTAATTATACCTTTGACTTCTATTGGCCTTGGAAAGTTACACAATTGATGGCATCAAACGTTCCCAATTTTATTGTGAATGATCTTATAAGGGTTGTGAAGTCAGAAACTGCAATGTGTATCATTATTTTCTAACTTCGCTCTTTATTGATTTTCCATTACAAATGTATGGTGCTAAACTGAGACCATGCAGTGACCATCACTACTTTTGAGGGGGTATGACTATGTGAATCTTTGTTGCCTAACACCTATAATTAATAATGAACACATATAAGTCATACAAGTCTCTGCTGTCACATGCTAAAATTATTTCTGTAACAGTCTCCCACCTTTTACTTATTTAGAGTACCAATTGATGAAATACAAGGATATGCCACTCATTCATATTATTACCCAATACATTTCAGGTTGGAGACTTATCTTTTAAATGCAGCAGTTGATATGGTTGTAGTGTAGTTCAGGGCTGACTCTGTCTGATGCGAGCAGTACACAGCCAATACATAGGGAAGTAAAGGTTGTGTAAGTTGCCTGACATTAATGTTACTATATATATGTGCATAGGAGGAAGGTCTTAGGTGGTGAGTGAGAGTGCTGTACATTGTCTCTTAGCCAGTGCAACAGCATAGTCTGCACACCTATGTCTGCCTATATACACAACATCTGGTGGATCCCCCTCTGACTCCTTATCTGCCTGTGGTGACCTTGGCACTAGTGTTGGAATGTGTGCCTTTTCCCTTTCTGATTCTGCTAAAGCTGTTTCCTCAGGATGATGTTGTGTAGCATGGCACATACTGTGAATATTTCTGTACATGCCCATGGATTGAACTGCAGGATTCCCCAGATGTATCTAGGCACTGGAACTGTGAATTCAGCAGCCCAAATACATGGTCTATGATATTTCTGGTTTGAACGTGTGCTTCATTATGATGTTCTTCCATGGGTGTGTGCGCATCTCTGATGGGTGTCATCAGCCATGATTCCATGCATAGCCTGCATGCCCCAAGTAAATGACCCTGTGGGATATCCCTCCTAGCAAACATCTGGTACAGTTGGGAGATGTGCCATTTATGTGAGGAATGGTAACTGCCAGGGTTGCTAGCACAAATGTTCAAGATGATTCTCTTGGTATTACATATGACTTGGCACTTGATTGAATGGTAGCCCTTTCTGTTTGTGTAGAGCCTACCCTGTTCCCTGGGGGTGCCTTAAGTTCTATGTGTATAGCTAAGATTCTAAGTGCTACACATGCACCCCATAGATTACATACCGAGCAACTCAATTACCTCTTCTGCCATCTCATCTCTATCCTTCTCTCCGGCGGCATTCACCCAAACCCTGGCCCTTCTCCCCCACACATCTCAACCTCCCAATCCCATCCCCCTCCCACAAGTGGTAAACCCCTCCGTTTCTCAGCTCTAAATGCTCAGAGCATATGCAACAAAATTCCTAACCTCCGTGCCTGGCTTCTCCATAACCAACCCGATATTCTGGCCATCTTAGAAACCCAGAAACCTGGCTCAAACCCCATATAAAAGACTCTGAAATAACACCACCCAACTACTCCATAATTAGGAAAGATAGAACACATAAAAAAAGAGGGGGAGTCACTCTCTTCTACTCATCATCCCACTTAGTTACCCCTATACCAAACCTATTCCCAAATTTGGCAAGGGAGAACTTATTACAACCCTACTTCATATAAACAAACATAAACTTATATGCATAGTCTCCCTATATATCCCTCTTGGAGACAATATCTCAACCCTTGAAAATATTCTCTACTGGTTCTCGAATTAACATCACTAATGACACTATAATACTGGGTGATGTTAATATTAACTGGTCAACAATTCACTCTCCTACAAACTCACTTCATATAAACTTGTTCAGCTTCACTCAGCTTATTAACTCAACAACTCTGCCTTCCGAGAACTTCCTTACTGGAAGCACCCTGGATTGGATTCTAGTTTCTCATCCACTTTACATCTCTGACAGTGGCACTCTGCCTGATGCATTAGGTGACCACTTCCCCACTTTTGCCCACCATCTTCCCTCCTCCATAAAACTAATTCATACCTACACCTTCACTCGCTGTCTAAAACACTTTAATCCTAGCACATTCTCAAATGCACTAAAAAAATGAACTGGAACCCACTAAAAACCCTTCCCTTAGAAAATTCTGTTAACTACTTTAACTCAGCTTTCCTCAACTTGCTTGACTCCTTTGCTCCTCTGAAAACAAAATGCATAAGAAGCAATCCTGTACCTTGGCTAACCAAAAATACCTTACTAGCCATGCGATTCTGGGATGAAGCCTGGAAACACTATTCCAGAAATAAAACTATCACCGTCCTTAATGAATTTAAAACACTTCGTAACAAAGTAAAAAAAAAACTTATTATCTCAGACTGCAAAGCCTAGTTCTCTACACTCCAAACCAACCATAACAATAACCCCAAAAAATTCTGGCATTGGATCTCCTCCCTTCTCAACCCTGGCAAAACTGAAAATCACTGCCCTGATCCAGATCCCTCTGACTTGGACTTAGCCACCCAATTTAATACTTTCTTTATTGATTCCATAAGTAAACTTACATCATCCTTCACTTCCCATTTGGCTTCCCCACCCTTTTTTCCACCTATCCCTCCCTCCCCTAGCATCTCCTACTCCCAACCTCCTCCTTTCTCCTTCAACCCCATCCCTACAGCCACCATAAAAAAACTTCTACTAACATTGAAACCCGGCTCCAATGCCCCTCATGATATACCCTCATATTTCTTAAACGTTGCCACAGAAGTCAGAGCTGTTCCCATCTGCATCCTTATAAATCAATATATTGCTGAATGTCAAATTCCCCAGCTCTGGAAAAAGGCCTTTATTATTCCACTCCATAAAGATGGTAATAACAATAATATCAGAAACTTTTGACCTATCGCTATCTTATCCCCCATTTCTAAACTTCTCGAAAAATGCATCCATCTACGTCTACCTTACCTCATAAACAACCAAAGGCAAGGAACCTCAAAAAACTAGTAAAAGTACAGAAAAAGCAGTCGAGGATATAGGATGACTCCAATACACATTCCATGAAAAACGAATCACAAGTCCGATATCCAAATTATTTTATAAAATGCAAGCCACCATTTGAAAGCTGATAAGCGCTTTCATCCCGTAATCACAGAACTTCATCAGATAATGTAAACTGTACTAAATGCAGTTTTAAAAACAAATTCAACTAGTCACATGCTTCACATTCCCTAACAAAACTATGCCCTCTTAAAGTCATATCATGAAAAATGTATATAAGATGTTGAAGGTATAAAAAATGTAAGAACAACAATAACAATGAAATTATTAAAGCATATATAGATATATGTACACCAACTAATATAGATAAAATCTATGTTACATGTGCAAGATATTTAAAATTAATATAAGAAAATACTTCACACAGTAAGTATATAAAATATTATGCTAGTTATCTCATTAATGCCTTCAGCCTTAATAGGGAACTGATAGAGAAGTTTTCATTTAATCCAGGCCAGTTGCCTGCATCTAAAAGCAACTGCCATTAAAGTTCCCTTTTTTATAGCAAGATTGACCAAGCACCTATATCTTATTTCTGTTGAAATATTGTCTGTCACAAAAAAAATGAAAAGAATGTCTTTCATTTTCTAATATATGCTTACTTAATGCATTCATTTATTTTTTTGTTTTAATTTCATGTTGGTGTTCATAGACTTGATTCTTTAATTTTCTGTTTTGCCACTGTAATAACAACATCACTGATCACACATAGCACAATATATAATGCTCTCTGAGTTACAATTATACCTACAATTAATTCTTATATTAATATTAAACAAATCTCCTTCTTTTATATGTTTACAGAACTGACGCATCACACATTATTTCATATGCCCAACAATACTTTTGTTGTTTAAAACCTGCTTCTTTTCAAAAATACTCTTCAGATTCTACATTTTTGAAAACCATTGAGGGAATTACATCTATGTGTTGTCTTCTGCTCTTATCCTGTCTCAAAATTGACCAGTTCTGTTTTTAGTTCAAATCCGTCAGATGTAAATACAGTTACAAAGGATGTCCTATAATCTTTCTTCTCAATATTTTAGTCAGTGGTAATCACATTAATCATAGAAATATCCTGTATTTCAAATTCTGATAAAAGGGGTAAATAAAAATTCCTTTCCCTTTTATTAACTACCTCTAGCAAAACTTCAGTAACAAATTTTATTGGATAGCCTCGTTTGAAGAACATTTCTTTGAGACAGTCACACTCATTTAAAAATTCATCCATGTTAGTCACCATCCATGCAGCACGGACAAACTGTCCCTTCACAATGGCCTTCTTTTGTTTTAGTGGATGGGTACTTGTGTAATGGAGAAATGAGTTGGAGTACGTCTCGTTTCTGTAAATCTTGGATACAAATTTTTTATTTTTGTAATTTTTAATTAACAGGATATCCAAAAATGGGATCTCATGCAGGTCAAAATTATGAGTGAATTTCAAAAACTGTGTAGTAGAATTAATAAATGACATAAACTCATTAATTAGACCATAAGGCCCACCCCACAAAATAAAAGTATCATCCAAGAAATGGGTAGCATATCTTATGTGGGTATAAAAACTAGAAGGGAATAAATATTTCTTCTCCCACTGTGTCACTACTATATTAACATATAAGCCACCACATGCCAGACCCATAGCAACTCCTTCACCAGCCAAGTTCAGAATACGTCTTACATCACTAGGAGGTGTGGTAACCAAAGAATCCAATTTTTGAGTTAAATTTTGCACAGTATTAGTCAGATCTATGACAGCTTATTGTAAAACTCCAAATTCGGAGCTCTGCGATATCAGTTGAGGGGAGGCATCCAAGTTATCCGCATTTGCCATGACAAACCAAACCAAATGTAAGGAACCACAAAAAACTAGTAAAAGCAGTCGAGGATATAGGATGACTCCAATCCACATTCAAGGAAAAATGAATCACAAGTCCGATATCCAAAAGGTTTTATTAAATGCAAGCCACAATTTGAAAGCCGATAAGCGCTTTCATCCTGTAACCACAGAACTTCATCAGACAATGTAAACTGTACTAAATGCAGTTTTAAAGACAAATTCAAGTAGTCACATGCTTCACATTTCCTATCAAAACTATGACCCCTTAAAGTCATATCATGAAAAATGTTTAAGGCATAAAAAATGTAGTAAGAACAACAACAATGAAATTATTAAAGCATATATAGATATATGTACACCAACTAATATAGATAAAATCTGTTACATGTGCAAAATATTTAAAATCAATATAAAAAAATACTTCACATAGTAAGTATATAAAATATTATACTAATTATCTCATTAATGCCTTCAGCCTTAATAGGGAACTGATAGAGATGTTTTCATTTAATCCAGGCCAGCTGCCTGCATCTAAAAACAACTGTCAATAAAGTTCCCTTTTCTCCATTAAGATTGACTAAGCACCACCTCTTATTTCTGTTGAAATATTGTCTATCACAAAAAAATGAAAAGAATACCCTTCATTCTCTAATATATGCTTACTTAATGCATTCAATTCTTTTTTGTTTTAATTTCATGTAGGTGTTCATAGACACGATTCTTTAATTTTCTGTCCATTTTGCCAATGTAATAACAACAGCACTGATCAGACATAGCGCAATATATAACTCTCTCTGAGTTACAATTATACCTACAATTAATTCTTATATTAATATTAAACAACTCTCCTTCTTTTATATGTTTACAGAAGTGACATATCCCACATTTTTGCATATGCCCAACATTATTTTTGTTGTTTAAAACCTGTTTCTTTTCAAAAATAATTCAGATTTCTACCTCTTTTGAAAACTATTGAGGGACTTACATCTATGCGTTGTCTTATGCTCTTATCCTGATGATATACCCTCATATTTCTTAAAAGTTGCCACAGAAGGCATAGCTCTTCCCATCTGCATTCTTATAAATCGATCTATTGCTGAATGTCAAGTTCCCCAGCTCTGGAAAAAGGCCTTTATTATTCCACTCCATAAAGGTGGTAATAACAGTAATATCACAAACTTTCAACCTATCGCTATCTTATCCCCCATTTCTAAACTTCTCAAAAAATGCATCCATCTACAACTTCTACCTTACCTCATAAACAACCAACTTCTAACCCCTACTCTGCATGGTTTCAGATCCAGCCACAGCACTACCACAGCTCTCCTCTTCTTCCTTGAAACCGTTAATAAGGCCCATGACACTGGCCACATCGTGTCCATTCTCCTCCTTGACCTCCCTAAGGCATTCAACACTATCTCTCATAACCTTCTTTTCACTAAACTCCCCAAACTAAATCTATCCCACTCCTCTATTAACAGGTTTACCAGTTACCTCTCAAACAGGCAACAAGCATTCAGATGGAAAAAAGCCACCTCCCTATTTCTCAATACTCCCACAGATGTCCCCCAGTGTTCAATTTTAGGCCCCCTACTATTCAATATATTCATAAACAATTTCTACCAAGCCATCCCAAATGCCAACCTTGTCCAATATGCCGATGATTCAACAATAAGCCGCTTTGCCTCTTCTATATGCACCCTAGTTAAATTAACCCAAGTCTACTCTTCAATTTTTTCCTTGGAACTAGACAAACTTTCAACTTAAACACTCAAACCATTCACTTCTCAGCCCGGCACTTGCTCAAAACTCATAGCAAGCACAAATAAACCTTAATACTAGATACCCCTATACTGTAGAGAAGGACAAGGCTCTCTGTTCGACCTTACCAGCCAGTCAGTAAAACAGCTCACTGTACCTATCCAGGCATGTCCAAAGAACAATTTCAGGTGTACTCTTTGGTCCAACTGGTGAATCTGGGCATTTTGCGGCAATGTTACAACTGCCTCATGTACACAGACAACCCTCTCCTCCTACCACCAAACACTAATACATGCGAGAGATGCAATTATACAGCCAAACTGGAGGCTAAACACTCTCAACCCAAGACAGAACCAGACAGTCAATAGGAGAAGGGAATTACTTGCATCACACCACCAGTCTCACATAGACCTATTAAACCAGCACTTTCAAAAAACACACATAACTACACAAAAACATACTTGTGGGCTCTAAATAAAAATCTGCAAAAGCAACAGAGATCTCCAAAGCAGACATCCAAGCAACCTCTACCCCTCAACACAAACCATGAAACACATACTTCACAAAACCAGTGTGCCACGCAATCACAGTCCTTTAGGCAAAATAACATACCCAACACACTAGTAATAGGTGACTCTATAGTCAGGCACACTGACATCCCACTCACTAGGCTGAACAAGGAGAAGGTTACTGTTAGCTGCCGGTCGGGTGCCAGGATCCACCACATAACACAAGCACTCAGGTCATTCCAGAGGAAGCACAAATATGAATCTGTCATTGTACATGCTGGTATGAATCACCTCAGCTGTACCTCCCTGGACTACATGAAAAGAGACGTGGAAGAGCTCTCTGATCACATAGCCCAGGCCGGTATGACCCTGACCCTGAGTAGCATCCTGCCCTCACCAAGAATGATACCATGGTATAAAGAAAAAAATTATCAATTTCAACAACTGGCTAAGCTTTTGGTGTCATTCAAAGGGGATCCAGTGTCTGTCAGAATGGGATAACATGCTTGACAAGCCACGCTGCTTCGTTAGAGACGGCTTGCACCTGTCACCCTTAGGCTTTTGAATACTGGCCAATGCTCTTGCCATCCCATAGTGCCTTTTTTAGGCAAGGCTCAAAAGACAAACCCACCACTGTAAATAGCACAAGTAACAAAAAACTGAGGGTAATGCTACTCAATGCCAGAAGTCTAAACCTCAAAATGCATGCACTCGAGGCACTCCTCAGTATGGAGAAAATCGATATATGTTCAGTAACAGAAACCTGGTTTAAGGCTCCAGAGAGCACCCCAGCACTACCAGGCTACAACTCATACCATACATTTAGGCCACAAAACCTGGACCGAAATACAAAAGGTTAGGGCGTATCCATATTCATCAAGGATACCCACACCTCCAGGTTAATGGCACAGCACAATGCTTCAGAGATCATCCACGTGCAACTAACAATGGGCAGAACTGCAATTCAAATTGTAGCTTGCTACAGATCACTCACCATGTCCCAGGACCCCCATTCCGCATTTCTGGAAACACTGGGAAAGATAAAGGTTCTACCAACCACCTTGATATTGGGTGATTTCAATTACCGAAACATTAACTGGGAGAACTACTCAAGTACTAACTCCCTTGCCCAACATTTCCTAGAATTAAACTCAAATGCCCTGGATCAACTGGCCAACACCACCACCAGAGGTGACAACATATTGGACCTGATCATCACCAACATGGGCGACCAGTGTTCCACACTGGAGGTCAAACCCTCACTGGTTAGATCTGACAATAAACTAATCACTCTGGATATCCACATTCTGCCTCCACCCCCGGTCAAAGAAACCACTGTGAAAAACTTTTCAAAACCAAACTTCACGTTACTTAAGACTGATCACCCCATGCTAAAGGATAATGCTGCCCAAGCTGCAAAATGCTTTACTAATGCACTCTATGGGCACCTACAAGAATGCTTGGATCATGCTATCCCAAGCAAAACCAAGACTCACTCGTCCAAGAAAAGGAAAACAGTCTGGTGGACCCCTGCCATAAACAAGCTATACAATAGAAGGAGGAAACTAGTACAGAAAAGAGTAAAATCCCAAGTGGGGAAAAAATCCCTGATCATTATCAGCAAGAAACTATGATCCCACATAAAATCATCCAAGGCTAGCTTTGAAAGAAAAATTGCCAAGGACTTCAAAGATAACCACAAGGCATTCTTTAGCTATGTCAAAAATCTAAGTGGCAATTCCCAGATCTGCTCAGAGGTAGTGCAGAATGACACAAAATACACTGAACCGACTGATATCACCAACATCCCTGGTAGACAGGTTCAGTGCAAACCTAACCCCCCTCTCAGCCACAAAAGGGCCCATAACCATACCAGAATAATGTAGTACCCCTGACACTCAGGTTAAAACAGCCCTCTCCAAAGCCAAATACACAGCATCAGTGGGAACTGGACGGTATCCCAGGCTGTGTCCTACATGAGCTCAAAGATGAACTAACCCCTCACCTAAAGACACTGTTCAAACTCAGCCTCTCCACAGGTTACGTGCCCATCGAGTGGTACACAGCAACGGTTATTCCACTCCACAAAGGAGGAGCCACAACAGACCCTGGGAACTATCACCCTATAAGCCTGACTAGCTTCGTCTGCAAGGTTATGGAGCACATCATCATGGATCTCATTAACAGACACATTTGGAAACTCCAAACATTGGACCTTACCCAGTTCGGCTTTGTTATGGGCAGATCATGCCTCCTACACCTGGTGAACTTCTTTGAGACAGTTACCAAGGCTATAGATGAGGGAAAGGTGGTCCACACAGCTACCTAGACCTCGCAAAGGCCTTCAACACCATTCCCTATTCTGGTATTATAGACAAGCTCACCAGCCTGAACATAAACCCATACGTTACAAGATGGGTTGCCAACTGGCTCACAGACAGAACCCACATGATAAGAGTTGCAGGAGCTAGGTCTGACTATAAACTGGTAACAAGTGGTG
Organism: Protopterus annectens; assembly: GCF_019279795.1. Lineage (NCBI taxonomy): Eukaryota > Metazoa > Chordata > Ceratodontiformes > Protopteridae > Protopterus > Protopterus annectens. The sequence continues at coordinate 500,406,309 of NC_056749.1, forward strand.
TTCCCCAGGGCTCAGTCCTCGGACCCCTCCTGTTCTGCATATACTTCTCAGAGGTACAGGCAAGCACAGGAGGACTAAGGCTGATCAAGTTCACAGATGACTGCAAACTAGGGGCTATAATTGACTGTCTGGCTGACACAGATATCCTCCAAAAGGGTCTCACTGAGACAGATACCTGGTGTCAAAACCATGGCCTCAAGCTAAGTGCTAAAAAGTGCATAGTCATCCCCTTTGAAAAAAACAAAGTACCCACAGATTACCACATAGGTGGTAGCCTTCTAAATACGGAAGATGAAATAAGGGATCTGGGGACCCAAGTAGATAGTAATCTCTCCTTTGATAATCATATTGCCAAAGTGGTTAGAAAATCCTTCTATGTGTCCCACCTAATCACAAAAGGGTTTGCATCCAGATCAAAAGAGGTCATTGTGCCCTCTACGCATCACTCATCAGACCCATCATAGAGTACAATGCCCCATTTGGGCTGTATCTTACAAGACACCTGCAACAGCTGGAAAGACCACAGAAGTACCTCACCAAGAGGATCACTGGCCTCAAACAGATGCCCTATGCAGCTCGACTGAAGAAACTCCAGCTGTACTCGGTTGCATACCGTCTACTCAGAGGTGATCTCTGCCTGACATACAAGGCCATATCCAACCCAGAAATTATGGACATGCTCCACCTAAAGAAAACCATATCCCTTCAAGCCACATGCTTTAGGGATCTAAACCTCACCACAACAATAAATAGGACATGCTGGAGGGATAGATCCTGTCCCAGAGACTTCCCATGCTCTGGAACAAGATACTCTATAATGGGTCTAATGAGGGATGAGTACAGTGCGACTATGACCTCCTTTTTTCTGGATGAAAAGCTCATAGTGATGAGGTGTGCAACATAGAAGGATTTCCTAACTGTTATAGCTATGTGGCTATCAAAGGTGAGACCACTGTCCACCTGTGTCCCTAAGTCCCTTATCATACTTTCAGTGTTTAGTGTGCTGCCACTTATGTGGTAATTCATGGGTACTTGTTTTTTTTCCCAAAGGGGATCACTATGTATGTCTTGGCATTGAGCTTGAGCCCATGGCTCCGGCACTAAGTATCTGTTTCTGTAAGGCCCTTTTGTAGAATAGCCACATCATTTGGGGATTCAATAATGGCTCCCAGTTTGCAGTCATCTGCAAAATTTGTTAGCCAGAATCCCTTAGTGCTGGCCTGTACTTCAGAGAAGTAGATGCCAAACAAGAGCGGTCCCAGGACTGAACCCTGAGGTACTCCGCGTGTCACTTGTCTGGAGCTCAATTTTGAGTCGGCTTCTTTTACAGTGTGTTCCCTGTCAATAAGCCAGTTGGCAACCCATCAAGTGATGTATGGATTAATGCCCAGCTTAGTAAGTTTATCTATGATTCCAGATTGGGGGATGGTGTTGAAGGCCTTGCCGAGGTCCAGATAGGCTGTGTGGACCACCTTACCCTCGTCCATGGCTCTGGAGACTGATTCAAAGAAGTCAATCAGGTTGAGGAGACAAGATTGGCCCTTTATGAAGCCAAACTGGGTGGGGTCCTGTGTTTGAAGGTTGCCAATGTCTTTGTTTATAAGTTCCATGATAATGTGTTCCATTGTTTTGCAGATCTGGCTCATCAGACTGATGGGACGATAGTTCCCGGGATCCAAGGTGGATTCCCCCCCCCTTGTGGAGTGGGATAATTGTAGCTGTGCACCCCTCACTGGGCAGGATGCCTGAGGTGAGGCTATGATTAAACATGACACTTAGGTGGGGTGCCAGTTCATTTTGTAGTTCATTCATGTAGTACACAGCCCGGGATGTCATCTGGTCCCATGGATGCTGTAGTCTTAGCTTTGGAAAGTGCATTTTTTACCTGTGTGGCCATGATTACCAGAATTTGGCAATCTTTTGATATTGAGATGGGCCCTTTAGGGGGCGAGGGGGGGTGAAGTTGGCACTGAACCGATCTGCCAGGATATTGGCAATATCCTTGGAATCTGTATATTTGATGCTATTCTGTTGTAGCTCAGAGCAGATCGTCGCATTGCCTTTTAGATTCTTGACATAACTATAGAATGCTTTGTGGCTGTCCTTGGAACCTTTGGCAATTTTATTTTCATAACTAGCTTTAGAGGATTTTATGAGGGATCTCAGCTTCTTACTGAGGCTGGTAAGGGAGTTTTTTGCATCCTGGGATTTTCCTCTTTTCTGCAACAGTTTCTTTCTTCTGTTGTATAGTTTGTTTATGGCAGGGGGACCACCAGACTGGATTCCTTTTTTGGAGGAGACCATCTTGGTTCTATTTGTAATGGCATGATTCATGCACGAGTGGATGTGCTCATGCAGTGCCTTAATGTAGGATTCAGCAGTCGAACTTTCAGTTCCTGTTTGCATGGCTGTCATGAAGTTTTTTATGGAGATTTCCCTACTGGGTTGGGGGTGGGGGTGGGATGTGGATGTCAAGGGTGATTAGCTTATGGTCAGACCTGACCAATGAGGGGGTGACTACTGGTGTGGAACATCGATCTCCCATGTTGGTGATGACCAGGTCTAGGATATTTGTGCCCCTGGTGGGACAATGGATTAGTTGGTCCAGGGCATTGGAATTTATGAATTCCAAGAACCATTGGGCAAAGGTGTTGGTACCAGAGTAGTTTTCCCAATTAATGGCAGGGTAGTAGAAATCACCCAGTATTAGGGTGTTTGGTTGTATCTTAATATTTTCTAGTATGTTTAGAAATTGTAGTGAGAATCTTGGGGCATGATGGGAGATCTGTAGCAAGCTACAATTTGGATTGCAGTCTTACCTAGTGTTAGTTGCACCTGTAGGATTTCAGATGCATTGTGTTGGGCAACTAGCCTGGAGGTGTGAATATCCTTGGTGAATATGGACACTCCTCCGCCTTTAGTGCTTCGGTCCTGATTTGGTGGCCGAAAAGTGTGGTAAGAGTTGTAGACTGGTATTGCAGGGGTGCTCTCTGGAGCCTTGAACCAGGTCTCAGTTACTGCACAGATATCGATGTTCACCATTTATAGGAGTGCCTTGAGAGAGTGCATTTTGAGGTTTAAACTTCTAGCATTGAGTAGCATTACCTTCATATTTTACATGTTTATATCTGTTACGGTGGTGGTTTTGTCCTTTGAGCTTTGCCTAAAAACGGCACTATAGGGGTGGCAAGAGCCTTAGCCAGTAACCTGAATCCCAGGGGCGACAGGTGCAGACCATCTCTGGAAAAGCATCATGGTCTGTCGGTCATGTTGTCCCAGGCAGACTGGACCCCCTTTGAATGACACCAGAAACTTAGCCAATTGTTGAAGTCAATCATTTTGTCCTTATACTGTGGTATCATTCTGGGCAAAGGCAGGACGCTGTTCAGGGCCAGGGTCATACCTGCCTGGGCCACATGATCTGAGAGCTCTTCCATGTCTCTTTTCTTGTAGTCCAGGGAGGTATGTCTCAAGTCATTCACTCCAACATGGACAATGACAGAGTTATATTTCTACTTGTTGTGGAGTGACTTGAGTGCATGCGTTATGTGGCAGATCCTGGCACCTAACAGGCAGTTGACAGTAATTTTCTCCTTGTTCAGCCTAGTGGGTGGGACATCAATGTGCCTGACTATAGAGTCACCTATGACTAAAGTGTTGGGTAAGTTGTCTTGCCTTAGGGGCTGTTGTTTGGTGGCACACTGGTGTTTTGAGCTATGTGTCACTTTGGTTGTGATTGGTGTTTGTTTGCGTTTCAGCTTCGGAGATCCTTGTTGCTTGGGCAGGTTAATGTTAAGGGCCTCCACATAAGTGGATTTAGTGTTATTATGTGTGGATGTTGGTGGCATGAGTTTTGAAGGGCTATGTATTGCTTGAGGTATAGTGCAGGTTTTAACCTTCTCCTCTTGACTGTCTAGCACAATTTTGGCTGGAGAGAGCTTTGCTTCCAGTTTGGTTATGTAAGTGCATTTATGACAGGTTGTAGTGTTGGGCAGTAGGAGGAGAGGGTTGTCTATGTACATGAAATAATTGCTGCATTGCCCCAGTATGCCCAGATTCACCAGGTGGACAGGAGAAATTACCGAAACCTGACCCTTGGACATGCTTGGTTCGGTGTTTCTTCTGTAAAGTGCATGAGCTGTTTTCCCTTAACTTGGCAAGGTACTTTGCAATTATAGGCTGTTTAGTGCCTACAATTAATTTCTCCTTATTAACAAGGAGAATTGAGTGCTTGCATCATTTTAAGGCTTTCTAGTGCTTTCCTGCAGGTTAGTTACCAGAAAGGTGGGAAACAAGTGCAGATGTGGGCTTCTACCCTTTTCTAAAGATGCCACTTCCAGTTTTTTATCTTTGTTACTATACTCACTGTTTCTAGTACAGTTATTTAGACTTAGATTTCCATTGGCTGGCAATTGCTTTTTTGGCAGCTAACAGAACTAAACTCAGCAAGGCCTTACTATGCTTATGCAGTTCCGATTCTGTATCACAGGTCAACAAAATAAAAAATTTCCTTAGCTACATCAATTTGCTCACCTAATTTTTCTGACAGGGAAGTCTGCAGGAAATTTTTTAAGTCTCTAAAATCATTACACTCCAAAAATATGTTCCAAATTATCTCTTTCTTATCAATCACCCTAGCAAGTTTGCACTTGACCTGAGGAAAAATTCTTTGGAGTTTTCTTGGGGTATGAAAATACCTATGCAAGCACTTCCAAGCAAATTTAGATTTTTCTGACTGGATTTATGACATATCCTTATGTATAAATAGCTGTAAGAAAGATCTGAAAATACAAGTGAAAAGTTCAGTTAAATGGAGAAACCAATCATAAGTGGAAGGGATCTTAAAGAGCAGAGAGACTATATCACAGCAATGAATAAGCCGAAGAAATAAATTAACCGGTCTGTGAGAGGAGAAAAGGGAAATATATTTATATCATAAGCCAGTTTTAATGTTTTTTGCAAACTGCACCAAAAAATTATTTGAGCAACCAAGCTGTTAGTTACTATCAATATGAAACTATGATGTAAATTAGAAAATATTGGTTGGACTCTCAATGAAGTGGGAGATACATTTCTATAAAAAAAAACAGTTTTAGTGTTTTTGCAAAATTTACCAAAAAATTAAGCAACCATATGTGAAAAAGTAGAGTATATATTTTATTCAAATTCTGTTAAATAGGCAAGAAATTGTGTAATTGGAAAATTTGTGATTATCTACAGGAAACGTAGATTAGGAATACTAAAGAGAAAAGTCTGAATTCCAAGATATATAGGAAAACAGAAGATGTTTTGGGGAGCATCTGAAACAGAATGTCAGTTTGTGCATTTGTGCCCAGGTGCAGTAATATTTGTTTTTGTTTTTTTTTTTGTATCTGAAATAGGACGAATCTTAAGTGTAGCTTGACATTTAGGATTAACAGATCTTTTAAACAGTATATCACTACAAATAGTTGCACTATTATTGGTGGCTAGAGGAGACATTCTGCTTATAGGAAGGTTGGTAAGCAAGTATATGGTGTTAAGGAAGTTTTAATGCAAAAAAAACCATTAGGGAAGAATGTAATAAAATGAATGTAGAGAAAGACAGATGAACAAATTGGAGACTTTTTGCTTCATGCTTATATAGTCTCATTGTTTTCAATATTTGTGTGGAATTGTATTCAGAAATATTTTATATACTGTAGAAGTCGAACATGTTCTTGAATCTGGACACCCAATATTGGAGGCATGGTCAGTGTGGTTTGGATACATGGGAATATATTTTTGGTCTTACTTTCCTATAGTAATATTCAGGGATAAACTGACCAATTTAGTATCTCAATTTCTGCATAAAGATTTGCCACTTATTTAACAACTTATATTACTGGGATGAAATAAAAAAAATTGCTATTTGAAAGAGCATAAATGCTAATTTTGATGATAATAATAATGGTAAATCATGTTTAGTGAATGTTAAAGGTTTCTTTTCTTTGTGTTTTGCAGCAAAAATATTGGTTAAATATAACATCTGTCTTTGGGAGGTATCAAACCTTTGCTGCCTCACAAGAGGTTCTCTGATTCGATTCTTGGCTTAGTGCCTTCTGCATGTCCTCCCTGCATTCATGTTGTTTTCCTCTGGCTACTCCGTTATTCTCCCACATGCCAAAGACATGCACCTGGATCATTTCTCTCTGGGCCTCCACTGAAAATAGGCTCTGTCCTAGTTAGACTTTCCCTGTCAGCTAATTTTAAATAAATAAAATTAAAACATCAAAGGGAACATTAATTAGAAAACTAGAAATATTCAATGCGATTTTGTTGAAGAAGAGTACATCAGATATAGGTTTGGACTCTGTAATAAGTGATTCTTTTGTGATTGATGCATGTTACACTCACAGAGAAAGTCAAACGTTCTTGATTGTAAACCCCACTTAGGCTCTCAAAATAAAAACAAAAAAGAAAAATTTGCCAGTGGAACCCCCCACACACACTCACACACAGACATACACATCAGACATCCTACGTATAAGTGCAAACTCAGAGATCATACCAGCTGAGGTAAAAGAGAAATCCCTGAAATCAAGCAACATCAATTATTCAAAGCAGAAGGCTGGAATCAAACATAAGTCATTACACCGTGAAGTGTCAATCACTAGTGTGCCTGACAGTGAAGTGTCAATCACTAGTGTGCCTGTCATAAGCCTATTGTTTGAGTTTGCTAGTAGTGTTAAACCTGTTTAGGTAACTTGTTTTCATTTTAAATTTTAACAAATATGAAAGTGCTTAAAAACAATTTCAAAAGTCAGTGTCAATAGCTAAGCAAGGTATGCCACACTCTTCATGGAGCTGAGAGTAATTAAATAGCAGTTTTAGGCGCTCAACACAGGATGTGATAAGGTAAATATTTTGATTACTATTCAAGATGACAGCACTTTGTCTGCATAACACACCTTTGGTCTGAAACTTTGTTGAAACTATTTGGACTCCAAGTATGCTTAAATTCAATTTCTGATGGACTTACTCATTCATAGGTTTGCAGATCTTGAACTTCCTTTTTGATGATGCCATCATTTCTTTTTCTTCAAAAATCTTTATTAAAATTGTTTAATTGGAGCAAATGCAACAAAAAAATAAAAGACATATGTCATCCATAACAAGGTGACAGTGAACAGTGAAGCTTTAAACATATCTGTAATTAACTTACAACTACGGAACTATATACACAGGTGCCATTTGTTTAACACACAAAATAAACATTTGAATACATAAGTAGAGATCAATCAAAATCGTTTTACTAAAGATAGGGGCCCTTATCAATCAAAGTATAGAATTGTTTTTACAGGTTCTAATACATTTATGGGAAGACTTGAACCACAACTTTTAATGGACCTAGGATAAGAAATAAACCTTAACATGAAAGGTGATCACTGCGGTGGTGGTGCTGCAGTAGCATTGTCGCCTCACAGTATGACGTTGTCCTGTTCGATTCTCAGCTAGAGTGTTTTCTGTGTGGAGACATGCATGAATGGGCGTACCTTCGTTGAAGGTTGTGCGTCAGAGCTGGCAACTCGGCACATAAAAATCTACTGACAATCATTAGTGGACCGGAGTTCCACTGTGGCGACCCCTAACCGGGAAAAGCCGAAAGACACAACAACATGAAAGGTGATCAAATATTAAATTCCAGTATTTCAGGAAGTGCAGGTTTAATTTTTGACTATGTATTAGGTATTTGTGGGCTGTATGAATTTAATTGCCAATTGAACAAATCCTTTCCAAGAAAGTTGAGAACCATCCTTCCAGTTCAATGTGATATAAACTTTAATCAAGGAAAAAAAGAGTCACCAGTATATGTCTTCAAATCTGAGTTATGATCAGAATAGTAATGTCTGCTAGAATTAATAATGTCATAATATAATTTGAGGTCTGGGAAGTTCAGTCCTCCTTGATTCTTAGAATATATAAGCTTTTTATAAGCAATTCTGACTGATTTAGGAGGCCATAAGAATGTGGATAAAGAGGAATGAAGAATCTTGAAAAATATGTTTTGTATTATTATGTTAGAAGCATTAAATACATATATGAGACATAGCAGAATGTTCATATTAACTATAGCTACTTTAGAGAGAAATGAAATTTGAGTTTTATTCCATCTCAGAAGGTCTTGATGTATTGCTAGCCAAAGTTTGGTGATATTGCTTTGGTAAGATAATTAGATTCTTGATGAAAAGATATTCCCAAATATTTCAGAGAATGACCTAACTTTATATCTATTGGAAGGGGATATGCAGATAATTGGTTGGACTGATTAACTGGGAAGATTAAGGATTTTTCTAAGTTTAATTTATAATTAGAAAGTTTAGAAAAGATATATTCTGTTAAACTAGTGGATGATTTCTTTTGGTTTATCAATCTTGCTAGGAACTTAGATGGCATTTGAGAATAATCTGAATAGTAAGCTATGGCTTTTATTTCATGGAATGACAGGTGGCTTGTGTTTAATGAGTATAATTCTTTTTGGACAAGGTCTAGTTGTTTGAAAGCTTTCTCAATATAATTCATTTGCAATTCCAATTCTAGTTTACTGATTTGATATTTCAGCAATTCATGTTTACATGAAACCATATTATATATATATATATATATATATATATATATATATACACATGTGTGTGTGTGTGTGTGTGTGTGTGTGTATATATATATATATATATATATATATATATATATATATATATATTTTTTTTTTTGGTAATAGGTAATTTTATTGATAAGGATACCTCTAATTTGAGCTTTGGTAGAGGCCCATAGGATGTCAAAAGGTAGGTGAGAATTCTCCTGACCATATAAAAGTACATCTCTCAATTTTGTTTTTATTTTTCAAATACATTTGAATGAATTCCATAGTATTTATACATAACATCTTAAATAACTATGTTCACTATTTACATTAGCCTGACACTATAACAGATCTTAATGTATACGGTTATACAGTTTATAAGTATTCCAATCCATTATCAGAGTGTCTGATCAATTATTGTATAGTGTCAATCAACTGTAAGACTTTTCCCCATGGGTTATTAATAAATGGCTTTCGATAAATTCTTAGTTCTTTAATTTTAATTTCCAATAATGCTGTGGTCTTCGGTAGGCTGTAGAAGACTTCCAAACTTGGTATTGTGTTTGTATTCCATCCTGTTGTTATACACTTCCTTGAAATTGCAAGTATAGACTATAATAGATACCGAAGAAACGGGCGTTCAAGACAACAACAAGATACAAAATGTCAGCAAAGCTCCAAACGCCAAACGTCTACTCACATCAAAGTTGTCCAACAAAAAATTGATGCCTCGAAATGTAGAGTAATAAAATTGATTTATTCCAAAACGAGTTAAGCGCTTTCACCCACAACCCGTGGGCTTCATCAGAACTAACAAATAACTGTTCAAAAACATTTAAATATACAACATTGGCGCCAAATTTACTTCGGCTTCTAAAAGCTATAGTACATCAATTAACTATTATATGTGACCTAAAAACTTCCATGATATAACAAGGTGCAGAATTAAATACTTCTAGTCAGCATCATGCTGATTAAAATGAATTCATTAATAACAATAAAAATATAAAAAACGTATGTACTATAATAAACCAGTAAAAAGTATGTCACTTCCTTAATTCTAATATAGATTTTACAGAGGTGCATTCATTTAAACCTGGTGGTGTTGTGGCGTCTGTTAATAATTGCCACCACAATTCCCTATAAGCCAAGATGTTTTTAATGTTACCACCTCTTGGATTGACTGACAAGCTTTCCAAAATAGCAAACTTAAAACAATGGTTTTCACTCCTACTATTTATGTGTTTATGTAAAGCATTTCTAGTATCTTTCATTCTAATACTGTAAAGGTGAGAATAAATTCTTTTTTTAAACTTCCTCTCAGTCTTTCCTATGTAGTAAGAGGAACATGTCATGCATTTTGCTAAATATACTAACATACTGGTGTTACAATTCCCATACTTGAATGTTAGTTTTGTTCTGTTGATATTTTCCAAAATTAATCCCTTGTCTTCCTTAATAGCAAAGCATTGGTGACATGCACCACATTTTGATGTGTGTGCTGAATCCTTATTCATCCTGGTTTTCGTACCATGTTCTAATAATTTTTTCAAATTATTTCCCATTTTGTAAACAAAAGTTGGACTGGATCCTAAAATGTCAATCTTCTCTTGGTCCATCAATAAAATGTGCCAATTCCTAGTTAGTATCTCCTTCACTTGATTACTATAAGGTCCAAATTCAATAATACATGCTCTGTTGTATGCATTATTGCATTTACTCCTACTACTTATAATGTTCCCAACTACATCATTAGTCTGTTTTGTATTCATACCTAATAAAGGTGTATATTTCCTCCCCCATTCACTAATAACATACTTATTAACATCATGCATCATATCTATTTCATACCCTCTTTCTTTAAATAAATTGTAAATATAATTGACTTCTTCTAACATATCCCTGTAACCAGAAGTTATTCTGAGGGCCCTGATGCATTGTCCTTTGTAAATATTGTATTTTAGTTTCCTGGGATGGTTGCTATTATAATCCAAACAGGAGTTTGAAAAAGTTGCCTTCCTGTGTATTTTAGACTTAAAACTCATTCCATCAATAGTAATAAGTGTGTCTAAATAAGCCACTCCTTTGTTGTTGATCTCTGAAGTGAATTTCAAAAACTCACTGCTCCTATTAAGATATTCTAAGAAATTATTAAAAGATTCCTGACTTCCTTTCCATAAAATATAAATGTCGTCCAAAAAACGGGAATAGTACTTTATATTTTCCATATACTCACTATTGAATATAGTACCATCTTCCCAGTCTAACATTACAAGATTTGCATATATGGGGGCACAAGCTGCCCCCATAGCTACTCCTTTAGTTTGTCTAAATATTTCCCCTTCATAAAAAATGAAGTTGTTTTCCAATACTATTGTCATCATTTCAATAATTAAACTTATTCTGTCCCATCCAAGATTGCTATATTTCTGGATGCTGTTAGAAAAAGCTTCCATTCCCTGGGTCGATGGTATACAGGTAAAAAGATCTATTACATCTATTGAGATAAATAACAACTCACTGTTCTCCAAATTAACTGGGAAATTTCTTAAAAAATCCCATGAGTCTTTTACTAAATGTTTTAACTCACCATATATTGATTTAAGCATAGAATCTATTGCTACTCCTATAGGAAATGTCTTTGATTTATTTCCTGAAATTATTGGTCTAAACGGGGGGTCAGAAACATTTTTGTGGACTTTAGGTATACCCACTATAGTTGCCATGTATGGGTATTCAACCTTCAAAAAGTTGTATAACTCCTCAGATATTCTACAATCCAACAACAATTCTTCTAAGAACATGTCTATTCTTCTATAAGCAATATGGGCTTCATTCATGGAGGTTACAGAATAATTACCTGATCTGTGCAATAAGTCGTGTATTGTGGAACTGTATTCTAAAGAATCATAAATCACAATCCCTCCACCCTTATCGGGCTTCATTATTCTTATATTTTTGTTAGCTCTTAATTCTTCTAAAACCTTGGCTTCTTGCACTGTTAAGTTTGATTTAACTTTTTTGCCTATTGTTCCTTTTGTTGAATTGATAAATCTCCCTTGTAACCATTTTATCATACATCTGGACATTGGGATTCATTACAGGCATATAACTACTCTTCTTTTTAAGTGTACTCTTCAATGTAGCTGGATTATCATTTCTGTCTTTAAACATAAGAGCTAAATTTAACTTCCTAATATATTGTTTAAATTCACTTACACATTCAACCATATGAAACCGTGTAGTGGGTATAAATTTCATACCTCTTGAGAGTAAACTAAAATGTGCTACATTTAATTCAATTTCACTATAATTAAAAATTTTGAAATTCTTATATTGATATGTAACACCTTCCTGTGTAATTATACCATCACTAGATGTAACTGTATTGATATTATGCTCTACTGCTTCTTTTACCACTATACTAGATACATGTTTGACTTATTATTATATGAGGACCTTCGTTCACATTTAATAATAGAAAAGCTTTAGTTAAATAAATGATTCATTAAATAAAGCTTATAGAAAGTTATTAATATAATTCCAAAATGGCTTAATTTTAACAGGATCAAAGAAAACGTGGTTCCAATCTGCATTATGCACTTGCTCACATCTCCAGCATATTCCTTTTATGGAAGAACTAATTTTACTGATTCTGTCTGGGGTTAAGAATGCTCTGTGCAAGCATTTCCAATTAAAAACTTTCTAGTATTGTGTAAAGGATGTATATTTTATCGATAATAAATTTGTTTTAATATCTTCAGTTAACTGTATTGAGTGTCCTTTTGTTATATATTTCCAATATGAGATTTTGGGTGTTGTTTTATAGTTTATCAATATTTTGTAAAATTTTGAAATACTGTTTCCCATGTCAAAGTCATTATATATGATTTCATAGAAGCCACGGTGGTGTAGCGGTAGTGTTGTCACCTCATAGCAAGAGGTTCTCCCATTCGATTCTCAGCTGGAGTGCCTTCTGTGTGGAGTCTGCATATCCTCCTCACGGTTGAGTGGCATTCAAAAGACATGCGTGAATGGGCATGACTTAGTTGAAGGTTGGGCATTGGGCTGGCACCTCGGCACCATAAAAATCTACTGCCAATCATTAGTGGACTGGAGTTCCGCTGTGGCAACCCCTAACTGGGAAAAGCCAAAAGAAGTAGAAGTAGTAGATATGTATTTCGTAAATGTAGGTATTTCTTTAAATGAAGAATTGTTAATTATTCTACTCTACTCTAACTGTACTCTGTAAAGTTAGCCAGTCCTGTTGTGGAATTTTGTATGTTTTTATTACTTGCATATCTAAAACTGTTAGTTCTTTGATACATTGGAGCCAACAAATAAATCCTTTTTTTCCCTAGGAATTAATAATTTCTTTGAAACAACGACAATGATTCCACATAGGTTTATTCTTTTAAACAAGACTTAGCGCCTCGGCTAACACAGCCTTCAATGCCATATGTACAAAAATTGGATTCATATATTCAGAACTCTTATGATTTTATTCAGAAAATTTCACATGTGCATTGGAGTCAAGATATGTTCTGGATATGTTTAGATGTGGTGAGTTTGTATACTAATATTAATCATTGAGATGGTATTCGAGCTTTACATTATTTCTTAGGTGATAGCCCTGTTTCTCATTATGTTTTGGATTTAACTGAGTTTTGTTTGTCTAATAATTTTTTTAGTTTTAATGAAAATATTTACCATCAAATTAAGGGTACTGCCATGGGGGCGCCTTTTGACCCCATGTATGCTAATATTTTCATGGCAAAATTTGAATTAGATTATATTTATACTAATAATTTTGTACAGAATCATGTGTTGTTATATTTCAGATATATTGATGACTTAATTTTTTTGTGTCAGGGAGGTGTTGACTTAGTATCTAATTTTGTACTTGAACTTAATAATAATAAATGTGATATTAAATTTGATGGCTTGCAAGTAGGGCCAAAAGTCAATTTTTTAGATATCACTTTAGTGGGAAAAGTAGATGAACCGATATTTACTTCGGTTCATCAAAAATTTATCGATGGGAATCAATATTTGTTTGGAACTAGTTGTCATCCTCCTCATCATACTATTGAATCCTTACCTTATGGAGAAATTGTCAGGCTGTCTAGGTTATGTAATGACTATCAAGATTTAGTAAAACAGATCTGTAAACTTGTTGACAGTTTTTTACATAGAGGCTATTCAATTCAATGCCTGATGGATTCTATAAATAAGTTTATTACAACCATAGAGGGTCATACTAACCAGACTAATATACCTAAAAAATATAATAAAGTACAAATAGATGATATCTATTTTGTCACCACATATAATTTATTGAGTAACAAGATCTGGAACATAGTGAGATACTATTGGAAATTTTTAAAAACTGATAGAGTTCTGGGTAAATTACTTCCTGCTAATCCTAAAATTGCTTTTAAAAGGGGTCAAAGTTTACGTGATATGTTAGTGAGAGCATATTATATATGCCCTACTGACAAGTTGAAACTTGCACTGAATACTTTTGGCACTGTACCTTGTTATACTTGTACCGTGTGCCCTTTGATAAAATTAACATTTGATAAAATAAATAATAAAATATTTGTACCAATCAAATTGTTTTCTTGCTATACTGAAGGGGTTATTTATTGTCTCAAATGTCCATGTAATCTTTTTTACATTGGAGAAACTAAGAGAAAATTTAGGGTTAGATTGCAGGAACATGTTCGTGATATTAGGAAGGGGGCTATAGAAAATTCAGTTGCATCACATTTCTTAGAATTTCATAATAGTAATGCAAATGTATTACAGGCAACCATTTTAGAGCAGATTTTTGTTAAAAAAGGTGATTATAAGCTACTAAAAAATATGTTATTGTATAAAGAGTCTATCTTTATATTACAATATAATACATTATCACCGAATGGTTTAAATATGGAAATTAATTGGAAATATTTATTGTAATTTATGCTTTGTATAATTATGTTTTTATCTTTTTCTTTATTTATGAAATGGAGTCTCTTTAAATGTTATATTGATTAATTGATTTTTAAGGTATATAAGGGAGTGGTTTTGTATTATTATTTTGTACTCATTGAAGGCTGTGTTAGCCGAGGCGCTAAGTCTTGTTTTAAAGAATAAACCTACGTGGAATCATTGTCGTTGTTTCAAAATATTTGGTCTTTCTGACCTTTTCTTTGGTTGTTTGGTATTTTGGTTCGTTATGGATTCCATGTTAGAACTCCCTAGAGTTTTTCGTGATGACTCCAGTTCTGCTCTTATTGGTACTGTTACCCCTCCGGTTCCTGGTTGTTTGGGAATTCAAGGTGCATCGGGTAATTCTGTGCAAAAGACTTTGGATCAATTTTTGGTGCTGGGTGCTTCGGGTGCACCTATTGTGACTTCTTCGACTGTTTTTGGATTTAATGGGTCAGCGAATGTTGCTTGTGTTACTTCACCCGCTGTAACAGCTGTTCCGTTGGTTTCATCCGCTGCTGTGGTTACTACTGTTTTACCTGTTGTTTCTGGTACGACAGGGGGTGAAAATAGCTTTAGACCAGCTCATGGCAATTTTCGCTTTATGGAAGAGAGGCAACAGAAATTTCTGAATCCTTTTGGAGATTTGGGAAGCTCCGTTTCAGGTATGTTTCCTAAGAAAATTCAAGATGCTGTAAATGAGTTTGAAAAGCTTATTTTTCATGAGACGCGATGCCACTTTAATCTGTTGGGCTTAAATAGATACACTGAACTTGACATTGCCCCGAGGGGGCTTAGAGCATTTAAGAATCCAGCAACACCATTTGACCCTAAGGATCCTGTTGATAATGTATTTAAAGATAGATGGGTTGCTGCAGCTCATTCTTGTGCTATGAAATGGGTGAATATATTGATAGAGAGAGAGCGTCTGCTCCAAATTAAATTACAAAGTAAGCTTCAAGAAATGCATACAGACTTACTTGCCGATATAGGTGAACAGAAAGTGGGTGACATCTTTAAGAACTTGAAAGAGAAACTAAACAAATTTGAAAATGAACAGGTAGATTTTAAATCTACTAAAATCAAGAGAGACATTTGGGATTATAATAATGGGCGGGCTTTCTTGTGGAACACTAATTTACGTTCTACATCAATGAAAAAGAATAATAAACGAAATAAGAAACAGCTGTCCGTTTCTTTTGCTTCCTCTGATGGAGGAGGTTTTACTACTGATTCCGAAGGAGAGTGTTTAGAGTTTCCACCTTTACCGGAGGCTCAAAATCTACAGGCACATAAACAGCGTTTCAAACCCGTGCAGAGAGTAACCAACGAGGCAGTAAGAAAAAAGGAATTAATAGCTGCTCTCCACCGGGTGAAGTACAATTTAAACAAACTTCCAAACGTACTAGATGGAACTAATGGTCGCTTTATTTTTCCCTCTCATGTTTCTAATGTTGTTAATTTGTCTGGACTTTTATTAACAGAAACGGAACTTTCTGTTTTAAAGTTGGGGTTGAAATTTGTCCCTACAGTTGTTCCAAGAAATTATGTTACACAACAAGAAATATTTAGATTTATCAGGAAGTTACATTTGAAATTTTATTTTTCTCAGCATTATGGCTGTAGGTATAATTATAATGAAGAATGCAGTTTGGAAAGTGATGTTAGCAACGATAGCTTTTTTTCTTGTATTTCTGATGAGTTTGATTCTCAAATAACAAATGCTTATACTCTTTTGGATACAGATGGTATTAAGCATCAGAGTAAATTTATTCCTCCATACACAAATACTACTATTATTCAATTTTCTGAAATGTTACAGTTTTCTTTACAACACTTGGTAAATTCTTTTGAAAAAAGTTCTTGTTCCTTTAATATGACAAAGTGTGAATGGCTTGCACTGAAGAACCTTATGAATAGGAATGATTTCATTATTAAACCTTCTGATAAGGGAAATAAGATTGTGTTGTTACACTATACTCAGTATTATGATATGTGTATGAAACATTTGAAGGATAGTTCTACGTATCAGATCTGTGCTCATAAGGATTATATGAAATCAATAACTTTATTTGCTATTTTGATGGAAAAAGGTGTTCATTTGGGCTATTTTGATAAAAAAGCCTTAGACACTAAATTTAATATAGATAATTGTTCATTAGCTACTTTTTATTGTCTTCCCAAACTGCATAAGAGTCTTTATAATCCTCCTGGTCACCCTATTATTGCGGCTACCAACTATTTTTACATAATGCAGGAGAAGTTATACATAAATACTTATTGCCATATGTACAAAAATTGGATTCATATATTCAGAACTCTTATGATTTTATTCAGAAAATTTCACATGTGCATTGGAGTCAAGATATGTTCTGGATATGTTTAGATGTGGTGAGTTTGTATACTAATATTAATCATCGAGATGGTATTCGAGCTTTACATTATTTCTTAGGTGATAGCCCTGTTTCTCATTATGTTTTAGATTTAACTGAGTTTTGTTTGTCTAATAATTTTTTTAGTTTTAATGAAAATATTTACCATCAAATTAAGGGTACTGCCATGGGGGCGCCTTTTGCCCCCATGTATGCTAATATTTTCATGGCAAAATTTGAATTAGATTATATTTATACTAATAATTTTGTACAGAATCATGTGTTGTTATATTTCAGATATATTGATGACTTAATTTGTTTGTGTCAGGGAGGTGTTGACTTAGTATCTAATTTTGTACTTGAACTTAATAATAATAAATGTGATATTAAATTTGATGGCTTGCAAGTAGGGCCCAAAGTCAATCTTTTAGATATCACTTTAGTGGGCAAAGTAGATGAACCGATTGTTACTTCGGTTCATCAAAAATTTATCGATGGGAATCAATATTTGTTTGGAACTAGTTGTCATCCTCCTCATACTATTGAATCCTTACCTTATGGAGAAATTGTCAGGCTGTCTAGGTTATGTAATGACTATCAAGATTTAGTAAAACAGATCTGTAAACTTGTTGACAGTTTTTTACATAGAGGCTATTCAATTCAATGCCTGATGGATTCTATAAATAAGTTTATTACAACCATAGAGGGTCATACTAACCAGACTAATATACCTAAAAAATATAATAAAGTACAAATAGATGATATCTATTTTGTCACCACATATAATTTATTGAGTAACAAGATCTGGAACATAGTGAGATACTATTGGAAATTTTTAAAAACTGATAGCGTTCTGGGTAAATTACTTCCTGCTAATCCTAAAATTGCTTTTAAAAGGGGTCAAAGTTTACGTGATATGTTAGAGAGAGCATATTATATATGCCCTACTGACAAGTTGAAACTTGCACTGAATACTTTTGGCACTGTACCTTGTTATACTTGTACCGTGTGCCCTTTGATAAAATTAACATTTGATAAAATAAATAATAAAATATTTGTACCAATCAAATTGTTTTCTTGCTATACTGAAGGGGTTATTTATTGTCTCAAATGTCCATGTAATCTTTTTTACATTGGAGAAACTAAGAGAAAATTTAGGGTTAGATTGCAGGAACATGTTCGTGATATTAGGAAGGGGGCTATAGAAAATTCAGTTGCATCACATTTCTTAGAATTTCATAATAGTAATGCAAATTTATTACAGGCAACCATTTTAGAGCAGATTTTTGTTAAAAAAGGTGATTATAAGCTACTAAAAAATATGTTATTGTATAAAGAGTCTATCTTTATATTAAAATATAATACATTATCACCGAATGGTTTAAATATGGAAATTAATTGGAAATATTTATTGTAATTTATGCTTTGTATAATTATGTTTTTATCTTTTTCTTTATTTATGAAATGGAGTCTCTTTAAATGTTATATTGATTAATTGATTGATTAATTGATTTTTAAGGTATATAAGGGAGTGGTTTTGTATTATTATTTTGTACTCATTGAAGGCTGTGTTAGCCGAGGCGCTAAGTCTTGTTTTAAAGAATAAACCTATGTGGAATCATTGTCTTTGTTTCAAAATATTTGGTCTTTCTGACCTTTTCTTTGGTTGTTTGGTATATTAATACTTTCTTTCCATATTTTATGTGGAAAGTTCTTTGTGACTATAAATTGTGTTAAAAGATCAAACCAGATTTTTAAATCTATATTTGCATTAATAATTTTCCTAAATGAGTCAATGTAATAATTAATCATAGGAGTTTTAGCGGGTTTAGTTATGTTATAGTGCATACTAATACATATGTCCCATGGCAAATTGGTTTTATCTGTTATTTGAAATTTGTTTTGTAAATTAAATTCATTTATTGATATTACAGTTAGAAGTTCTTTACAGTTTGTAGAGTAATTTGGACTTATCCAGTCTGAGATTGTTTTAGATATTGATGCTTTTATGTATGTTTCTATATCAGGAAAGTTTAATCCTCCCTGTTTCTATGGTCTAATATGATGTATTAAAGCTATTCTGTTTCTTTCGGGAAACCATAAAAAATTTATTAGGCATGAAGTTATTTCTTTTAAGTATATTCATTTCTGATAACAGTTGTATTGCTAAGGCTATATATAGGATCTTGGGAAGTGATCTCATTTTTATTAACTGTAGTCTGTCCTCAAATGTTAATATTATTTTTTCCATTTTTCTACAGAGATTTTAATTGTATTGATGATATTATTGTAGTTTTTGTGAGACTAATTCATTATTATCCTTGCATAACTCAATTCCTAGATATTTTAAGGTAGATTCTTGTTTCCCTATTATGTGGTCCCCCTTAGTCTGCAGTTCTTTTTTATTTAAAAATAATAATTTTGATTTTGATTTATTGAAATGGTGTCCTGAAGTCATGTGAAATTTGTCAATTAATATATCCAATTCTTCTAATGTCTTTTTTATATTAGATAATGTTAGTAATATGTCATCAGCAAATAGAATTACTTTAGAATTGTATTGTTAATAAACATCTATTCCTTTGATTTTTATATTGTTACGAACTGAATCACCCAATATTTAAATAGCCAGAGCAAAATAGAATCGGTGAAATGGGGCATCCTTGTTTAGTGCCTTTTGTTATATGTATAGATTCAGAGGTAAAAGGATCTAACTTGACACATGCTAAATTATTTCTATATATATTCTTTAGGAGATGAACAAAAGATGCAGAAAATTCAAATAGCATTAGGATTTTGAATAAATAGTCCCAATTTAGGGAATCAAAGGCTTTCTATATATCTAAGCCAATTATGAATGTTTCTTTATTTTCTTTATTAACATCTATAAGAGAAATTATCCTTTTAATATTGTCATGTGTGTGTCTATGACATATGAATATATTTATTATTTTGGATAGTGGTATTTTCATTCTGTTAGTTAATATTGTTATAAATATCTTATAGTCATTATTTAATAATGATATGGGTCTATATGAGGTACAGAGGCTTGGGGATTTGTTTTCCTTTAGGATTGGTGTGATTAAGGAATATCTCCAAGAGGGTGGTATTAAAGCTTGTGACTGAATTTCTAATAGAATTTTATGGAAGAGGGATAGTATAGTAAGGAAAAAGTTTATATATTTCCATAACTATGCCATCTATAACTGGAGCTTTATTAATTTTACCCTCTTTTATTGTATCTGTAATTTTGTTGTTAGATATGGGTGCTTGCAGATCTAGTTTTAAATTTTCTGCTATTTTTTATATTAGAATATTTTTCATCTAGATTTAATAGATCAATTTGTATATTTTCTTTTTGGAAATGTTCCATATAGTGATTTCTATAGGCATCAAGAATGTCACCTATATCCACGACATTTTCCCTTTGTTTTCATGGAAGATATTTTTAATGTTATTAGCTTTTGATTGCATTGTGATTCTTGTGGATAACTTAGGTAGATATTTGGGAGAAGTGGGCAAGATATTAATTTTTAGTTTTTCTAAAGCTAAACTAGTTTTATGTGTTTTTGTTGTATTTATTGTTTAATACTTCTACTTTCTTTTTCATCTCCAAATGATTTTAATTTTTTTTCAGCTTTTACTGACAAAAGTTTGGATTGTAGATCTAATAATTCAGAATCCCATTCTCTGATTTTTTTATACCAAGTTAGGGTTTTACCATATATGTAAGCTTTAAATGAGTCCCATATCATTATTTTATTTATCTCTGTGTTGTGATTAAACTCTAAGAAGAACTGTAATTCAGAAAATAACCAGGGTTTGAACTCTTTAATTTTAGTTATATATACTGGAATTTTGGAGTAAAAGATTAATGGTTTGTACTCATTTTGAAGTTTTAGTATCAATGAATTGTGGTCTGAAAAGGGGCAAGATGTGATTGAGAAATTAATGATTTTAGAGTGTAAGTCATGGGCAGCAATATTTTATCTATTCTAGTTTGGGTACCAAATCTGTGATCTTGATGGGAAAACAACAAAGATATATATTCTTGAAATTTAAAAGTATCTACAAGATGAAATGATTCTACCCACTTGTTTAAAGCTTTTGATACATCAGATGTATGCAGCGGTCTTTTATTTGTAGTTTCAGAAATATCATATATACAGTTAAAATCTCCTCCTCATATTAAGTTGCCTTTATAATTATTGGAAATGAAATGCAAGTGTTTTTTAACAGTTCCTGTTCCAATGCCTGGGAACCAGTATAGACTGGCTAGGGTCCATATTCTGTTATTATATTTAACTATTATTAATGCCATAAGCCCTTCTTTATCTTCATACTTATAAATGATTTATGGGTTAACCACATTTGTTTTCCATAAAATTGTTACCCCTTTTGTCTTTGTCCAATAAATTGCACTAATATCATATATTCCGTAGGATTCCATTAGTAATTGTCATTTGTTTTGAAATTCATTTCTTAAAGAAAGACAATTTGCGCTTTGTTCAGTTTAAAATATTTCAGATTTGATCTCTTCCTAGGATTGTTTAAGCCATTGGTATTTAAAGATAATAAAGTTAAATCCATTTTAGGTTATTTAGACTATGTATTTTTTTGTTTTATTGTGACTATTAAACATTTTCATCTGATAACTATAAAGTATATGTTTGAGCTTTTAAAGGAAATTATCAGTTTTATACTTTGAGTGTTTACCAGTAAAGTAATGTTTTTGTCAGGCATTATAAAAATGTTTTGTGAAATAAATTTAAATTAATAAATGTTAACAAAACTAAGATCTGCACTAGCCATGGAATGAAAATCATTCCTAATCTGATGGATAAACCTAAGTCCATCAGTTTATCATTCATACCTTGACAATCCAGAGCACTTGAGCTCCATAAACTGAATTATCATATGGAGAATATTTGTAATAGGTATAAGCAATATTTATATTATTTTGAACAGATAAGGTACTATTGTAGATTAAACAGAATTCTGATACAATATAAATGTATATTTATTGTATAAACAATTAATATTTACATCAAAGATAGATGACAAGCAATTCAATCATAGTAAAGTAGGATGTATCATATATAAAACCTCAGTAAAAGATTATAGCACACAGTTATTTAACGTATTCACCCTCATTGATGAAGTATTTCATAACTTATTACTTAATATAAATAGATAGTAATAATATTTATACCTAATGTTTATAATGCAGTGTATTTGACTGGATATATCAGAAGTTATTTTTCACTGGTTTCCTGAAGTTAAGTAATCACTTTGTTTGTTGCTTACTTACTTAAAGCAGCAAGTTTGTTTTATGTGAACATTGATGAAAGTTAGTGCATTTTAATTATCAGTGCATCCCTCGTCCCCACATTTCTTACACATAAGGATTTTCATATCTGTCATTTCTTATTATAAATTGAGTGAAATTATAGATTAAAAACAACAAATTCTTTTATTGTGATTAATGATTACAAGTTCCCTTTCCATATTCAAAAACTGTCATTTTATGCATATACTGAAAGTTTTTAGATTTAAATGGCAACATTCTATTTTGTATAATCAGCAAAGGTTAAACTGAGTGATTATTGCAATTTATTACTATTTGTTCAGTATGTGATTGTTACATTATGTGACATTCCTAGTTCAGGCTTCTATTGTTTCCCTTGAACAACTTTGTCAGTTTGTAATGTATAAAACATTAGTTACCTTGGTAACAGCTTAAGTATTATATATGGTCAAAATGGTTTACAAAACCACAATTCAAGTTAACACAATTATATGACTGGTTATGCATATTTACTTATATGAGAAAATTATCATGCTTCCCCTTGATGTTCAATATAGTGTATGTCATTTATGACAAGTTAAAACAGTACTGTTATTATACACAAGCCCATGTTATTAAACTGAGGGTCTATTGTCAATTTAATACTATTTGTTCAGAATATACTTGTTACATTCTGTGACATTTCAAGTTCGGGCTTCTCTTGTTTCTCTTGAACAACTTTGTCAGTTTGATGTCATGTATAAAACATTAGTTACCTTGGTAACCAATTAAGTACTATATATGGTCAAGATGGGTTACAAAAACTACAATTCCAGTTAAAGCAATTATATAACTTGTTATGCATGTTTACTTATATAAGAAAATCATCATGCTTCCCCTTGATTTTCAGAGTAGTGTATGTCATTTATGACAAGTTAAGACAGTAGTATTATTATACACAAGCCCATGTTATTAAATCCTGCCTTTAATATCTAAATTTAGCAGACTGCATCATCTTATATGATGATTACATATTTTACATCTAGATTTACTAAAATCATACATTACATAACTATTGTGTATATATTTTTGGCTGTTGCTTAGTTATTTGAGAGACCACAAGCTGTAATGCTTATTCTTATTATTAGCTCCTTCCAAGCATGTTTATACAGTCCACAGACTGTAAATTATGAGACCCTTCTAGTTTCTTATGTGTTATAAGTATATTTCCATGCTTACATACACACATATCAGTACTTCAAGCAACAATGCCCATCCAGTTTTGCCAGAATACCATTCAGTAGTTCATGTGGTATGTTACCAGGGTGTTTTTAAAATATCCAAACCAATATTTGTCCTGTTCCATGCAGTGGCCACTTTCCCAGTGAACCACTCAACACACCTTCCATTCCCATAGATATTTCCATGAAGGAAATCCAATGACTCTCTAGCAATTCCCGGCAACCCCAAACACCCCCTAGAATCAGCTATTCCCATATGCCCACCATGTCAGAGCAAGCTTACCTCCCAGATCACTGCAAAGGGTACTGCACAAGACCAAGTGCTCTTAGTCTTTCACAATAATTCAGACTTCCACTCTTATGCAAGTCCTTAATGTGTTTCGACCAAAATACTTTTTAGATATAAAATTGTGCTTAAAATAAAAACAAATGACAAGAGATGTACCATGTCAGTTGATACTTTGAGAGATGTAGTTGTAAGATTTATTTTTTTGAGACACCTATCTTAGAATCAGTTTTTTTTTGTTTCTTCTTTCTAGCATTAGTCCAAGGATTTGTTTCTTTTATTCTTTTAAGATTAGGAGCCATCCATTCCATTTCTTCTGGGATAGATACTATGTTGTTATTTTTGATGAATATAGGAACTTCTTCTAAGTCATTAAAGGTTCTCATCTCATTTTCAAAAAGTATTTTTATCTTGGCTGGAAAGGCCAACTGTGCTTTAATGTTGTTTTGTTTCAACAGTTTTATTATTGGCCAGACTTTTTCTTTTGTTCTAGTATTCTGGAAGAATAATCATTGTCAAACCTTATCAGGCTTTGATTGTATTTTAATGGTGATTTTCTAAAGCAGATTTTAATATTGGCTCCCTGTCCAGAAATGAAAGAAATGTTATAACTATGGATTTAGGTAGAGTATTTGTTGAGTTAGAAGTAGGTTTCCTTAGTGTTCTATGCACCATTTCATTTCCAAATGATATTCCCTCTTTCAAGTCTAAAAATTCAGGAATCTAGATTAAGAATGAAATAATGTCTTCTCTGTCAGTGTTTTCAGGCAGACCAAAGATCCTTATGTTGTTTCTCCTTTCCCTGTTTTCTAAGTCATCTATTTTTTTAAGCAGCCATGTATTCTGTTTAAGCAGAAATTCTTTTTGGAATTCTTCCTCTTTGAGTCTCCCTTCAACGTCATTTAGAGAAGTCTCTATATTTGTCATTTTTGTATGGTGTTGCTGTAATCGTTCCTTAAGAGTATCTGTCTGTTTTTGAGAATTTAATTTGAGGTTTTCTAAGTCATTTCTAAAGCCATCAATCTTCAAAGATAGTTCCTGTAAGGTAGATGTCATCAATTGCAGTTATTTTTTCAAAAAAGCATCTGGATGAGAATTCCTTGAGTTGTTCATATTCAGTGACTCAATATATCTCCAAGTTACTTGGCAGGAAAATTTTTGTATATCTCCACCAAAACTGATATTCAGTAGTTTAGTAGTTTATCTATAGGTTTCTGATGTTTTAAACTTGAAAATAATAACATTTTCCTATATTATTATACTAGTTTATGGAGCTCTTAAAATTAACTGCCCTCAGTTGGCCATCTAGGCTCCGCCCCTCATAAAAGTACATCTAATAGGTTATTAGTATCCTGTACAATATCTTCCTTTAATGATAGGTTAGGGTTTAGTGTCCAATTATAGCCCCTATTCTTAAGTTTATCAATAGTAGAATTGTTAATATTATGTGTACTTTTTGAATGATCAGGAAAGAATCTAGGTTCTATATGAAAAATATTAAACACATTTAGAAAACTCTTGGAAATGAAGAAAAAGTCAGTTCTTGACTATGCTTTATGGCAATGAGAGAAAAAGGTGAATTTATCATGTAATAAGTTTCAGTTTTGAAAGTTATATGGATCAAATACATTTAAATCATGTTTTAGCTCTGAAATAGCTATAGTGGCTTGGATGTTGTATGAACTTCTGATGTTTGGCCTGTCAGATGTGAGATCCTGAACAGAGTTCCAATCTCCCCCTATAATAAAATAGTAATTGGAATGCCAGGTTAGGACCCTATATAGGGGCATAAAACATTTTTGTTGTCTGTAGCAAGGGCATATATGTTTAGTAAAAGTACTGGTTTATCAAAGTGAGGGCTTCTGATTGTTATATAACTTCCTCTTCCTTCTGGATCTACAATATAATGTTGAAAAACATCCTGGAAGGATTGTTTAATAATGATCACTACTCCTACAATATTTGTTGTTTTGGCTGTTGCAATAATTGTTTTAATCCACTTTTTCCCTTTTTCTTGAGAACATTGCTCTGGAAGCATGTGTGTCTCTTGGACCAGAATATTTGCTTTAGATTTAAAAGCTAGATGGAAGAATAACTTTCTCCTCTTATCCATTTCTAACACATTAACATTCCACGAATCAATGACCCACATGTATGACTTTACCTGAATACCTTAACATGTATGAGTAGTTTAGCTAAAAAATATCTTGAGTACTTTATAGAAGGGAACTCTAGCTTACTTAAGGACAAATAGCACCTATCTATGTCTATAATAAGCCCATGCCTAACCAAGAACTAACTAGCTCTGAAACAGCAACAGATAATATTAGGAAGGGGCAGAAGAAAGAAAACTTGACAAAAGTCTAAATACAAATCATCCCTACTATATCTTTTTAATAAAAGTAATACTTAGAATAAAAATACTATAGAAATAGATTAAGAATAGCATACCTATCTCAGTCACCACTATAATCTAACACCTTGCTCCCGCAAGATTAATAGTTACGGTATGCAGGGCATACTGCTATAGAAATAAGTGAAGTAAAAGGAGTTATAACTATAATCTAAATTTACTAGTTGAGAAGAATAATCTTTTTTCAATTAAAGAGCTTAACCTACTTTCGTTAAATACCTTGAATATAAGATAATTTTGAAATACTCTTTGTATTCATTTCTAAATTGAATATTTCAGTACATTAAACCCAAGAGCAATATACAAATCAACATATTTAGCATAACTCTCTAGTAATCTTGGTAACAAACCATAACCTCATAGATAGAAACTTGTGTCACATACACACATGAAAAGAATGAGACAATTTGATCAAATAGAGTAGTTAGTATGGATTTAAAACTTTAACATAAACTTTTAAACCAACATTATAGGTCATAAAGCAGGAAGACATAGCCTCGTAGTGTCACAATACTTATTTATACTAGTAGTTGGTAGTAGTATACTAGTAGTTGCATATACTAGTAGTTGGTAGTAGTATACTAGTAGTTGCATATACTAGTAGTTGGTAGTAGTATACTAGTAGTTGCATATACTAGTAGTTGGTAGTAGTATACTAGTAGTTGCATATACTAGTAGTTGGTAGTAGTATACTAGTAGTTGCATATACTAGTAGTTGGTAGTAGTATACTAGTAGTTGCATATACTAGTAGTTGGTAGTAGTATACTAGTAGTTGCATATACTAGTAGTTGGTTCAAGACATATTTTCCTGTATGCAGTAGCTATTTGCTCAGTTTTTTGTAATCTTTATAAAATATCTTTACCATCTCAAAAGTGCTTACTCTTCTCTGTACTCTTCTTTTCTAGACCTAACACCACTCTTAAGTATTCAACTGCGGTGCCACCTTTATCATTCTTATAAGAAAATCGCTGTCCGGGTCTGAACTGTCTGCAAACAGCTAAAGTTAACTTTGAGTATGTGTTTACCTGTTTGAGCCAATATTTATTTTCCTCTGGAGAGCACTCTGCTTTGGCTTGTAAGCAGCCCCCCCCCCCGCACACACACACAGACACACACACACACACACACACACACACACACACACACACACACACACACACACACACACACACACACATTCATCTTCCACTTTCTCTCTTATTCCCTTCTGTTAGCAAATAGTATCCATAACTGATCAATACTGTGTGTTTGTTAATTTAAACTGAGACCACAGTAGCCTACTGATACGAGGTTATCCTGTTTTTCCACTTGAGAAATGGTTAAGAAATTACTTACAGTTTCAGAGCAGTCCTTGGTCAATTCTGATTGTTTCTTAAACACAACCTTGTCTTTGCTTTGGCTCATTAGCAGCAGTACAAAAGAACTGCCTGCTCACACCCTTGTTCTCCCCTTCCCCCTTCCTGTTTACAACCTTAAACCAATCCCAAAGTTAATAAATATTACCTGTTGCAGGCACCATTTTTAAAACTACAATATCCCTTTGTCACTATCATATGTTCATTTATCTGTTTACTCTGTTACCTGATTGTTTCCAGCCCTCTCATAAGAGCTACGAACAGGGTCTTTACCCGCTTTGCTCCCCACCCTGCCCCCTATTCCCTCCCGCCCACAGTGGTCCTACCTTTATTACACTCACAAACCATTCCCATCTTTCCAATAGCCAACCACAGCGCTAACCCAAAACTACCTCCTCCATCTTTCCACTACTATCACACCTCCTCAACTAACATGTACAAGTATACTCTCCTTGTATATCTTACATCCTACCAAAGCTCCATCATTCCCCCACTCAACCACTACCACTGTACTACTACTCACACCAACACTCATGTCTCACCCTCACTTAGCTCCCCTCCCACCAACTCAAGAACCATCCATATGCACCCCCACATATTCTACCAACTATATTACTCAAACATAAAGCATCCCTACAACTTAACATAGTAAACCTCCCACCATACCTATTACCCAGAGAGCACAATCATAAAGTTTCCCTAATAAACATACACATTCAAAAACTGAGAAAACTAATAACCTCATGCATATCAAAACTAGCCCTAAGTGAAGACATCCACCCCAACCCTGGCCCTACAATCTCCAACCCCAATCCTCATAATCAAACTAGAAACCACAACTTCTCCCATATCACAGCCAATAGAAAGCCAAGTGACTTCCTTCTACTAAGCCTAAATATTAGAAGTATATCCAACAAAGTCCATGAACTCCATGCCACCATAGACTTGTACTCCACAGATATAGTCATCCTGACAGAAACCTGGCTAAAACCTCACATTACCAGTGAGCAAATACTCCCTACCGATTACGACATACTAAGAGTAGACCGGCTAAACAAGAAAGGAGGCGGTGTAGCTATAATATTTAAACAGCATCTAAACATCCAGATCTTAAAATCATCAGCTCCACAAATAGGCAATGAAGAAATAATATATACCAACCTCAAAATAAACAAAAACAAAACCATCAACATAATTGGATGCTACTTCCCACCTGGCCAAAACATCCCTCAACTAGAAAACCTCCTCAGCTGGTCTGCACATCATCTCCCCCAAGAAACTATAATTTTAGGTGATTTCAATATTGACTGGCAATCCTGTTCTGGCAACCATCCAACCCATCATGTAAACCTTCATGGCTTCACCCAACTAGTCCAGTCGCCAACCAGGATAAATAAAAACTCCATCAAGCACACTACCCTGGATTGGATACTAATCAGTAAGAGCCCCCAGTCATATATAACAGGCTGCTTATCAGATAGCCTCAGTGATCACTCCCCAACATTCCTACTCATAAAATACCTATACCAAGCTAAACCTGTCATCTACCATCAAATACGTAAAAAACTAAACTTTAAACCACTCACATTCATCTCATCCCTCAAAGAATGTAACTGGCATCCTCTAAAGTACCTCAGTCTTGATGACGCAGTTGAATTTTTTAATACTACCTTCCTGAGCATCCTTAATTACCATGCCCCCATAAGACTTTCCAGAACCAAAGCACAACCCTCCACATGGCTGCAGAAAACCAGTAAGTCAGAAATGAAAAACAGGGATAAAGCCTGGGAGCACTGGTGCAAAACCAAAACCCCCTCAACTACACAGAAATTCCTAGAACTACCCAATAGAGTCAAAAAGTTAATAAAACAGGACAAATTCCAATACTACCAGTCTGCACTAGACTCCTCCCAGCACAGCCCCAAACAATTCTGGTCCTCCATAAACTTCATCCTCCACCCAGGTAAAGTCAGTATCCCTCCTCCTAACATCCCTCACTCCTTCAAAAATATTGCTACCTCATTCAACACACACTTCACACAAACCATACTATCACTAGCTAAACAACATAACCCCCCCCCTCCCTTCCAACCCACACCTTCAACTAGTAATCCCCGCACTGCCTTCTCTTTTTCTCCTGTACCTACCTCCAAAATAAAAAAAAACTCTTAACTAAACTTAAGCCCACCAAATTAGCAGCAGACAACCTCCCAAGTGAATACCTACAAATTGCAGCTGATGTTTTGGCCTACCCAGTATGCATCTTGATTAACCGATCTCTGTCCGAAAGTTACGTTCCCACACTGTGGAAAGTATCACATATAATTTCCCTCCACAAAGGCAGCCCCTCCATAGAACTAACCAATTACCGCCCCACCGCTATTCTCTCTCCACTCTCCAAAATACTAGAGAGATGCATACACTCTCAGGTCTCAGACTACCTCCATACTAATAACCTCCTTTCCAATACTCAGCATGGTTTCCGACCAAACCATAGCACTACCACTACCTTACTCTCCTTTACTAACACTATCCTTCAGCATAGAAACAATGGCTATCTCTCCTCTGCTACTTTCCTAGACCTATCTAAAGCATTTGACATGGTCCCACACAAACAACTCATCTCTGTCCACAATAACCTATCCTTCTCTCAATCAGTCACCAACTGGTTTCAGAGTTGCCTGTCTGACCGCCAATAATCTGTTGTATGGCAGAATGACATATCTCCCCAACTACCTTTCTCCATAGGGGTTCCCCAAGGATCCATCCTTGGACCCCTACTCTTCTCTGTTTTCACCAATAATCTAGCCTCTGCCACCAAGCATGGCATACTCATACAATACGCAGATGACTCAGCCATCATCTGCTCAGCCCAGTTCCTACCCAAACTGCAAAAAGTCACACAGGAAGCCTTTTCCTCTGTTGAAACTTGGCTATCCGATGCCCAATTAATACTCAACCGAAACAAAACTAAACTACTCATCTTCCAACCCACCAAACATACTCAAAACAACTCTCACTTTAACATCACAGCAAAAGACAACGCCACTATATACCCAACTTGAACACACCAAATTGCTAGGAGTGGAAATAGACAATAAACTAAAATTTGACATTCACATATCCATGACCATAAAAAAAGTCCACAAAAAACTAGGAGCGTTATACAGAAATAAGCAACTTCTCACCAAAGCAGCAAAGATTTCAGTATTAAATTCCCACCTTATCTCCACCCTACTTTATGCCTCTCCAATATATACCAACCTAAGGCAATGCGATCTAACCAAGCTAGAGACCTGCTACAACAAAATCACCAAATTCACCTCAGGGGCATCCTACCGTAGTCACCACTGTCTCTCACTTGCTGAACTGGGCTGGCTTGAACTCCCGTCACCTCCTTCAATGGTATCAACTCTCAATTGTCCACAAACAAGTAAACCATCCACTAAATGTCCCATCCTTCCAGAATCTACTCCAACCCTATTGCACCACCAGCCCACTAAGATCCAGCAACAAAAATCACTTGCAGATCACTAAAGCCAATAACTCTGCTGGTGAAGCATTATTCCTTGTGCCATAGCCAAATTATGGAACTTCCTCCCACTCACAATTACCTCCGTACCATCATGCACCCATTTCAAAACTTTACTAAAAGCGCATCTAAAAATATGCTGGCTATGCCCTTGCAACTCCCACTCTAATATTACCCACCCCATCCAACCACTACCTTTCTTTCCACCCTACTAACTAGCTTGATTATAGCAAGCTCAGATGCTCATAAGCCTAGTACTTATTATACAGCAGGAACTTCTTATTGTAACATTTGTTAATGTCCGTTATGTACTTCACAAATAAAGATTCTAGTTGTCTACTGATGTACTATGTTCTTCATCTGTAAATATGTTTGTAATTAATTGCTATGTTAATCAAATTGTTAATCACTATGTAATCCAATGTAACTACTGTCTGTTTATTTTAACTGTGGTGCTTTTCTCCCCAGGCCTCTGCTGAAAATGGACCTACGTCCAGTTGGACACTCCCGGTCAACAAATGTAAATAAATAAATAAATACATAATAAATAAATACATTTATAAGATTAAATACGAAGCTGACATTTGGTGTCAGAATATGATTAAACTAATATTCAATAAGAATACATCATCTTTATCCTATTGTGTTATGAAAAGAAGTACTAAAACTTATTTTGTATAACAGACCCATTGATACTGACCCAGCTGAGCTGTAATGAACATTAGACTGTAGTATCTTTTAAGAACAGGTAAACTGATAAGTATCAGTCACTGGGTACATAATCTAAATTACAGGAATATAGTGCCTTATCTATATTTAATGCTAAAGCCATAGAATAATAGCAACTTAAAATACTTCACTAATAAATGCTTCACTAATACTTCAAGCCCTACAGTATACAGACATAGCCTAGGGTATGGACAGCACCAATATAATCAGTCTTGAAAATCAGCAAAATACTATGTCATGAGAAAAGAAGCTCATAGCAACAAAATAATATTATCAAATACTTGTCTAACATCTATCCATCCTTTAGACCATTTCAAAACTGTGTAAATAATAAGCTATTATAATCATGAATAGCATAATTGACAAGACTGGTGGCCAACACAAATTATACCTTCACAGTTATGTAAAACAGCAAATATAGACCTTCTCCCATATGTTAAACATTAGAAAAAAGAATGGTGCTTTTACTATCTGTTTGTCTCTAAAGGAAACTAAAATGATAGAGAGTCCTTTACAAAGGGTATGTGAATCAAGTCTGTGTCTCTGATTAAAGCCTGGAATTTCCATTATATGTTAAGCTGAGCCATGAACAGGAAAATGTCAAACCTTCAGCTCAGCAGAACACTGTATCTGGACTCTCCAGTAGTAACTGAACTCTCCTTCTAGGATCTTCATTGGTAAATATGTGAAAAAAGATCCAAATGCTGTGACTGACTGAATTAAATCCATAGAAACTGGTAGGGCGACTCTACATATTCTTCTCAGTGCTAAAAGTACACCGCTGACATAGAAATTAATTTCACCTCACTCCAGACTTTAATTCATTAAATAGAAAAAAATGGTTTGTCCTGAGTAAAAAAAAAAAAAAAAAAAAAAAAAGTCTTTTCCCCTTTAAGAGAGAAAGGATTATTGAAGCAGGAAGTGAAATCAGCTGTAAGAAGGTTAAGCCCGCTGTAGTTGCTATGAAAATGTTCCAAGTGGAAAACCAAGTCTTGAGGACAGTCGGACCCAATTGGAAGGCTAAAAACAGATGAAAATTTCACTGGAATCCTGCCACCAATCTCGGACAATGAGAAAAGAGAACATCTCAAACCAAGATAACATAATGTAGGCACTGATTCATTTCAATGTTTAATGGACTCATCAGCAGGTATTTTTTTGAAAGTGTTTAAGAAAGCATTTCTAGCTTCTCTAACATTTGAGACTGTGTATTTCATGCAATTATGTTGAAAGGAGAGGGCAATAAAGTATTTTATTTGAAATTTAATTTTATTCTGTATGAAATATGCACAGAAGGGAGAAAGTTTTTGCCTTTCCTGTTTTATTTGTAATGGTAGGTCCTGTAGAAATAAGATTTTACTGCCGTTCCAGATTATATATTTCTTTTTCTGAGCAGCTAAAAGGATTTTAAAGACATCTTGATAATTTAGTATTTTAACAGACCTGGCAAGGATTTTGAGCATTTTGAGATGATCGGAGTGCTCAGTGGGCTCCTTTGATGGTTATTTGTTTTGCTTCAGTTGGATTTTCAAGTAGGGAGACAATTAATTGTTGAATCATCTCTAAAACATAAGACTGTTAAATCTGTTCACGTATACCTCTGTGTTGTTACATCTGGATCTGGCTTCAAGGTTGATAATTTTTTGCTGCATTTCTTGTACAAGTTTAGAGTTAGATTCCAATTCCTTCTGCAGTTCATAGGTGTGTACTAGGCTAATGGTCCTGGAGCCTTTACAAGCCTAGCCCATAGGATTACCCTGACATTGTGCCACCCAACTTTAGTTCCTAGTGCCTCTGTTGAGTAGAGCCACTGGAGTGATCCCCTGGGTGAATTTTATTTCCCATCCACTCATCAAGATTTCTCTTGAAGAGGGCCAGTGAGGTGCTCTGCTTGACATGTATGGGAAATCTATTCCATAACATGGGCAGTCTCTGCATTATGAACCTGTCCCTCCAGCATGTTCTGTTGATTGTGGTAATGAGGTTGACATCTCTGGAGAATGTGGTGTGGAGGCATTGGGATTTTTTTAGATGTAACATTTCTAACAGAGCTAGGTCAGACATGGCTTTGTAAGTTAAGCAGAGATCGCCTCTAAGTAGGTGATATGAGACACAGAATAGTTGGAGCTTTTTGAGTCTCTCTGTATAGGACAAATGTTTAAGGCCTAGGATCCTTTTTGTGAGGTACTTTTGCAGCCTCTCCAGTTGTTGCAGGTGACTAGTGAGATACATGCCAAATGGGGCATTGTACTCGATGATTGGCCTAATGAGGGAAGAATAGAGGGAGACAATGACCTATTTCTTCCTGGATGCAAAACCCTTAGTAATGAGATGTGCCACATAGAAGGACTTTCTTACCACAGTGGCAATGTGGTGGTCAAATGAGAGGTTGCTGTCATCCTGTGTTCCCAGATCTCTTATAATGTCTTCTGTGTTCGGTGGACTACCATCAATGTGGTAATTCAAGGGAACCAGGTGTTTACCAAGGGGGATGATGACACATTTTTTGGCATTGAGCTTAACACCAGTTGTTGGTGTCATTGAGGCCTTTCTGTAGGATGTCAGCATCACTTGAGGAGTCTATAACTCCCAACTTGCAATCATCTGCAAACTTTGCCAGCCAGATTCCCTTTGTGTTGGCCTGGACTTCAGAGAAGTAGATATCAAAGAGGAGAGGTCCAAAGACCGAGCCCTGTGGGACTCCACTCATGACTGGCCAGCAGTCTAACTTGCAGTCAGCTACATTCACACTCTGGGTTCTATCTGTGAGCCAGTTTGCAACCCACCTAGTGATATAGGGGTTGATGCCTAACTTGGTGAGTTTTTCTATGATTCCTATGAATGGGGAATGGTGTCAAAGCCTTGGCCAGATCAGGGTAGGCTGTATGAACCACCTTGCCTTCATCCACAGCTCTGGTGACTGACTCAAAGAAGTTGATCAAGTTGAGCAGGCATGATTTACCCTTCACAAAACCAAACTGTGCGGGATCCAGAGTTTGGAGATTCCCTATATCCTTGTTTGTTACGTCCATGATGATGTGTTCCATAGCTTTGTATATCAGACTCTTCAGGCTAATTGGGCGATACTTCCCAGGGTCTGTAGTCACTCCTCCTTTGTGGAGATGTATGACTGTAACCGTGCACCATTTGGTAGGGACAACACCTTAGGTGAGGCTGTGATTAAACAGGACACACAGTTGAGGTGCCAGTTCACTCTAGTTCATGTAGAACACAGCCAGGGATATTATCATGTCCCATAGAAGCTGTATTCATGGACTTGGACAGTGCTGTTTTAACCTGTGCAGCAGTAATACTGGGTGCCTAGCAATCTACTGGTATTGTGATTGGTCCTTTGGGGAGGAGAGAGGGGTAAAGTTAGCACTGAATATGCCAGCCAGTATATTGGCAATATCTGTTGACTTGGTATAGGAGGTACCATTGTGCAGTAGCTCAGAGCAAATCTGGCTATTGCTGGTTGATCAAGTTTAATTTCATTTTCTAGAACTCTTGCTTCTGTCTTTTCTATCCTAGTAGCTATTTGATTAATGGTATCCCCAAAAGATTGTAGTTGATCAGAGAGCTTTTGCATAGCAGACTGAATTGGTAGTAGGGATATTTTTAAGTCTCTGAGATTTATGGATTGATCTAGTTTAGTTTTAGTTTTAGTAGTCAGTTTACTTATTTCTTGTTTTTTCCCAGCTCTAGGTCTTTTAATTGAAAGATTTTTTTTAGTTGATGCCACAGTTGAAAATGTGGTTTTAGTAGTTTGTATGTCCATATCATCAGCTTCAGTTGACATATTTAAAGCTTTTCTTTTACCTCCCCTTTATCGCACTCTATTCCTCATGGTTGCTGTTAGGTATGGTTCACAGGCCTAAGCTTAATTAATCCTCCATTTTAAGTTGATGGACTTTATTTTTTTTCTTAATTTGAAGGTGTTTAAAATGTTGATCAAAGCTGAATGGTTTTCTTATTTCTTTAGATTATTTGTGCTCTGTACCAAATTGTATAGATTTTTGTAAACCCTGCAGGAGTTGAGGGATAGCAGTGCCTATAGGACAGCGGCCATCTTGAATCTGAATGTCAGGACTGGTATGGATTCTGGATTCTGATATTGTTCTGTTCCATGTTTGGTACTGCAGTCTCAGCA
Source organism: Protopterus annectens (assembly GCF_019279795.1). Classification (NCBI taxonomy): domain Eukaryota; kingdom Metazoa; phylum Chordata; order Ceratodontiformes; family Protopteridae; genus Protopterus; species Protopterus annectens. The sequence continues at coordinate 500,442,251 of NC_056749.1, forward strand.
GCGTAGTAATTGTAAATGTTATTGTTTTCAGCTCCTCATTCTGGTTGTCCTGTCTGTGTGTTGCTCTGTTCCTTTGTGGTTTTAGTGTTTCAATGATTATTAATGCATAATGAAAAAATTCAGATGAAGAAGTTTATGGTTGCCCTTGTAGTAAAATGCATAAAGATATAAGAAGACCATATGATCCTGACAGTTCTTCTTTTGTATCTCTTTAAATGCAATGCTTTTTTATCCAGTCATCTGTTTATTTTGCATGTATTGAAATAAACTGAACATTCTTTAAAATGCTTAATTTTTACTGTGGCATGCAATTACTGTCAAAGAGGTCCTTATAGAAATGAGTCATTAATGTATTTGCACTGGGTTTGAATTTGCACTGGCCTTCTTAAACTTTGTATACATCTATGTTCCCTTTTAATATCAGTCCCATATTACACATAGTTAATAAGTTTTGATCTTTGAATATGTACATATGCTGCATCTTTCTGTAAGTAACAATGGGGAGATTTATGGTTCAGATATTTTAGGTATTATCAGAGTTTTTTATATTTCTGAATTACATCTTCAGTACCAAATTTCATCACTTGGTGCAAATTCATTAACAACATTTTTTTTCAATTCCTGCTTCATTCTTTGCTTTATTATACCAGCTACATGCATGCAAAATGTCGAGGTCTAACATGGGGTCTTATGAAAACACAGCAAGAACAACCCAGCCCATAAGAATACTTTGTGTGATCCACCAGAATGCAAGTACTGCCCACTCATGAATAGTGCAAATCATTTTACATGCCCCTTCTCTGGTAGAAATACCAGAGCCTGATCAGTGGGAATCATGACACCATGAGTGCATTATACAGAGTAAAACACAGATTCTGTGATCGTTTATACATGGGTCAAATCATTAACAAGTTTAAGAGATGTATTGTGAAACACCTGTGAGAAATAAATAACAATATCCCGAGAAACCTATTGGCTAAGCACTTAACCACATGCCCAAGTCATATACAATTTAAGTTTTAAATTCTCGATACTGTTGTAATGGGCCTAATGGGAAGAAATAAAAATGCCATCCTTGAAGACAAAGAAATGAAGTGGCAAGTCCCCACATTCCAGTTGTTCAATGAAATGCATCCTTGTGTTGTGCAAACTCGATCAATATGTTTTATTACAATGACAAAAACATTCAGTAACAAAACAATCAGTCACCAACAGGAACAAAGAGAGACAGCCCTCCACAAGCAAACATTCAGCCTGGGACCTCAAGTCACTTTCATGTAAGCCTCAAACCAGCCAGTCGATAAGACGAACCCACCACACTTCTTCACTCCCCTCTGACTGGCAAAGATTTAATTTTTAATTATCAAATCCAGGACCTTTTCTTTCAAAATGTGGGATATAACACAAGACAACTAGAACACCAGTGGACAACAAGCACCACAGAAAACAGATCATGTGATGTGGGGGGGGGTCTCAACAAGTTCCCCAAAGTAAGACAGCAAACAGCTTTGCTACTGAAATTCTTGCTCCAGCCCACTAATTAAAGCATTCTTCTCCAAAATGGCAAGGTCAATGGGACAGAATGATCCTGCATCAGAATTAGACTGATTTTTAAATAAAATTAATTCCCTTTTATGGATTAATGTACATGGTTCTTATAGATTTTGAGATGACTGATAGTTATTTTAATTGGTGATCATCAGTCTGATAGCTCACAGCATATCCTATATGATTTAACTAATGCTTTCACCTAATATTTGTTCCCATGGCTTCTAGACATACCTGTCAGCCTCTTAGAACAAGAAATTAACACAAAGACACAAATAAAGGGAGGACAAAGGCCCAAAAATAGGGAAACTTTTTAAATACTGCTTTTACAAACTTAGAAAGTTGATAGAATAACAGTTTTTGCATTAGCACAAATTTCCTGGAGAATATGAAGTTTGAAAATCAAACATTTGCCATTATTTCATGACTTCAGTCTTCAATGGTTTGCTAGTAATTTTCCAGAAAACCATAAATTTATGAGAAACTGACCAAAAACATGAGGCAAAAATCTTGATAGTCTTTGAAAATCTGGACAGTTGAGAAGTATGCTTCTAGGTTTCCAAATGTTGTTCATTCTAAGTTTCTTTCACTACAGTCTTCTCCTTAGGTTTAACATAATGATTCTTGACTAATTGTATTATTTTATTTATTGAAAGAAGATGATTAGAATAGATGTCTGTCCTCAGTAATGGGAAAGTAAGAATCCTATTCAGAATACTGTCTGTCTTTTAAGTTAGCTAGTCCAGCACTAAGTCTGGGATTAAACAGAGGGATAATTCAAATAGGGTTTGTTTCAGTTTTGGTCAGCTCTTTCTGTATTTTAAACACTTAAAATCTTCCTACCAGAGCAGCATCTTTGCTACAGCAGGCACTACCAAAGCAGATAGCAATCTTTAGACAGTTGTTGACCTCATAAAGAAAAGCCATTGAACACTGAAGTACAGACAACTGTACCCTTCAAGTGAAGTAAGCACAAAAAAGATCTGGAGCACGCTGCTTAAATTTACTCTCTGAAAACAAGAACATGTAGGGGGACTGATAATACTCATATAATCAAAAACAACTTTTGAGTAGCCTGACTGATGTTCTTTCAGGGAAAACAAAGTGCCCTAAATCTGTGAATGGATAATAATACACAACACAAGATGAATCTGATTAAGCATTTAATGTGAAAACGCTGCATAAGTGTTTCATAAATGAGTTGTGGTCAAGATTTTATCAAAAAAATGTTTTTAGTTAGTTTTTGGGCTAGAAATCTGCCTTTCATAAATTATACTACCTCAAGGCTTTTTATCATAAATAACCCAAACAGGCTTTTAGCAGTGATGGCTTGTGCTATTGGACTGCAGGACTGCAGCCCCCACAGCTAGAAAAAAAAAATCCTGTAACTCATGCATTGAAATTCGAGTCCAGACTGCTGTTTAACCAGCCTAGATTTGGAAGAAGGCAGCAGTCTGCAAATGCCACAGAAGTATATGTGGTTACAACTGCATAGACTGGAAGGGGATTGGACTGCAAGGTCTGCAGTCTATGCATCAGAAAGCATAGAGGCAGGCAGTACACAATGCATACTCGGTCGGCATTCTGGTGACAAGAACAGGGAACTGAGGACTTACAACTGGCTGGCATAGCTTGCTTAATGGGGAACTGAGGACCTTGGGGAATTATCTGCTATGAATGGACCTTATCAGGAGCTGCTTGCTTTGAATGGGGAAACAGGACTTTGCATCAAAATACTGGCTTAAGGAGGAGGATCAGAGCACACTTTCAGGTACTAGAGAGGTGTGTGTCTGTGTGTGTCTGTGTGTGTGTGTGTGTGTGTGTGTGTGTGTGTGTGTGTGTGTGTGTGTGTGTGTGTGTGTGTTTCAGACTTCATACCCTTCAGAAAAATGCATGCTAAAGCAAGACCTGTTTATACTATCAGGTGTCTAAGTTTATACAACAGCAATTTTTAGTACTGGCTGTATGTTCCCTCAATATATTTGGCCTTGTCCAGATTTCCTGCATTAAGAAGTTGAGAGGTACACACACATAAATTGCTTTATAGAATTAGGTATATCCAAACCTTTCAACTGTCCCCGACTTTGGCTCAAAATGTTGCTCTCCCCCTAATAATCCCTTAGCAAAATGGTAATTTTGGAAGAAAATGTGGGGGATTTTGTAATGATTGGAATTATAGATTACTTTTATTTCAGAAATGCATGTATATTCTCTTATTTTGTCAGCTGCTCAACTTAACAGTACTACTTATTAAAAACTGTCCTTACTTTGACAGGTTCCCAGCTGTATTGTGTGGCTATTTTATATTTTTGCATCACATTTTTGGTCCATTTTTCATAAAATTGTGGTTTTCTGGCAAATTAGTGGCAAATCATTAAAGACTGAAGTTAGAAAATAATGACAGACATTTGAGTTTCAGATTTCATACCCTTCAGAAAATTCATACTAATGGAAGACCTATTCTATTATCTTTCTAAGTTTATAAGAGCAATATTTAAAAACTGTCCTTATTTTTGAGCCTTTGTTCCACTTCTATTAATGGCTTTGTCCAGATTTCTTGCTCTCAGGTTGAGAGGTATGACTGATGCGTCAGGGCCATCACCGTCAGCCAGAGACATTTCAAATTGTGACATGCTTGTTGCAACCTACTCCCCCATGTAGTGACTCTGGATGTGTCCAAGCAAGGCAAGGAGCAGTTATGCAGTGTAAGTGTGCAGAGTATCCCCCCATCCAAGGGGGATACACAAATACTGCAGTGGCTTTTCATCCGTCCTTGATTTTGCAGAATGTTCTGGTTTTCTGTCATATTTTTATACTGTTGGTTTATGCATATTATTATTCAGAAAATGCATGCTGTTGCACTGCCTGTTGCTCTATGTTTAAGTAGCAATGCTTTAATGACCATCAGGTAAGCTTGCCTGAGATTGTAAGATTCAAGTAAGCTTTAATAAGCATACTGTTAAAGAATTACCAACACTGAAAGCCTTTTTGTTGTTGCCATGCAGAAAATATTTACATAACAGTATTTGTAATAAGGGACAGGATTGCAATATTTTCAGAAGCTCACTACATTTGTTGGAGACTTGCAGTATCTTTGCAGGCTTTACCAGTAAACTAAACAGAATGCCAATCTATCATGTGTGGTCCATAACCTGTGCAGTGATCCTTTAAGCAATTTATCTTGAGCTTGTTTCTTGTTTGCTGTTCATTTTTTACTTTGATCATGTTTTCCCCATGAAACAATCAGATAATTGTTTACTAAAAACATCCAAAAACTAATAGGCACAGGACAAGACGAGCGTACACTGCAACGTCCAACAAGGTTTAATAGCTGAGTAAAACAAGCTTAAAGCAATCAGTAGTCCAGTGCACACTCCGGTAACTGCCAAGCAATAAAAAGTTAAAAACGATCTGCTGCACAGAATCCAAGTCACAAAGTGTAAAGCGCTTTTCGTTAGGAAACACTTCTCCTAACTTCTTCAGACAATTGTCCAGACAATTGACAATTCAAAGCTGTCATTAATAAATTACTAATGACTAAGATCATGAGAGTAGATATGATGGTTTAAGACTAAGAATCATGGACAAACATTCTTTTACTTTTGGTTCTGTTCCAGTGTAGACAGCTGCCTAACGGAAATAGCCATTCATTCCACTGTTAACCTTTATTTATTTATTGTTTGCATTTTGTGAAAGGAAGTATCCGCCTTATTAAATAAAGAAGAAGGTAAAGTTTGCCATAATGCCTCATAAAAGAGGGCCTCTACTAAACATTCATTAAATTTATTGTAAAGGGAAAATAATCAGGAAGAAACCACTCTAGTGGTAAATAAACTTATGCTAATAAAAGATTAAAGTGTGTACAGTAGCTAGTCAGAGATGCCATCCCTTGGGCATTGTCCTCCACTCTCTTCAGCTATAAGAGTCATTTAAATTTTGTAATCCCAGATGGAAATTCCTCACCGTAGAGCTCATTTGTCTTGAAATAAAGATCTGTAAAACCTTATCTAAAATTTCAGAACATTATTTCTGGAACACATCTATCTTTTGTTATCCTTGCACTATAACTCTTTTTCTCAGCCTGCTGGGAGAAAGGTTGTATATAAAGGACCCCTCACATCTACATTTGGTCTATGTGCTTCTACACAATGTCTGAAGATGGACATGTAGATTCAAAACAGTGTGCAATGCCATGAATGGGACTTGTGCAATGTGTAGTATGCCTCATATGTGTTCTGTATATGAATGGGGTTCACAATAAAGAAATCCTAGCTTTGTTCCACAATGTAGAGACATATGTATTCTGTTGTGAATCTCACAATGCAGATGAAAAATGCAAAGGATGTTATTTTTAGCACTGAATCAGCTTATCTTTCTTAAACCACAAAAGATAATATCCTATATTTTTCACATTGAAAACCAGTGAAAGTAATCATCGAGACATTGTTCAAAAATACATCTGTTTTTAAAAGATACCAATATTTATTGATTACTTCTTGAATTTTAAAAGTATTGGTGCTATATGTAGTAATTTAATCTTGGTATAGATAGATTACTAGTATGTTCTCTGTTTTTGATACTTGAAGATGGAATCAAACTTGAAGATTGATACTAGATTGTAACAAATCATCCCTTGACATATTAGATGCCAAAATTCTTGCCCGTCTTGCATCAACTTTATTGTAACCTCTTTTTACAAATCTTACTTCATTTCCCACTTCAGATTCAAATTCTTCCACTGAACTACAAATTTGTTTTAAGCTCATGAATTGTGTCTTGGGGATATTTCTAATAATATGATTTGTTAGGCAACTGAAAGCCTCAAGTAATGAATTCTTAGTAAAAGGTTTCTAATATAAGCTTGTAGCAAAAGTGCCATCCATTAATTTTGTAACATTAATGTCTGGAAAATCTATGTTAAATAGATCAACCTTCCAACAGCACCACCTTTATCATTGTTAGCTATCACTGTATTTTATTATTGGGGGTCACCTATGGATCCATGGGGTGGATTTTAAAATGCGTTATCGATAAATTTTTGATTGAAGTAAAAAAAGCAATGGGGTAATTTCTGAAGTGAATTTTTTGAGAACAGAGTGCTGGTTTCTAGTAGAAGTGTGGATATAAATATATATGTGTATGTGTGTGTATGTGTGTGTGTGTGTGTGTGTGTGTGTGTGTGTGTGTGTGTGTGCATGTATGTGTATGCATGTGTGTGTGGTGTCTGTGTGTGTGTCTGTGTATATGCATGTGTGTGTGTGTGTGTGTGTGTGTGTGTGTGTGTGTGTGTGTGTGTGTGTGCATGTGTATGCATGTGTGTGTGGTGTCTGTATGTGTGTCTGTGTATATGCATGTGTGTGTGTGTGTGTGTGTGTGTGTGTGTGTGTGTGTGTGTGTGTACATACATATCTTGCTGTTTTATCCATTCAGTATGGATTGTGATAGCTGGTATTAGAGAAGTGACATAAGCATACATCCAGAGATTTACTAAATTAAAGAAAATATACTTCTCCATTTCTGGTTGCTACATTATAGCTGTTCAAAGGTTTATAAAATGACTCTGTGGAAGGGTAATTTACCAAATCTTAAATTGCACATCATTTGGTCTAGTTATACTCCAAGTCAAAAAGTAAATGTTGGTAAACGTGACCACATGTTGTCTATGGTCATTCCTATAGTTGATCATTCTGACAGACAAACTATGATACTGTCTCTCAAGTGATTGTTAAATAAGTTATTTCATTTGAGAAATGATACAATGGCAGCCATCAAAAATCTCTCACTGTTAATCTGTGAAAGAACTGGAAACTATAGAGCAAGAAATTATTTTTTTTTCCTGAATTCATCAGATTTGATCAAAAATCTGAAAGATGCACAGTTCTGTGTTGTGCAAGTCATAGGAGATGTAATGAATATTTACAGTGTACCAGAGATTTCTTGTGAACTGAGGAAAATTCTGTCATATCTTTAGCACCCATCCTTCAAACCATCAAAAGGTCTTGCTGAGTAAATTAATGCAAATGTGACTGAATTAAAATACTCAAAGACTTGTAAATTTGATAAATTGCAAGAATTACTAGAATGAGACAGAGGTGTATTATGTATCAGACATTCGTAAACCAGAACAAGATTATTTAGAAATCCAAATTTAATATTAAGTTGAGGAAATCATGTATTAAAAGAACAACAGAAATTACTTTTTCACAGTTAAAAGCATCTTGCTTACGAAGCAGAAGAAAAACTAAACTAAAATGAGATAATTAATTCATTTATTCATGTATTTATGTATGTATTTATTTATTTGTCTTTGTTCACAGGGTAAGTCTGACTGGGTAATACACATTTTCAGCAGAGGCCTGGGGAAAAAAGCTGCATTTGTTTACATTGTATTATACCTAGTACTGGTTAAACACAGAGTAGTTACATTTCTATTTACATTTATATACATATAGTAGTTAAATTTATAAATTCTAAGATTTTACAGAGGTAGACATTACTAATGAGAAAGCCCATGTGAAACTTGCAGACAGCAGCTATGTATAAAACTTTTGTCATTTCAATGAGAGGTTGAGAGTATTCTGTTTAAGGAGAGTATTTGTAGAGTATTATATGGTGAACACAAAATCTTAGCCTTGTACTGAGCATGTGTAGGACTAGGACTGGTTATGATGTAGCTTAAGCAGCAGTTACAAACTATTGCATTTGTTGGAGAGTTGTATTTGTGTGGGAATACTATTGCAGAGTATAGCAATGTACTGGGAGTAGGGCAAGTCTCCTACAAAATTATTAGACTTATTTGTGAGTAGTAAGAATTTGTTACTAGAACTGAAGTCCTTTGCTGGACAGCAGGGCAGTAATAATTTTTGTAGAGCAGGGCATTTTTCTGGATGAGGAATGAGTTTGTGTGATGTAGTTAGTCATGAATATGTTAGACAGTTGTACATTTCAAGTCACTTTAATTGCTTTAAGCTATGACAATGGTGGGTCCTACAAGGGAGATCGGTGGCAAATATAGCTATTTTATTGTAACAGGAGGCAAGTTTCTTTCTTTGAGTATTTAAATTTGTTAGGATAGGTGTCAGCTTTAAACAGTTTTAAAACTGTGAATACTTGATCTGTACAGTTTATTTTTCCACTTTCCTTGAAATCATGAAGTCAATAGATAATGCAAGCATTGGTATGATTATTACACTAAATGCTATGATTTCAAAACAGGATTCCTGCTGTACAGATATGTGGTAATGGTTTACTTTGCTGAAGTACAAAATTCATGATATTTTTCTTAGCAATGAATACTGCATCATGTGAACTCTACTCAGAATTATCTGGATCTGAATAGTGAAGTTAAAATGACTGCAAATGGTGTAAAAACTTAGGCAGAAACCTCACAGCATTAACAGTAGCCATTACATTGGCATAAACTTAACTCTACTAGCATACTTGACTACTCCCTTACGAGTAGAACTATTTTCATAAATATATTTTATTATCATAGAGCAGAATTCTCATTTACATCAAAAGCTGAATAGAGTGACACTTCAGCAATGTTCCTTTGGCAAACAGCACACGTGGTTGGAAAGCAAAGTAAGCAGCACTAATCATTTGCTATTTACACCAATGATGGAAAACTACAGAGAAGAAAACAGGGACATCCGAGTAAAATGGATATGTCATGAAGTGGCCATGTTGCATACAGTGAATGTTTTTTGACACCTCGAGAAAGGAGGTAGTCAGAGAAAAGTATAGAGAGATATCCAAATAAGTATTCTAAGAAACACTTCTAGGACATCTACATCTATATCTCTATCTATATCTATATCTATAGCTAGATCTGTATATATCTGTATATATATATATATATATATATATATATATATATGTATATATAGCCATCTAGCCATAAAATGTGTGTGATTAAGGTAATTGACCTCAAAAATAAAATGATGGAAAGCTTTTGTTTCAGAAAAAAACATGAATAAATTGTATTTGAGTATTTTAGTGAGAGAACTGGCATCTTTAGCCTGTGTCAGATGCCCAAATGTACATTGTATGATCTGGTATCCCTTACATACCAGACGCTACCTGTTGACAAAGTTGGTGACATGTCAGTTTATTTGAGCATTTTTTCTTACCAGATGTTGCCAAGTGTGTAATCTGTCCATTCTGTACATCTTGCATCATATCGGTGAACACTATCCCCCTACCGAAATAATGCACTATGAGGATGTCAGGACATCATAAAAAGTGGTGCAATGAAGGAGTAATTCTCTGTGCGGTGCACTGAATGATGACTAACTGAAGTATGATCCTCATTATGAGTCTCACCTTTGTCAGTACTACTATGGACATACTTTCCATACCAGATCTAGAAAGCAGTACAGATATAATGCATGATTCCAGCAACTAAATATTTGTAGGAAACAAAATATTCCAGAAGAAAGTATTTTGTTACACTTTAGCTAGAATTGCTGCCTTGTAGTTTAGTTCTCAGGTTTGTTGCCTTCTGTGTGAAGTTTGCATATCCTCCTTGTGTCTGCATGGGTTTTCATAGAGTGCTCCAGTTTCTTCCCATATCCCAAAGATATGTCTTAGGTAAACTATTATTCCTTAAAACTGCACACATGTGTGCATGTCAGTTGAAGGTGTATGTGCATGTTGTGATTTGTCTCGGTCTCCATTCAGGATCATCTTCTCTGTCTTGTTCCAACTAAGTATCAGATTAGCTTACAGCTCCCTTCTAACACCCCATTGGATTAATCAGGTTATCAATGAATGGATGATGGAAGAAAGGATTGAATGGATACTGTGTTATTAAGCTTTAGGATGCAGTTTAATTATAGAGAAATTAATGTTTTAAAAATGAGTATTGCCTATTTAAATCCATTTAAATGTGTGTATGCTTTATTTGAAATTATAACTTATCAACACGTTGAACAGACAATGCACGTTCAGTTTTACTATAGCTGTGATCTTTTCTATCTTTGACTCAGAGCTCGATATCTAAGTTTGCTTCCTTTAAAGTCAGGATCAGATCTTATTACTTACTAAACTACTGGAGCTAACAGAGTGGGCGTTATCTGACTAGAAAGATAGTGGCACTCTGGTGTACATATGGAAAATAAGTTTTGTCAGATAAAAGATGACACATCTGAATACAATAATAAGTAGTCTCTCTCTATTCTACACACTAATCAATGAGCAAGCCATGGTAGCAGTAAGACTTAGACTGTGTATCTAAGTCAAATATTATTAGTAAGGACTGCAGTGGAGAAATATGTGGCAGTGACTCAGCTCTAGTGCTAGGTAGTTATAAACAAAGCAAAACAGACAATCAATAAAGAGCATGTGTGATATGTTTTAAAGTAGGCGAGGAGAAATATTCATTAAGGGACTGACTTTTTATATCTGCTATATCATAAAGCAGGCAGATATTAAAGAAAATGTAAGTTGGGAAATCTTTAACCACTTTTGACAGTATTAATTTAAAAATCTTGAACACTTGAAAACATCTGCTGCAACGGTAGTCTTAAAAACTTGTTATACATTTCTTTCAGCTTTTTGTTCTTGCATGCAATGCCTGTATTACAAATAGAAATCAAATATATGAAATGATACAATTTAAAATATTTGATGATGAATGAAATAAAGCAAATGTCATTCATCACTTGATCTCAACCTTAGAGAGCTGAAACACAAATTCAATAGACGTGTGGTTAAAAAGATTTGTTTCAGTAGTACATTATTTTTTTATAAATGATTGTGAATTTTCAAATCCAAATAAAAAAAATAGAGTCCTAGACCTCTACGACTTAACCTATAAGCTGTAGTTTTTTATGTATTTGCAAAGCAGTAATTCAGGCTAGCCTACTTGGAATGTTAGAATGCATCAACGTGACATAGCATAGTCTTACCCTAATTTTCTGAGTAAGGATTAATGCAGCCATTTCCATGTTTCATGACACAGAATATAGTGCCCAGAAAATAATGCATTGTAAACTCTTTCTAATCTTCACTAATCTTTTCAAACACTTTAACGTGACCTTTCCAGTAAAAGTCCTTCCCAAATCAACATAATAGCCCTAGAGACAATCTGTCAAATAAGAAAGGTTTCGTGAGTGTTTTTTAATATCAAACCTTGTCACAGTTTTCTCACAGCTCTGCAGATGCTGACTGTTCACTCTGTTCTCCCCATGTTTTCACAGCTTGTGTTGTTTGAGGAAATCAGATTTCATTTTACACTTCAAGCATAGCACTTTGTTTTCTTGTGATCTCCTCAAATTAACCTTGGCAGAAATTTTGATAAGTTATTTAATGTAACAGGCATTTAACTAAATAGATGAAAACATTCTGCAATTTCAGGTGAGATATTTCACACAACAAAATTACATGTTTTACATATAGGAATATGTGTTATGATACAGAATATCGTACTTATATGTGTACTCACTGTAGGAATATGTGTTATGATACAGAATATCTTACTTATATGTGTACTCACTGTAGGAATATGTGTTATGATACAGAATATCGTACTTATATGTGTACTCACTGTAGGAATATGTGTTATGATACAGAATATCGTACTTATATGTGTACTCACTGTAGGAATATGTGTTATGATACAGAATATCGTACTTATATGTGTACTCACTGTAGGAATATGTGTTATGATACAGAATATTGTACTTATATGTGTACTCACTGTAGGAATATGTGTTATGATACAGAATATCGTACTTATATGTGTACTCACTGTAGGAATATGTGTTAAGATACAGAATATCGTACTTATATGTGTACTCACTGTAGGAATATGTGTTAAGATACAGAATATTGTACTTATAAGTGTACTCACTGTAGGAATATGTGTTATGATACAGAATATCGTACTTATATGTGTACTCACTGTAGGAATATGTGTTATGATACAGAATATCATACTTATATGTGTACTCACTGCAGTGAAGAAAATCACATACAGAGCACAGTCTCCACCTTTTATTAAAATAACCATGATTCATCAGCAAATTTCCTTACTTCAAAACACAGTACATTGAACCTACAGTATGGTCATCTGGAAAAGGTTTCATATACTGTAAACTGATTTGCTGACCTAATAAATGGATAATAATCCAAAGACCCCTGGGATAAAGAGGGGCAGCAAAATAGCAGTCTAACAGAACAACCAACAACATTAGGTATATATAATATCATCCTTTCTCTTATAATGCATGAACTGTTGATGTTATTAATCATGGTGCAGGTACTGATGATTTTTTCTTCTTTATAAGTTCTGTACTAATGTTATTAGTAAGTACAGTGCACCCCCCCAACACACATGGCATCAGATGGCTGTATTAACACCTGAATGCATGTGACTAGCAGGGGAGTAATGGACCATCCAGAGGTGTCATAAAGCCCAGCATCATATTTGACGGGTCTATAATTGTCCTGCAATGCCCACCATAAAAAATTGTGTTGCACTATGATAATAAAATCAGTTACACTTTAGTTGGTTGTAAAAACAGTTTTACTTTGCCGGAAAGCCATTTTATTATATTTTTATAGTTTTGGAGAAAAAAGTCTCTAATAAAGAAATATCCATTTAGAAAATGCAAATAATAAACATACATAGATCTACAATGTCTGTGATTAAGCATGCATTACTGCTTGCTTTTTACTGAATTTTGTAGAACAAATATAATACCAGCTACTCAAGAACAAGTTCATAGAAGGATATAGACATTTCTTATCTCTAACTGGCATGACTTGATGGTCAGTGTAATAGCAGAGAAATGACAAAAAATGTGAGATGCAAATATGACATCAATTTCAAGGCATGCAACACTGAGAAATGTGCTATAAATGGATAATTTAAAGCCAGTTAGCTGTCAGAATGTCAAAATTGTAATTTCAGAATATGTGTTTATATAGTTTGAGATACAGCTGTGCAGTCGTAGCTCCAAAAAGAAGTGTGACTATCACTCTCCTTGTATCTATACCTGTACCATATTACAGGTATAATGGCCTACCATCCCATCATTCCCAGGCCAAGCCAACAAGGAAAAGGCCAGTCCTAGGTAAAAATGCTTCTGAGTAAGACCCAGACCTGGAGGAAGGTGAAAGATAACAAGTAATGTTGACAAACAGACCGGGGTTAGCATACATTTAATACAGCAATCTAGGGAAGATTTTATTGGATGATTACATTAATTTATTTGAAAACAAAACAAAGCAAACAGTAAACATGCTTAAAACTGACATGCCCTTAATTGCAACATACCTGGCCACCAATTATGCATTTTTTTCTACATTTCTAATGTTCTGTGAATAGCACTGGTTTAAGATTATTGCTGTTGGGTGAAGTAGGCATTGTCTTCCACATGGAAATGAGGTAATGAAATCTTCATTTCTTCTTGCAGAAATACCTATGTGATTATGTGGATGTACAATTGTGTGTGTGTGTGTGTGTGCGTTTGTGTGTGTATGTGTTTGTTTGTATGCTTGAGGAGGAATAAGCTGGTCAAGTGTGTTTAAACCAAGGTTGTGACAATTGACACTACATTAGCTAATCTACATATATCTGCTGAAAACAAAGCAGAACTATGCAGATGCTGATAAAATATAACAAATAAAAGCCCGATTTAGAGATTATATAATGAGGAAAGATTGTGATGGTTTGCTTACCAAAATCATTTTGGTGATGTTGAAACTTTCCTCAGCATTTAAAACTTCTACCTGCAGTAGACTAGCTGAGGAGCAGATGAGCAGCTTCTTAATTGTTTGTTGATGTCCACTGCATGATCTGTTAAACCTGCAGTCGTGTTTAGCCACAGGGCAGTTGTGCCCATCTTTTTGTTGTAAGGTAGTAGGACCACAGGCTTATTATTTCCTGTTACTGATTCAGTGACATATATTTGAATTATAAACCACTTCTGAAAAGCAGAGAGGAGATGAAAGCACTTCAGGATTATTTACTTCTCATGTCACTTAAGTTAACATCTATGACTTAATCAAGATGTCTTCATGGAGTAACTGAGGGATCAGTAGAATTAAAATCCACAAGTTTTTCTTGCTTGGATCGGTTTTGGACACTGAGACTTTACTGCTTCTGATACTACATTTACTGTTATTGATTTTTGGTTTGGCAGTATCAGGCAGGCATAGCTGAAGATTTTCAGTTAGAGTTGGAGTATAGACCTGAAGCTTCTACAAACAGGTTACAAAGACTGATACAAGTGGGAGAGAATCCTTTATTTTCCTTGAACCTGGGTAAGAATGTTTACAAAGATGGGACTTCAGAATTAGATGATGCATATTTAGTACCAAGCTCAAAGAAATTGAGAATAAACTTTACAATCTTAAATGATGTCAATGGCAACATTTACATCTTGAAGCCTGCCTACATTTTAATGTAGTCCCTAGAGGGTTACGTGTCTTGAGGATACAGATCCATGGGGCACCCTTTCCTGAATTTGTACGTAAATGGCAGGAAATGAACCTTGAACTTAGTTTTAATTACATGTGTTTGTTGAATAACTTTTTTAAACCTAGGAAGATGAATTGCCTGTGATTACTGATAACCTCCTTAAAGAATTGAACAAGAGGGATATTCTTGACAGTTATAGACTTAGACTGGATGGAATTTTTAGCAGTGCTTCTGTATATGAAGGCAAACGTAAAGCCTTAAAAACTAAGAAATTGAATTGTGATTTCACTGATTATCAAGCTGGTAATATTTTTGTTTGGCCTCGCCATCAGAATGAAAGGGTTTCTGTTCAACAAAGGGCTGCACAAGCCACTATTTCGGGTTCTACTAGAGACACTATGAATATTCATGAAGGCACAGGAGCTGCTATCCATTCTGAACACACAGTTGCTTCAGTTCCTCCCCCCATGGTAGAAGCAAGTACGTCAGCTTTGATACTGGATGTGAGGGCGCCTAGTATTACCATGAAAGAGAATATGACATCTTGTAGTGATAATGAACATCTAAGAGCAAGACCTAAGGCTGCTACTATTTTAACTGGGTCTAGTGCTCATTTTCCCACACTTCCAGCTCCGATAAAGGATGACAATGCTTGGAGCGATCAGAAGAAGAGGAAATTATCTTTCAAGAGAGAAGGAGTGAACAATGCCATGTGGAAACAATAGAAAATACGTTAGTATTCAATCTCTCCAGTTTACAGCTAACTGATGAACAGGTTAGCCTATTAAATTGTGGTTTGTCATTCATACCTGCTACTAAAGTGAATATAACTGAGACTATTTTACAGCTTAGACTATTTGCAAGGAATGTCCTGCTTAGAACTATTTTTCCGGTTAATAACACTTCTGTTATGTGTTATAAAAAGTCTAGTGTCTTCTGTCCACTTACAACTGCGTCTGATGAGCTGTTTAATAATCAATGTGAAAAAGATCGACTGGGGCCAGAGATGACACAGAATAAAGGAACATTTGTTAATTTAACACGAGCAGAAGTCGAAACTTTGGCCTCATTAAAGGAAAATAATGACATTCAAATACGTCCTGCTGACAAGAGGGGTGGGATAGTGATTTTTGATAATGCTGTATATGAAACAAAAATGTATGAAATGTTGTCTGACTGCAGTGTGTATGTTGAGTTACATGCTGATTCTTCGACTAGGTTGGTACAACATGTACGAAATGAGCTTTATGATTTGATAATGAATCAACTAATTGACATTGAATTATATGAATATTTTTCTGTAGAATATCCTGTCAAACCTGTAATGAATGGACTGCCGAAGAATCATAAGTGTCTTTCAGACCCCCCCATAAGACCTATTGTATCTGGCACTAGTTGGCTTACTGAGCCTTTGTCTATTTTTGTAGAACATAAATTAAGGCAGGTTGTTAATAATGTTCACACTATTTTGAGAGATACTCGACATTTTTTAGATGAATTGTTTGAATTTAGTTCTACTCATGACACATCCAGTTTATCATTTGTTATACTTGATGTTAATACTTTGTTTACGGTGATACCCAATATGAAAGGGGTAGAAGCGGTTCGATGATTTTTACGCAAGTTTAGTGACTTTTCTAAAGACTTGAGCTTTGTGATTTGTACACTTTTAGATCTTATTTTAGAGAACAATGTTTTTATGTTTAAAGAACATATTTACTTGGAAAAGGTTGGCGTG
Source organism: Protopterus annectens (assembly GCF_019279795.1). Taxonomy (NCBI): domain Eukaryota; kingdom Metazoa; phylum Chordata; order Ceratodontiformes; family Protopteridae; genus Protopterus; species Protopterus annectens. The sequence goes on from NC_056749.1 coordinate 500,458,966, forward strand.
GCTATGCTAATTGATTGCATTATATATATCTGGTATTTTTTTTGTATTTTGTCTGAAGAAGTACCTAGTATATGGGGATGAAAGCGCTAACCACATATTTTTTATTAAAAACTTGATTTTAAAGCTGTGTTTGCTCCAGTGTTGTTTATTTTTCTTGCTTGGGTCGATTTTGGACACTGGCACTTTACTGCTTCTACTACTACATTTAGTGTTATGGATCAGCAGAATTATGTTGGATCAATCTAGACCAGTTTAGCCCACTACAAACACCTTGGTTATTTGTTTGATGTCTGTCAAAACCCAATTATACACAGCCAACTACAGATAGCTAAGTGAAGTATTTAATATTGTTGTTTTATTTTCTTTTATTGTATTTTATTTATTTGCTTTCTTATTCTTCTGCCATACAGATGGCTATCATCTGGCTTGGACTACTTCATCTGACTGGTAACTTATAGAGAGAGAAGAAATCCATCATGCGTGAAAATTTTCTTTGAACTGCTTATGGCCTGTTTCTGTCCTAGGTTAAAGCAGATCATTTATTTTATATTCATATATTCACAAGCAGTTTGGTTTCTGTCAGATGTACAGTTTTACTGTGTATCTTAATTTGTAAATGATAGAGAACAGCCTAAACTATAATTGTAGGTGGTAGGCTGTTTTCTATCTGTGTAATAGACACAGACAGGCAAGGAAGATAAGGAATCGTACTTCATCTCTTAGTCACAATAGTGGTAACATGATTTTACCTTGGACTGCCAATGAACTAACACATAGTGCTAAGTAGTCCTATGGTTTGACTCATACAATGTGCAGAACATTTACCTTTATCTGTCTGCAATATCTGCATCTTAATTTAGTAAAACAAGACAAATTATCAGTTGTAGTTTTGCCTTGAAACTACATCTGTATACAAATGTAGTAGTTGAAGAGGTTTAATAATTTCAGAGAGCACCTATAACAAGCCACGGGAAACAGCAGACACTAGAGGCACTATCACAAATGAAAGGGTATTAACTTGCTTATGAAGTCAAAATCATTTTCTCTTTCCTCTTTGCAGAAGTGGGCTGGTATTTACAAAACAGCTCTACAGAACACAGCAGCAGGTTATATAAATAGTTCCACTCATAGGGTGCAAGTGATTTATTAACAGCTGTTGTTCAGCAATTCAGAGGCTTAAACTGTGTAGTAATCCCTGTATGCAAATAACTGGAGTGACATATGCAAATGAAGTTATAGATGCAGGCAAAGGGATAATGAGATGCAAAGGTAGGCAATCAAACCAATGTTGCAATTCATAGATGCATCAAAAAGATATGTATTTACCTTTATGATTCAATGAAAGGCCATTTTATACAGCAAGATATCTGCACTGCAATGTAAAAGAAAACTAAGAACAGCAGCAGTCCTCTCTCAGCTGCACTTTATTATACTAGCCAAAGCTGCCAATGACCAGGTTGCATAATGCCAACCTCCCCAGCAGAGACAATGGTTACATCTGACATACCATAACTTGACTAACCAGCAAATAAATGACACCACAAAAGGAGAAGGTGAAATATTAGGGCAACTCATAGATTTGTTGTCCACATGCTGTGTAGCAGAATGTTCAGTATTCATATCTCTCTGGTGACCAAGATTATGTGCAGAGCTCACAATCATAGGTACTGGAATCTTTAAATAAAACAATAGCCATCTGCCAATTGGACAAGCCCATTAGACAGATCGTCCCTTTTCAGGGTTATTGCAGGATCTCTAGTAAAGTGACTAGCTAAGAGTCAGGCAAATGGTAGCTGAGGGAAGGAAGCCCAGGACTGCTGCAGGATTTAGATCTAGCAGCCTTAAATCTATGAGGCAAATTTTCACAAAGAGCATGCACAACACACACAAAATTCCTGTTTCCAAACAGGGACGCATTAGATGTATTGCAGATGTCAGCCTCATGACTATTTAATATGTTTCTTGATTTTTTTTTAATTTCTCCAGTATTTTTAGGTTTCTGATACCATGACGGGAATGGACCCCATTCCTAATTCAAAGCATGATTAAAATTCATTAAATTAGTATTTTTTCAATCTTTGATGTTAGCCAAAAGTGCTCTTCATAGCATCTGCAATGTGGTCAGTAATGACTCCTGCAGTTCGTGCATAGTTACATGTATCAGTAACATATCAAAGTATGATTGTAAATTCTTTTTTATAAGACCCGTTGCTCCTACTACTACTGGAACTGTCTGGTTATTCTTCTTCCACATTAACCTCATTTCTGCCTGCAAATCCTTGTATTTTATGACTTTGTGTGTATGTATGTAAGACACTGTAGTCACTGGGTGTAGCAGTTTCTATGATCAATGCTACTGTTGTCTTCCTTCCATGGACTACTATATCTGTTTTTCTCGTATCTATTTTTTGAACTTTTGGTAATGGATGATCCCATGTTATATAAACTTCATTATTTTCTATGATGCTTTGTGGCTCATGTTTCAAGTGTTTTTCAGCTACTTCAGTATTATGTTTGCACAATCCTCAATGCAACAGCCTTGCTACATTATTATGCCTTTCAGTATACAGGCCTTCTGCTATTAGTATATCACAACCAGCGACAAGATGTGCGACTTGTTTCCAATTCTCTTTTACAATATCTACATTTGTCTGTTTCTCCCACATGCTCAATGGACTTTGCAAACCAATGTGTATGTAGCCCAATATCTTGGGTCTCCAATATTAACATTTCATCTTTTGGTTTAAAGTCACCTTTCCTTAACCATTCCTACATTCAGTCCTGATTAACATGAGGTTGTTCCAAGAGTTTTCTATGCTTACAACTATATTTATGCATTTTCCACATTTCTTGCTTAATCATCTCATCTTTCACTTAATATTCTTTCTTTTGTTTTTTGGAACATTTATTTGCTGCCTGATTTTTATCTACTTCTGGTTTGAATTCCATTCCCACTTGACGATGACATGCTTCTGCTAAAATAAGCAGGAAAGTCATCTTAGACTTATTCTCCTCATGTTTCAAAACTTTCACTACATTTGGATCTTGTGAGGTCAGCAGATATGTATACATTCCAATGACTTCAGATCTATGCATGTAATCAATTTCAAGGAAGCCCATATCTTCTTCAGAACAGGGAATATATAATATTGGTATGCACTGATTTTTATAAATCATTTGATGAGCATGGAGCATCCCTCTTGTTTTCCTGTCTAATCTATCCAGCACCATTTGGGGCCAGCTAATCACTCTAAAACTGTAAGTTAGGACAGAAGGAGCAAATTGGTTTATAGCTTGGACTTTGTTCCTAGGTGTCAATGCTGTTTTCAGTATTAATTTAAGTCTTCTAAAATATTCCTTACTAATTTTTATTCACATTTGTTAATGTTTTATTGTTGATCCTTCATCAATTACCAAATATTTATACACTCCTTCTTGCTCAAGTTCTTTTATATCCCATTCATGCCCCTAACTGATATTTTGCTGCAGCTTTCCTGATTTAAAGGTTGCTTTTGCACATTTATCAAGACCAAATGACATTCTTATATCATCTGAAAAAAGTTTTGAGCACTTGCATTTGTGCATTCAGTTCCTCATCTGATAAACTCTACAGTTTTAAATCATCTACAAAAAAAATTTGAGAAATCTCTACACTTTGTTGTTTTCTGGGAGCCAAATTGTAACCATGACCTAACCTGTTAAGTCGACTACTTAATGGGTTCAGGGAAAGACAAAAGAGCAGAAGTGACAGAGAGTCACCTGGAATACCCCCCTTTGAATTTTTATCCCTGGAATAAAAATTTGTCTTTTATCATGACTTAACTGCAAAGTGGTTTGGCACTGTTTCATGGTCACTGTAATGTAGTCAATAAGTATAGGGTGTATTTTATACATTTTTAAGCACTCTTTTATCCATGAATGTGGGATACTATCAAATGCTTTTTTATAGTCTATCCATGCCATACTAAGATTCTTCCCCCTTTTTACAGTTCTCCATTATGACTTTATTTAACAGCAAATGATCCTTTGTTCCATATGACTTTCTTTTCTTAGCATTATGATTTTGCATATGGAAGAGCACACCTAATTCTCAGACTTCCTGCAGACAATAAAAGGTTCCATTCCCTGAATTGCCAGATAGCCTGTGATGCAGATGGTAGCATCACAAATGACTGTGTGACAGCATGACAGTATCCATGACACCCTTACAACTCTCCAGTATCATTGCTTCCAGCGTGGTAACTTTCCCTGGGGCCATCTGACTGGCACATACACGCTCATTGTGTGAAATGAAAACTTACTTATGCAGAAACTATGCACGTAGCTACTAAAAACCCAAAATAAATATGTCTTGTTTTGTCTCTGATGCTAGGTATATGGTAAAGCCCTGTGTAATGATTTTTGTCGTCCATCATGAACCATTGATGGAAATGACATTTAGTACTACTCTTGTTGACACATTGAATCATTGAATGCCATAGGACATGCAATGGTGTTCACAAAGTCCACTTTACTGCTTTGGCACATCTTTTGTGCTAATATAGTACTCTAAAGACACTCCATAATAAAATGTTGCCATTTGTAATACTGAGTACTGACACACTGAAAAAGAAAAGACATAATATACAGGAGAAGAGTGAATATCAAACATCGCTGTTCTCTTTTAAACCTGCTCTTTGTTGTAGGGCAAGTCTCACTGTATTCTCTGATGTGGGAAGAAAGCCCCCTGCCAAATGTACACACACACACACACACACACACCCATACCTACACACATATCAACTCTGAGGTCCCCATACATAATAGAAAAGGGAATATTCTGAGAAATGGCCATTTTGGCTTGATATATGCAAGTCCAAGTTTTTGCCTGTTCAGCGTCTGTATTTTGAGACTCTTAAATGCAGGTCACAGCATTTCAAATGCTTACCCTCCAAAGAGATCAGGAAGCCAGTTGTAATTTTGGCATGATGGAAAACATGACACATTACAAACAGTCAGTTCAGCATTATGGCATGCTTGTCTCGATTATAAGGATGCACAGCATCATCAACAGCAGGAGAAGATGGTGAGGTGGAGCATGGCAGTGCACATGCAGGAAGTGTCCCTCCCATGCAGTGTCAGTTGCAGTACATGGGGACACTAGTGAAATAGCAATGTCTGGTTGATAGCTATAGGCCTTGACAAGTGTAAAGTGACAGTCATAATTTTTGCAGTTGTATATATCTGTCATAGGCATGAGTCAGTCTATGTTGTTCAGCACAAGGTCTGTTCACATTGTGCATAAGACATCACAACCATTACTGACTGCATAAGTTACAGGAGATGCACTACCACAACACTAGATGGAACAGAAGTCACTCACTTCAAGATGGAAAAAAACATTACGGGAGAAAGTACCGTGAGATGAGTGACCCATGTGTACTGATAACTTCTACTAACAGGGATAGGGGTGGTGCCTAGTGACCTGTATCAATGGCGGCTGGTGTCTTCAAATCAAAGTGGGGCTGCAGGAGACAGTTGAATGGGTGGGGCCAATTGGAAGGGGTGTAGTCAACTAGAAAGGGGTGGATCTATGCTTAAAACCACAACAACTGGAACTTTAATTAAACACGCTGCCCTAATGCCAAACCATCATTACAAGAGTCCAATCAAGACAAAATGAAGTGTAGAAAAAATATATTTCATTGCATTGGCAACATGACAGCTTATTTAATACCTAGATGGAAACAAAAAGGTTGTGAGGCATGAAAAAAATTACTTTTTAAATACATTACTGGAATGCCAGTCAAAATCAAGTATAAAAAACAAGCAGCACTCAACTCAAACTACTTCTCCTTGCACTGCAGTTTTAATTATAATTTATATTCAGCTTTATAAAAGTACCAAGTAACATGCTGAAAGTAGCAATCTCTGTGATACCCCCACTTGTAAAAATGTTTCTTATCCAAAAAAGACCTGTTGCCTGACAACAACTATCTACTTGTTTCATGGGGAAGACATGATCAAAGTAAAAAATGAACAGCAAACAAGAAACAAGCTCAAGATAAATTGCTTAAAGGATTACTGCACAGATTAAGGACCACACATGATAGATTGACATTCTGTTTAGTTTATGGGTAAAGCCTGCAAAGATGACTGCAAGTCTCTACCAAATGTAATAAGCTTCTGAAAATACTGTAATCCTGTCCTTTATTACAAATACTGTCATATATGCATTTCAATACCTAAGGCTTGTACATTATTTAGTTATGTAAATATTCTCTGCATGGCAACAACAAAAAGGTTTTCAATGTTGGTAATTTTTTAACAGTATGCTTATTAAAGCTTACTTGCATCTTACAATCTCTGACAAGCTTACCTGATGGTCATTAAAGCATTACTACTTAAACACAGAGCAACAGGGCACTGCGACAGCATGCATTTTCTGAATAATAAGAAGCATAAATCAAGAGTTTAAAAATATGACAGAAAACCAGAACATTCTGCAACATCAAGGACGGATGAAAAGCCACTGTCGTACTTGTGTCTACCTTGGATGGGGGAATACTTTGCACACTTACACTGCATAACTGCTTCTTGCCTTTCTTGTACACATCCAGAGTTACTACATGGGGGAGTGGGGTGCAACAAGTATGTCACAATTTGAAATGTCTCTGGCTGACAGTGATGGCTCTGACACTTATACCTCTCAACCTCAGAGCAAGAATCTGGACAAAGCCATACATAGAAGTGGGACAAAGACCCCAAAATAAGGACTATTTTTAAATATTGCTTTTATAAACTTAGAAAGATAATGGAATAGTAGGTCTTGCATTAGTATAAATTTTATGAATGGTATGAAATCTGAGACGCAAATGTCTGCCATTATTTTCTAACTTCAATCTTTAATGATTTGCCACTAATTTGCCAGAAAATGACAATTTTATGAAAAATGGACCGAAAATGTGATGCAAAAATATAAAATTGCCTCACAATACAGCTGGGAACCTGTCAAAGAAGGGACACCTTTTTAATATTCATACTGTTAACTTAAGCAGCTGACAAAATAAGAAAATCTACATCCATTTCTGAAATAAAAGTAATCTATAACTCTAATCATTACAGTTATAATTGTAAACCCTCCATGTTTTCTTCCAAAATTGCCATTTTGCAGAGGGATTATTAGGGGGAGAGCAACATTTTGAGCCAAAATTGGGCACAGTTGAGAGTTTTGGATATGCCTAATTTTATAAAGCAATTTATTTGAACATACCTCTCAACCTCTTAATGCAGGAAATCTGGACAAGGCCAAATATATTGAGGGAACATACAAGCAGTACTAAAAATTGCTCTTGTATAAACTTAGTTGATAGAATAACAGGTCTTGCTTTAGCATGCATTTTTCTGAAGGTTATGACATCTGAAACTCAATGTCTGTCATTATTTAGTGATTTAATTCCTAAATGATTTGTCAGAAAACCACACATTTTATGAGGATCAAACCAAAAAATAAGAAGCAAAAATCTAGTAATTCTGCAAAAATCTGGACATTTGAGAGGTATAGTTCAGCTGGGGCTGTCTTTGAGTTTGCTGCCCTTCCCCCCTCACAAAATTATGGTCAAATGGAGCCTCCCCCCTGCAGCCATTCCAATGTCCCATTTACCATAACACTGTAATGTGCATATTGCTTTACTTCTGCAATGATTTAGATTTCATTTGAAAGTTTTATTTTGCATTTTACAGCACAAACACTAATAGATATCTGCTAAACAAAGCAATGCAGTATCACAATGAAAATAGACTTAGCATTAAAACGTCTCTGCCCTTGAAGCTCACATTCATTGAAACAGCATTGAAACCCACATTCAAAGAAAATACATTTTTCCAGTGGCAGATAAAGATTAACTTTGGGCTTTTTTCAAATCATAGGCCCCTTGCACATGAAACATTCATGTGCTCTTTGATACACCTTCCAGATTGTATTAAATGATATTCCTTGTACAATATAGTACAATTGTTAGATGACATTTTAAATTTATTGTTTTGAACATTTTTCCAGTAAACAATGAAACAAATTGCATGCACCAATAATGACAAAACTGCCAAATTCAGAACATTTCCATCATAAAAGTCTACTCAAACTTCTACAATCCAACAGTATCAGTAAATATGCACAATCTCTGAAAGCTTAATAATTCCATATTAAAGAGATCTGTAACTAATGAAGAGGTTGCTGCTAGCAAACAACTTTATATTTCATTGTTTCATCTACAAATAAAGTGTCTGCTGCCCTAGAGGAATAAATTGCCTATGCTACATTAAACATGATAAGCTAGTAATATTGTAATAGGGAATGGATAGCAAACTGATAACAGGTTCATAGTACTAGGTATCTTCACCAAAAGAGGCTGCAGCATCCTCCCCCTTTACAACACAGTACAGTATAAGCAATGCATCTACATACTGTGGGATTAGAACCCACAGCCTTCTGCATCAAAAGCAAGTATACTACCTGTTGTGCTATTAACAATGAAAGCAGACTCAGCATAAGCAGCACTAAACGTCTCTTCCCCTGCAGCTCTCAGATCCTTATAAAATGTACTCAACACTCAGCTGTATATCTGGACATTGCAGCACAAGACATCTGGAAAAAGCCAAAATGTATTTGGGGGGGGGGCAAAAGCCCCAAAACCAGGGACACATTTTAAACATTGCTTGTATAATCTTGGAAAGTTGCTAAAATAAAATAATGTGTTGCCACCATACATTTCACTTGCAAGTCTTGAACCCAGGACCCTGTGCAAAACAGTCAGAACAACATACTACTATGCCAAATCAGCTGTTTTGTGAAGGAGAGGAAGACTGAAACTTAAATGGCTACCATTTAGTGAATTCAGTTCTCACCATAGCTGTCAACCTCTTAGCACAAAATGCCTGTACAAAGCCAGTAATGGGGGAATATAGCCCCCAAACATATTCAGTGAATTCAGTTCTTACCATAGCTCTCAACCTTAGTGCAAAAAATCTGAATGAAGCCAATAATGGGGGAATACAGTCCCAGAAATAGGGACAAATTTCAAATATCCATCTTATAAACTTAGAAAATTGCTAGAATAAAAGGTTTTGTGTTACCATGTACTTTCTTAAGAATATGACATCTGAAATTCAAATGGTTGTCATTTTTATTTATTTCACATTTGTTAACCAGGAAAGTCTGACTTGGAACAAAAGCCAATTTTCAGTAGAGGCCCAGGGAGAAACACTCCCTTATGTCACCCAGTGGATAGTGAACTGGTTCACAGACAGGACACAGGAAGTTTGAATTGGGGAGTCCACCTCTACAAAGAGGCCAGTAACAAGTGGATCCCCTCAGGGATAGGTTCTTGGGCTGCTGCTTTTTGGCATTTACTTCTCAAAGTCAAGGCCAATGTCAGTACTCTCTGGTGGACTAAATGTGCAGATGATTGCAAATTAGGAGTGTCATTGAATCCCACACCAAAACAAATGTTCTCTAGGAAGGACTGACACAGAAAAACACCTAGTGCCAGAGCCATGGTCTAAAATTAACTGGCAAAAAATGCATAATAGTATCCTTCGGGAAGTCATCCACCCCTGGTACCTGTCATACTGACAACACCCCCCTTAAAGTTGACCCAGATGTCAAGGACTGAGGGGCACACATAGACTGTAATTTAACATTTAACCATCACTTGTCTATAGTAGTGAGGAAATCATTCTATATTGCTGAACATATCAGCAAAGATATGGCATGTAGGTCCAAGGAAGTCATTGTTCCACTGTATTCAGCATTCATTAGCCCTATCATTGAGTAGAATACCCCCTCTGGTGTGTACCTAACCAGACATATTCAGCAGCTAGAATGTGCACAAAGATTCCTCACTAAAAGAACACAGGGCATAACTATAAATAACAAATAATAACCTCACCTGACCTAAATTTATTCATATTCTCACAACTATTAAACAATACTACCAGGACCCACAAAACAAATAGCAAAGAAACAACACTAGATTGGATTCTTTCAAATAAGCTCCACATTGTCAATCACCCAGAACCTAACCAGACATTATTAATGATCATCTATCCATCTATGGTATCAAACAGATGCTAAACTTTCAGAAGCAAGAAAATACAAACAAGTATGCAATCTGCAGACTTTCAACCCTGAAGGTTATATAACAACTATAAAGCAGTATAACTGGAACTGTCTAAAAACATTACTACTAGATGAAGCAGTTACTCATTTTAACCATATCTTCCTAAATATCCTAAATAAGCAGGCCCCATTCAGATGCTCAGAAACAAAAGAATCAAATTGATTCCAGCAGCTTGGCTAACAAAGACTATTAAGCATCTACTACTAAATAAAGACTAGGCCAGGAAAACATATAGAAAAAAATACAACTCATTTAGCACTACAGGATTATATATATCTCAGCAATCACACAAAAACAAATACTTAAAGACAAGAAATAATATTTTCCAGACCTACAAAATACCCAACAGAATATCCCCAAACTGTTCTGGCAGTCCTTAATGTCACTGCTAAACCCCAGCCAACTCTCTAACCCCTAATCCACCACAATCTCTAAATACTTAGATAATACAACAACACATTTCAACATCCACTTTGTAAATTCTGTCTTATCACTAACCAAACAAAACTCCACCTCAGCCCTCACTATTCCACATCCAACATCCAAAAACAAAGTACTCTTTAAACTTGATAGCGTACCCACCTCAAAAGTAAAGAAAACTACTAAAACTGAAACCAACCATCTTGGCAGCTGACAAATTACCAGAAGAGTACCTCAAAATATCAGCGAAAGCAATAGCATTCTCATTCCCCATACTTATCAATAGATCCATACAAGAAAACCAAATCCACAACATCTGGAAAATATCATATATCAATACATAAGTTCATAGAAGGATACTAGGCTATTAGCCCTAGGGCCTTTATAAGCCTAGCCATGTTATACCCTTGTTCCCTTATTGAGAAAGTTGTATGGTCTATATTTGCAGCGCAAGTCTATGATCGGCACTGACTGCCCTTATCCAAGAGGGGCAGAAGTGACACCCCAGAGTAAATTTACAGTCTCCATCCAGTTGTCTAATTTATTCTTAAATAGTATCATTGAGGAGCTCTGTTTTATGTGAACTGGGAGTTTCTTCCAGAGGAGTGGCAATCTCTGGGAGACATATCTGTCTGGCAGCATGTTCTGTTAATGTCGTAGGCTAGATTAAGATCCCTAGAGTAAGTGAATCTTGTCCCATTTGACTTGTGGATGTACAGCATTTCCATTAGGGCAGGGTCCAAGACTTCTCTGTAGGCCAGGCACAGGTAGCTTCTCAGCAGCCTATAAGATACAGTGTACAGTGACAGGACCTTCAGTCTGTCCATGTAGGTCATGTGTTGATGGCCCTGAATTTTCTTGGTGAGAAACCTCTGAGGTCTCTCCAGCTGTGGCAGGTGTTTGGTGAGGTACATATAGAAGGGAGTGTTGTACTCTGTTAGTGGTCTGATGAGGGATGAGTACAGGGGAGTTATAACATTCTTAGCTCTGAATGCGAAGCCTTTATCTATGAGATGTGTAACATAGAAGACCTTTCTTACCACTGTGGACACACAGTGATTGAAGTTAAGGTTGCTATCAACTGTGCTCCCAAATCTCGCACCATGGGGTTTAAGCTAAGGGGTGTACTGTTAATATTATAATTTGCAGGGACTTCCCATTTGCCAAAAGGGATGACAATGCAGTTTTTTGTATTTAGTTTAAGTCTGTGGCTTTGACACCAATCATTTGTCTGTGTAAACCGTTTTGTACTATGTCAGCATTGTTGGGGGACTCAGTGATTGCACTCAGTTTGCAACCATCAGTGAAAGTGGTAAGCCACAGGCCATACACCACTGGTAACTGGTCTTCTGGTAGAGGCAGAATCCCCAACTCTGACTGCATGTATTCTGTCGGTGAGCCAGTTGGCTACCCATCTGGTAACATATGGGTTAATTCCAAGCTGGCTGAGTTTCTCAATACACTTACATAAAGGCAGAAATTCTACCATCCTAACCAACTGCTGTCCAACTGCCATCCTCGCAGCCCTATCCAACATAGAAAAATGTATCCCCATGCAGTTACTCAAATACTTCACTAACCATAACCTACTTTCCTTGATAGAAATTGGCTTTTGACCTTATCATAGCACCATTACTGTCCTTTTAAACTTGGCAAGCACAGTTAATAAACTCCAAAATAATGGTAACCTTGTCTTAACAACTTTCCTAGACCTGTCTAAAGTGTTTGATAGTCTTTTACATCAGAAGCTCCTTAAGGAACTAACCTCTCTAGGCCTCAATACCCCATCACTATCCTGGTTTCCCAACTACTTATCCAATAGGAAACAGACTATGAAATGGTGACAAGACTGTTCTAATTTCCTCTCAGCCACTGTCAGTGTCCCTTAGGGCTCAATTCTAGGACCATTACTTTCCAGTAGTTTTATCAATAATCTGCACTCAGCCATTAAACAAGCTACCCTGGTACAATATGCAGATGATGATGCCTCTCTCATCTGCTCAGCTCAAATACAAGCCTCCATAAAAGAAAACACCTCAAATACTTTTCTAGCCATAGAATCTTGCCTAAATAGCTTATACTTGCTCTTAAATGCAGAAATGCAAAGGAAAAAAAATACAACTGATGCTTTTCATCCCTAAAACTACTCAAACCAAAACCTATCCTTTTACATCCTATCAGCAAACAAAAATACAATATATCACACAGGCAAAACTCCTTGGAATAATGCTTGATGATAATCTCAGATATGACCAACACCTAGTCCTAGCCATCAAAAAATAAAATGAAAACTAGGATCCCTCTACAGGGCTAGGAAATTTCTCACTGATAACAAAAAAAAAAAAAAAACATAAAACATACTTGCTTCCATCCCTACTATATGCCTCACCCATCTTTACAAATCTTAACCATCAAAAATAAACCAGAATCAGCCTATGCCAAAAGTGCAAAATTTGCTACAAATAATCCTCAAAAACTCACCATTGCATAGCATTAAATAGCCTTAATTGGCTAGAACTTAAAAAGACACATCAACTACCATTAAATTATTATAAACCATGAACTAATAAACTCCCCAGAAAAATGCCCATCTGTAAAAAGAATACTACAACCTTATACCACTCATCAAGCCCTACAACCCAACAAATGAGGTTTTCTATCCATCAGAAAATCAAACAGCAGCTCAGGAGACTAACTGTACCCTAAACAGGTAGCAAAAATCTGGAACCAAATCCCACTGAAGTAAGACAAGTAGACACACTGCATGTCTTCACAACATCACTAAAGAAACTCCTGCTAAATAACTGGTTGTGATTATGCCCAATGTAGGTAACTTTATTTTTCAGCCACTAAGAAATCTCACTGTATATTCCCCCACAACTGCCACTTACACTGTTCTTTTACAGACTGCCACTCCACCCTTTACCTGCTTTTTCTCCTACAAAATTTCCATTTCCCAGGTAGCTACAACTATCTCCCTTTTCTTTAATACAGGACTATACAAGCTGTCTGCCTTACTGTACCTAATGTTTCATGTAGCTCCATCTCCCCTTAAGTTCGACCTCCTGCTAAATCCTCTGCTACCTTTGCTACCCTTCTCTGTACTCCAAACTGATAATAAGCACATTACATAATACATCCACTGTCTGTGTAATTTTTCTGTAACCAACTATCTCATGAAAAAAAGTATTTCCTTAAATTCATAGGCTACTCTATGTTATATAAGGTGTTCTAGATGAATTCATATAAACATGTAAACTCAATGTATTTCCTGTTGTTAACCAGGCTGGTGTCTGTTTGGAATGCACATTTTAATAGTTCTTACTCAGGACTAAATCTACATGTAAAATGTTATTACTTTTAGCAAGAAGTTAGGTACTCCATCTGTTAGAAAAATATATAATAGTAATATGCATGCTTAGTGCATTTGAGGTTTAAAAGGGTTAATACATTTATTCTGTTCACACTGCATGAATCTGCACAGCTATTAGAAAGTTAACAAGAGACATTTCATTTCTGCTAATGTCAGGAAACTTAACAAAGAGATATTTCATTTCTGCTTATACCATGAGAAAATATGCAGCTGCTAGAAGCTTTGATAAAGAAAACAATAGATGCTTGAAAGTATAAACCATAGTCAGCATTACTTGTACTAAAGCTAGAAATGTACCTTGAATCTAGACAAAATGTAACACATGTATTAGAACTGTACAACTGAAGAATTGAAAAGTTAAGGTGGGCTAAAATAAGCCCAAGGTCAAGTTGTTTTTCTCAAAATGTTTTTGCAAGACAGCAAATAATTCAACCATGTCAGGAATAAGTCTGGTAACAATCTCTGTGAAAAATACAGAAAGCTGTGTTCAACTACGTCAGCAATAGAATAGTAACATTTTCTGTGTGACATGAAGAGAACTGTATAAGAATAACATACTGATCATCGAAGAGCCAGACAAATCTTGTACCTACATGCTTTGTCTCCTTGCTGCAAGTAATAAAGGGTGCCTTGCTTGAACCTAACGTGCATTGGTCTTTGAAGTTTTTTCCTTTTACGCCATCTGTGTCCGGGGTTGTCCAGTTAGGAGCTTTTCTTAATTTTGTTTCAGTTTCTCTAGCTGTTACTTCAACCTATTTCATATATTATACAGTTGAACATTTTGCTAATTATTTTAGTTCTTCTGTCCATTCAACATGTTTGTTATATTTCTCAGGGTCTTCATAAATATGTCTCCAAAATGTGTCTATATCTTCTTTTTTTGGTTGTGTTTCCATTCCTTTTGCTTCGTTTCCCAATTCTGTATTAAAATTCTCTTCCTTTCTCTTATTACTCTGTATTGATTTAGTAAGACTTTGTCTTATTACTTTGTATTGTTTTCGTAAGACTTTGTCTGATATTAATTTAGCTGCACTGTAATAGATCCTATTTGCCTCTATTATATCACATGATTTTCTGTTAGTAGTCTTAATTACTGTGTTCATTTCCTTTATCAGACTTCAAAACATTTTGGGTCTTATTGAATTTTTGTAATCTGTTTCTGTCATAGATCTTAATATGTCTATTCATCTCTATTAAATCAAGCAACTCTTCACCTATATAGTTTTTTTTCTAAATTGAGGGTACATTCTTTGCTTTGTGTATCCTGTGGGCATTTTACAGAAAGTTCTAGAATATCTTCCCGTGACATAGTCTCTTCAACTGCATTCTGCGTCATCTATTACTCTTTGATACTGGAACTGATTGGCCTATCACTCTACAACTTTGACTGAGTCAGAGATGTCACTGATTCCTGTTCAACTCAAAACTGAACTTTTGTACTTGTTTCCTATTGATGTTCCAGACCATCTATATATGGCAAGTGATCAGATGCTTCCTGTTTCACATGTTTCTCCTTAACTTGAGGACTCATTGTTCCATCATGCTGTGACATTACATGAGATGGATTTTCTTCACTAAATCCTTCATTTCACAGGTAATTCATTACATCATTTTTTATTGCTTTAACTTTTCCATTACTAATTCCCTTTTCTGTTTTTTATTTATTTATTTTTTGTATTTTGAAATTTTCCATAACTGGATGCCTTTGCCTATATTTATTTTCAAATATCTTTTGTGCTTTTTTTATATTAATTAGTTTTGCTTTCTCCTTTGCATAAATATTGCTCCGGATTAAATGTCTTTTTCTTTCCCATGTCCATATTTCTTCTTCAGATGTCTCCCACTCCATCTGTTTCTCCTTAATCTGGGGCTCATTGTTCTATCATGCTGTTACATAACCAGTGTTAGACTTTCTACAGTAAGTAATTCACTTCACTTCACAGGTATTCCATAACTTCAGCATCTATTTGTTTAATTTCTTCCTTATTAATCTTCTAAGTTCCCCCTTTGTGATCTTTTTTTTCATATTGTAAAATGTCCATGTCTGGGTACCTATGCCTGTATTTCTCTTCCAAATATCTTTGGAGGTGATTGCTTTGTAATGATAAATCTGGCTTTCTCATTTGCATAAATATTGTATCATATCATATTTATTTTTCTTTCTCATGTCCATGTTTTATTTTTATACCTTTCAAAAATCGCTAGGCTGTGTTCTTTATATTTTTCCCACTTCCTCTTAAACTGCTTTCCCAAGTGGCCTAAAGTTTCTTTGTCTATATAATGTTTTCATGGACCTGTTGTATTAATGAACAAATATTTCCATTTGAAGCTTTTAACAGTTTTTCTTCTGCAAATATTTTTCTTTCATCTAATGTCTCTCTTAATATTTTTGAATATTGGATATTCTGGACTTTTTCCATGATAGTAACGATACATAAGTTCTTCCTTATCCTCAATAGTCCACTCTATCATCTTTATGGTTCTTTTTTGGCCTGCCAGTTTTTGTGTTTTTTGTGGACTACTACCTTCAACAATTTGGGTGCCATCCTCCCCTGAGCATGGCATAACCCCATTGTAGGAATGTTTCCTTGTCTTGAGGATTCTACACTATCATTTTTTCAAGCCTGGCACCAGTGTGCATAGCACAATTAGCCACTTTTTTAACTTGTGTACACAGCTGTCTTTATTTTTAACCTACATCTCTCAAAGATATATGCTACATAAAATACAATTTATATATCAATGTCATCTTGGTGAGATTGTGATTGTGAAGGTACTCACCAAGCCTTGACGATGAACTCATTTCCAGCTCTCCACGTCTTTTAGGTTTCTAATACTATAGTGGGAATGGAATACATTTCTAAGTCAAAGTATGATTAAATTTCATGAAATTAGTTTTGTTTCAATCTTTCTTGTTAGCCAAAAGTGGTCTTTGAAGCACCTGCAATGTATGCAGAACTGACTCCTTCTGCACGTCATATGGAATTACATGCATTGGTACCATATCTAAATATGACTGTAAATTCTTTTTTTATGAGATGCATTGCTCTTTCTACTATTGGAACTATTTGGGTATCCTTCTTCCACATTGCCCTCATTTCTGCCTGTAAATCCTAATATTTTATGACTTTGTATATAAGACACTGTAATAACAGGGTGCAGCAATTTCAATGATCAATGTTACTTTTGTCTTCTTTTCATGAACTACTATATTGGGTTTCCTCACATTTATTTTTTGAACTGTTGGTAATAGGTGATCCCATGTTATATAAACTTCATCATTTTCTATAATGCCTTGTCGTTCATGCTTGCAGTACTTCTCAGTTATGTCAGTATTGTAATGTTTGCACAATCCCAGTGCAAGAGTCTTGCCACATTATTATGCCTTTCAGTATACAGGTCCTCTGTCATTAGTGTATCATACCCAACAACAAGATGTTTGACTATTTACAGTTCTCTTTTACAGAACCTGCATTTGTCTGTTTCTCCCACATGTTCAATGGACTTTGTAAACCAACGTGTATGTACTCCAATATCCTGAGCCACCAATATTAACCTTTCATCTTTTGGTTTAAACTCACCTCTCCTTAATCATTTCTGTGTCATATCCTGATTGACATGAGGTTGTTCCAGGAGTTTTCTGTACTTGCAAATATATTTATGCCTTTTTCACATTTCTTGCTTTCTCATCTGAACCTTCTCCTTTTATACTTTCTTTTGTTTTTTGGCACATTCAGTTACTACCTGATTTTTGTCTATTTCTGGTTTGATTTCCATTCCTGCCTGACACTGATAAGCTTCTGATAAATTAAGAACCAAATGTGGAAACGGTTGCTATAAAGGCTGTCTTCCAAAATCACAACACCTCCAATAACTCCACCAAAGTCTGCAGGATTCTTAAAACGATAATTCCACCAATGGTAATAAAATATTAACTTTTATTTGACACAGACAGATATACGCCAAAAAGATATATATAACTGGGTAATGAATAAAATACAATAAAGTCAATAATGGGATTTAGCGCTTTCGTCTCCCACTGGAGACCTCTTCAGAATCAGGATGCCAAACAGTAGGCTTCCCAGGATAGATCACTGGGGAACACCACTAGTGGAGGTACTCATTTTGTCCTTGTGGATCCTATTGGTGAGCCAACTGGCCACCCATTTAATGAGCTAAGGATTTATGCCAAGTTGAGTTGGCTTTTTGATGATGCCTGAGTGGGAGATTATGTCAATGGCCTTAACCAAGTCAAGGTAAGCAGTATGTACTGACTTTCCCTCATCCAGGGCCTTGGTGACAGTCTCAAAGAAGTCAACCAGGTTCAACAGGCAAGATCTGCCCGTGACAAATCTGAAATGGATGCAGTCAAGTGCTTTGAGATTGACTATGTCCTTGTTTATGAGATCCATAATAATACACTCCATGGCTTTACAGATCAGACTTGTCAAGCTAGTGGGATGATAGTTTCTAGGGTCAGTAGTGGCACCATCTTTGTGCAAGGGGATGACAATGGCAGTTCTCCACTCTGCTTGAATGACGTCTGTACTTAGGTGCTGGTTGAATAGGGTGCTCAACGGTGCTCATGGCGAAGCTATTTCTTGCAGGACATGGTGCAGAATACAGCCTGGGATACTATCATGTCCCATGGAAGCTGTGTTCTTTGCCTTGGATAGGGCCTTTAACACTTGATCTATGGAGACATGAGGTGAGGTACTAGTATCAGTAATGTTGAATGGGCTTTTGGAGGGGATAGTAGGGTAAAGTTTATGCTGAACCTATATGCTAGCACATTGGCTAAGTCAACAGGATCAGTGTAAGTAGTACCGTTAAAAAGTAATTTGGAACAAACCTTGGCTTTGCCATGGAGGTTGCTGACATAACTGAAGAAGGCTTTGTGGTTTCCCTTTGTTTTGGAGGCTAGTTTCAATTCATAATTGGCTTTGAAGGTTTTCAGAAGTGAACTAATTTGCTTGTAGAGGCTGAGGACAGAGTTTTTCTAATTTGGAATTTGTTGCTTTTAACCCTTGGACAACAGTTTCTTCCTTTTGTTGTAATGCCTGTTGATAGAGGATGTCCACCAGACAGGTTTTGGTTTCTTTGAGGAGCAAGTTTTAATTATGTTGGGTGTCCCGAGTCCATACAGATTTACAGATACTTATATACAGCATTGGTGTATTGTTCAGCATAGTTGTCTGTATCCTCTGAGTGGACAGTGGTGTGAAGCTACTGATACCCTCCCTTAGGAGGTTTTAGTCAGCTTTTGAAAAGCTTTTTAGCCTGGTTACAACTTGGGGGGGGGGGGTGTTGGGTGGAATAGAAACTCACCAGGGACGAACATACTATGGGAGTGGTGCAGCGGTTGCCTATGTTGGTGAGAACCAAGTCCAGAATGTTATCTCCCCTTGTAGGGATGAGACAATCTTGTCTAGTGTGTTAGAAATGATGAAGTCAAGGAATTGTTGGGTGAGTGCATTAGTATATGAATAGCTCACCCATTCTATGGTGGGGCTGTTGAAGTCACCAAGGATCAGGGTGTTAGGGGGTACATTGATGGAGTCAAGTAGGTCCAGATAGGAAGAGTGGGTGTCCTGAGTCATGGAAGGGGATGTATGGCTGGCTATAATTTGGATGGGTGTCTTGCCAACTGTCAGTTGCTCCTGGAGTAATTCCAATTCATCATGTTGGCAAACCAGTCTGGAGATGTGCCTGTCCATGCTGAAAGTGGAAACTCCACCACCCTTAGTCTTCCTGACCTCATTTTAGGGTCAGAATGTGTGGAATGAGGTAAGGCAAGGGTGCTCTCTGCAGTCCTGAACCAATTTTCCATAACCATACAGACAAAGGGCATCTTCCAGTGCAAGGAGAGCCTCCAGTGAATGCATTTTCAGGTTAAGGCTGTTAACATTAAGCAGAATAACCTTCAACTTGCTTTTTGACAAAACTTTTATGTTGGAACATTTGTCTTTGGGACATAGCCTAAGAAAGGCAAAATGGGGGAGGCAAAAGCCTTGGCCAAGATCCAGAATCTCAGGGGTGACAATTGAAGGCCATCTCTGACAAAGCATCGAGGTCTGTCAATCATGTCATCCCAGGCAGACAGATACTGGATCCGCTTGGAAAGATATCAGAATGTAAGCCAATTGTTGAAGTCAATTATTTTTTGTTGGTATTGTTGTATCATTCTTGGACCATTGAGGATAAGGAAGACATTAAGTATTATTACTGTTCTGCAAGAAGCCCAGAATATTCATACAGAAGATATTCAAAAATATTATGAGAGATATTACATGGAAGAAAAATACTCGCATAAGAAAAAAACGTCAAAAGCTTCATACCTAATGTTGTGTTCATTACTCCAGAACATCTTCCTGTGATATAGTCTCTTCACCCACATCCTGCATTATCCATTGTTATTTCATATGGGAACTCACTGGCCTCTCACTCCACTACATTGACGGTATCAGAGTTGCCACTGTTGTGTGCTCCTTCCCTTGTTGTTCAAATCCAACTTTTATACTGGTTTCCTACTGAAGACTGCAGAGTATCTTCATATGAGAAGTGATCAGATGCTTCCCATTATATCTCTTTCTGCTTATTTTGGGGGCACATTGTTCCATTATGTTGTGATGTTAGAGTTGGATTTTCTTCACTACGTTCTTCACTGTGAAAGTAATACATAACTTTAGTTTCTATTTCTTTAAATTCTCTATGACTAATCCTAGTTTCTACTTCCCCCCCTTCTTTTCCTCTTTTTTCGTATTTCTTTCCCATGTTCACATTTCTTTTTTAGATGTCTCCTACTCCACCTGTTTCTCTTTACTTCAGGGACTAATTTTTCCATCAAGTTTTAACATAACCAGTGTTACACTTTCTGTACTAAATCCTTCACTTCCCAGGTATTCCATAACTTCAGCTTCTATTTGTTTAACTTCTACTTTAATAATATTCTGCTTTTCATGCCCCCTTTGTGATCTTATTTTTTGTTTTGTGAAATTTTCCATATCTGGGTGCCTTTGCCCATATTTCTCCTCAAATATCTCTGGAGCTGCTTTGTTTGTATTGTTAGTTTAGTACCATATCAAATCTCTCTTGCTTTCCAACTCCATGTTTCTTTTTTATATCTTTCAAAAATCCCTAGGTTCAGTTCTTTATATATTTACACTTCCTCAAGTCATTACTTTTTCCAAATGACCCAAAGTTTCTTGGTCAATATAATGTTTTCCATGGATCTGTTGTATTAATGAACACATATTTAGATTTGAAGCTTTTTGACAGTTTTTCTTTTGCAAGTATTTTTTTTCCTCTAATTTCTCTTAATCTTTTTGAATATCTTCTATCTGGAAATTCTGGGCTTCTCGCATAATAATAACAATCCTTAATTTCTTTCTTATCCCCAGTAGTCCACTCTTTCATTATTATGGCTCTTGTTTTGAGTTTGTGTTTATTGTTTGACTGTTACTCTCTTCCACAAAAGGGGGACCAAATGACAGTTGGGCTTCTGTCACTTTTGGTGATTATTTGTTTGGGAGAGACGGTTTCTTCCAAGTTGTATAGACCCTGACACCTCTAACAAATTTTATTACATTGCTCTATTAGCAGGTTAACAGTAAACATTAGGCAATTACTATAATATCTAATAATACAAAATATGAAAATGGTGGCTACAGAAGGGGTAGACTGAACTTCCATATCAGCCTGAAAGGTTGAGCAGGTAAAAACTGCAAAGACTTGATGGTTAAGGTAGGCTTTAATTAATTAACTGATACCTTAATGGTACATGAATAAACCAGCAACAAAAACCGTGTATGAGGTCTGCTGTTACGTTAATGCATGTATAGTAAAAACATTTCATGTACACTTAGGATAACATTTAAGGTAGGACCAGTAGGTAAAAAAAAGCCAGTGAAATCACAATGTAAAATGTGCAAATTCTGGGGAGAATACAGTACTAATAGTACCCACAAAGGGAAAAAAAAACATAGTAGCAAACAGTATAATGCTAAACCAGTGTAGCACAACAATAAACATCAACAAAACAGTATGAACGGATGCCAGTGAATACTGTACCAAGAGTGGACTGAAGACATTAAAGGCACAGATGCCACACAGTATTTTATCAATGTGATGGTAGGCATGGGTGCCACAAACTTCTTGTTTAATTTGGAAAATAGCTTCAAACCAGTATGAGAACATCAGATATCACACAATTAGGAAACTTTTGCTTAACTGAAGTAAACACAATTATGGAAATGAAAGTACTGTCATAGAACAAACACTCTAAAACAAAAGATTACAAGAATAATAATATTATTCATTAAACATTAAAATTGTTGGAATGTCTGTTTTGTGACTTTGCTTTACATTTCAGTTTTCTTTACTTTCTTTTAGAAACACCAGCTATTTGGCTGCTGCCTAATACAGCTGCCCTTACAATCTTGTTGTCACACTGAAAGGTAGGCATATGACTTGTTTGCAGCAAGCAAGCTGAAAGAAACATTTTTGATTTTTTTTGTTCCAGAGATACAGTCATACATTACAAATAAAGTATCACCTTTCCAACTACATCTCTTGCATTTTTCCAGGTGAATGCAAAAATTAGCTTGATCTTTAAATTATTGGGCTGCTGCAGTTTGGCACAGCTAATTACAGGATTCCTGTTACATGGCAAGAACAATGTCAGATAACATAAAACACAAGCAAACATCTTTCTGGTGGAGCCTTGCAACCTCTCTGGTTATGAAAACTAAGTAATAGCAGAAATAATGATTTTTATAAATGGTGTAGATCATGTAGAGTTGTCAGCAACAGTGGCATGGAAAAGATTGTGTATACATATAATAAATATTTACAGGCATGAAACTCCTGGGTGGGTGAATGCCTTATTTCAGAACTTTGAAGCATCTCTCAAAAATTACTATGCAAAATGTATACTCATTTGTTACACATGGGTTACAACATAATATCACAAGGACACAATTTTTCATTCTCTGGAGTCTGAGTAAATGTCAAACAGCTGTAACTCTTCCTTCTTGGTGTGCTAAGTAAAACTTATAAAAGTGGAATTACAATGTTAAAAATGTCAGTCTTCACTGGACACAGCTTTATGTGTAAAACATTTTACCCCAATTTTCTTCTTTTCAAATAAACACCCTATGACTTTACATATGGTCATTGCACTCTCTCTTTATCCTTTTGGTCTCCATGAGTTTAAAATAACTTAATATGTATTTAAGGTGAAGTATATAATGCTAGAAGGGTAATGGGATTGTAGGGTGATTTTCAGACTCACCCACCCCGCACCATTTTAGATGGATGCCCCAGCAGCTCAGAGTTCGGTACTGGTGTTATTAATTATAAAGTGGTTACCACTTAGCTGTTTTGCATGCATTTATGTCAATTGGTCAAAGGACCAAATTGTTGAAACCCATATGATCAAGACAACATGGCTGAAAATTTGGTTTGTTGAACCATTCTGACTGAGATCCCAGTACAGTAGGGATCTGGGAATTTGCTCTTTTCCCCACTGTAGTGCAATCTTTTAGTTGATATGAATAGCATGGAGTGTGGGGGTGCAGGGAGGATTGTTCCCTGCAAAAATGTTGCTTGTGTTGTTGGCAGGTATTGTGAGGATTTATTTCATTTTTTTATTAACTGTGTTATCAACCGTATGGTCTTCACCATGTGAGTTTTGACAATATGGTAGTTCAATAAACTGACATAGATCCATTTTGCACTGTATAGAAGCATACCTCTCAACTGTCCAGATTTTTGGCCTTTTCCTCATAAAATTTCTTGTTTTGTGGCAAATTATTGGGATGATATAAGGACTGAAGTCACTGAATAGTGACATGCATTTGAGTTTCAAACTTTATATCCTTCAGAAAATGCAGGTTAACACAAATCATTTTATTCTAGAAGCTTTCTAAGTTTATAAAACTAATATTTAAAATCTGTCCCTATTTTGGTCCATTGTCCCCCCATTACATCAGGCATTGTCCAGATTTCTTATGCAAAGACTTTGAGAGGTCTGTATAGAAGTGTGCAGTGAGGATATGTTTCTGGCACAGCTCTATAGTGGCATCCCTCTCAAGAGGGCAACTTTAAGCATTATGCCCCCACCTTGAAGGTGTGAGAATTTATACATAAGCAAATTTTGTGTGCTGTGATTTTGGACCCCTGTTGTAATTTTTGATCTGCCCCAGCTATTACTTTGAAAGCAGAGAAGTTGAGAGGTATGTTGATCACAGACAGTAAATGAGAAATATCATACAGTACTATACTTCAAACTACATTTATGCCAGCTTTCTAACAACTATGCAATTCATGCCTTTTTTCATATTATATGTTCATTTAGCTAATTTAGCACAAATGTCTCTGTATCCCTTGTCTGTAGTGTCTCACACCATGGTATTTCCATGCATTGAGTTCACAATGCACACATCTCACACTGAGTTCATTGTGATTGATATTCAGGCCAGTAGTTCATGGTCCCATTGTCCTGCATGAAGCATTACACATGATTAACAATCACATATGTGTTGATGCACTTTGCTCTGCTATATTGCTATTGAGTTAATTTTTTTGCATACTGGGTACAAGAAAGGCTCAACCATAGTGTCTAAAATATTCTGAGATCTTCCTTTTTTAACTGCACTGATCTAAGAGGTAAGGAAGTTGGGCCATTTTGATGGAGCTACAGAAAAGTGGAAGCCTGGTATAATGTAAGAAAGGCATTAACTAACGCTACAGACATGGACAGAAGTGTAGACCAGTGCAGGCATAGGTATAATGACCTGAAGTACTGAGACCCTGAGATCATTTAACAGTGGGAGTGAGGAGCTGAATATGAGCACCATGAAGTGTGCTATGAGCATATATGCTAGCATATTTCATCTTGCTATGAGCGTATATGCCGGAATGTTTCATAGTGCTATGGGCGTATATGCCAACACATTTTCTAGTTCTATGGGCGTATATGCCAACACATTTCATAGTGCTATGAGCGTATATGCCAAAACATTTCATAGTGCTATGGGTGTATATGCCAACACATTTCATTGTGCTGACTGCCTATCATTCAGTAGTTCAGCTCACTGCAGAGGTAGCAGTAGGGGATGTTTGTGTGAGGGTATTACTGCTTCATGTCATGTGATATGTCTGCAAATTGATAGGACAGGATATAGATTCAAAGTTCAGCTTGCCATACGACTGTCAGTGAAACTACATACTATACACATATACTAATGCTGACAAACTGTGGGGTCTGGCTCTCACTCAGTACTATCTGTCTGTTGGATATATTGTTTGGTGGAGGACAGAAACATTCCAAATGGATGTTTGTTTGTCTTATACTGTTGATAATTCTCCATGAAACTGTTTAAAGTTGTTGCATAAGAATTGCTCAGATACATGCAGTTAGGAAGAATGCAAATCCTGCAGTGTTCGAAGCACATCATCATACTCAGGTAACACTGGACTGATAAATATCTTTACCTTAGGCATGTAAAGCGTGCAAGGTGAACAGGGTGGGAAGCTGCAGAAGGCTGCACAGATTAGCTCATCATTAGAGTGAGTAGAATTTGCTGAAAGGTATAGGTGTAGGATGTTTTATCAAATTATTTTTGTCACATAATCCACCTTTTCCACGTGTCTCCGCACTGCAGGCCACAAACAGGAGGAGGAGCAGGTGTATTAGGAAACAGCACAGACTTCCATGCACAAAGCAAAGTACTTTTGGAGGCTGAGATACAGGTGGAGCAGTGTGATATCAAGCAAAAAGTAGTGGCTATAATGAAGAAGCAGTTTCAATGGAGGCTGGAAAAGATAAAGGCCTTCTGAGGCTGGCTATGGATTTGCTGACCTGGCAGGCCCTGACAGTAACAGAACATTGGTGTATCTGAACCATGCACATTGCCATCTGTGCTGTACTAGTAGTCCCAGTACAGCCACCATCCACCACATCCCCTGAAATGTGTTGCCACCTATGTATTGCCTCAAGCCCTATAACTTGTAAACATTACAAACCTGCCAGTCACAATTTTCTTGCCATCTCTAAGCATTTACGCACCCCCTACCTCACATGTGAGCAGTGACTCCTATTTATCTATATCGCTTCATGTTCGGGAGCCCCTCAATTCTCCTTCCCCTCTTTCCATATGCTATTTTGGATGTGTTTCCTTTACTTGCCTCTCATACCCCTCATCCCTTGTAAACATGTATAAAATGCAGTCTCTCTCTGTCTCCCAAAACTGCTTTCTGATTCCTGACCTTTACTGCCGATTCTATATGTCTCCTCCTGTGTTTCTAATAGCTTTTTATAGGTTTATGGGTTGATAGTTAAATACTAAGCTAGCTACCTTTGTCAGCCATTTTAAGCCTAGCCAATTTCCCTGTCAAAGGTGAGAATCAAACCCTGTACCTTGTGTTTGTGAGATAAACATTTTAACCATTATACCAGCTACATCTGCCTCTTTTGTTTACTCTTCTGTTGTCCTATATTAACCTTCTTTTTACCCCTTAGTGAAGCTGATGAGGGTGGCCTCATGTATGCTACCCTTCCAGAAATAGATGGTACATTTTTATGAAATGTCTAGTGTAGTGAGTTGTGCTTCTCTGAACTCGATCATGCTATATGTCATGAATGAGACAGCACTTGTCTGATCACTTCCACTTCTCTACTTTCTTTCACTCTCTTGCTGTATACGTGTGTGTGTGTGTCTGTGTGTGTGTGTGTGTGTGTGTGTGTGTGTGCAGATATGATGAACTGCAATATATAAGTTATCTGCACAGTTGCTGTTCAGTTAAGTGGTGATCTGTTATGAATACTTATCAGAGAGTCGGGGAGTACCTGAAATATGACTATCCATTTTCCATCCTTTTTCACTGTTGTAGACAAAGTGCAGGAACTTATAAATGGTCATTTGAATGCAATATAATTTCATTCATTGCTAATTTCTACCAAGGCTACATGTTCCAACCTTCACACATAAAAAATACACACATACATCCATACATAAATAAATAACAATAAGATCTGATATCCATACAATACAACATGCAAAACAATAATCTAGTCTAGACACTACTGTTATACCCACTTGTTCTCTATTCACACTAGCAGAGTACATTCAGATTTATTTACTTCATGTAGCATAAAATCTATTATTAGTATTCCATCCTCACTTTCTGAACACTGCACTATGACTGCACATCCCTTGCTCTCTTTCTTCTATTCAACATCACTCCCTTCTCCAGGGACTGCAGATCTAGTTCTTTCTATTAAAGACTTCTACATCTTGAAAGACATGAAATGATCAGCTTTTTGAAAAACTCTGCGTCACTGAGGTTTAATTGTCTTCTATTAATTAAATTTGTAATTGATATTATTAATTATAAGATGAAAAATCAAATCACTCCGTTGGTATTTTGCATTTTAACCAACTTTTGCATTTTACTTCATTCTTCATTAGTTTGCAGTTGTTGTGACAACTACAGTAATATACAGAAAATTATGAGCGGATCAATGATCATAATCAGCTTATTACCTGTTTGAGGCATGGATACCAAGAAATTTGTCTCAAGAGCAAAGCTCAACAGGTGAAGCTTCATATCTATATAGAGAATGCATTACTGTGGGTTATGCTCAGAGACCTGACCATAATTCTTTATAGTACATGGGGCTTTATCTGCTCCATTTATTACTAGTTACAAAAAAAAAAAGTTTTTAAAGCCATAAAGCACTGATTGAGCACTGTCATAAAGACAGTGATACACTTGTTTATGTTACACAAAGTCAGGGACATGTTACTGGCACAGATAACAGGCAGTTACAAATCTGTTTTTAATTCTGACACTGTTGTTTTTTGGCCAGTGCTGGCAGGTATAACTTCCTAGCATGATATCAGATCTTAACAAGTGAAGCAGAGGATGTTTAACAATTAGCATTGGGTCTTGTGCTATGTAGAAGTATTTAACCGAGTTGTCTTTTCTGGGTATCTGAGTGTAATCCCCATGTTCCATGGATTACATTAAATTTAAGACTGTAGGAGAAGTTTACACCTGCATGGGAATGGACTGTAGCAAATGAAGTCTCTCCTCTACTATAATACATATATATATATATTTTTGATTTTCAGACCCTTAGTGCTTTTGTTTTTGTTAGCTTACAGATACATTCTCATTTAGTTTATTATTTGTGAATATGACATGCTGCAAGTTACTGACATTAAATGAAAATTGGTTAAATTGTGAGCATTCACATGGCTGAGATGCAGAAAATCATTAATGTAAGACATTTTGAAAAATATGAAAGTTCCATTTCTGTGTCATAAAGAGATAAAGGCCTAACTATAATCCAAATTACTTCAGTATGAATACCAGCTCAGGCACTGGAAGTGTTGTGCAGGGAAGGATGGGAGTGAAAGGGGCAATACCCATGTTGGGGGATAAGGAGAGGTGATTTGGGTTGGCTAATCACCACCATGCAAGCAGAAGTTTGCATGGTACTGAAATTCACCAGGACCAAGGATGTGAGCTTTTGAGTCCAAAGTCAGTGACAGTAGCCCCCATTAACATATGGGTGGAAGCATAAATATGCACAGAGTTGATGTAAAACATCCTTTGGTGATGTGTCTGTTCATATCAACCACCAGGGGAATGATAGGGCCTTGCTAGAAATACACTCAATGCCAGGATACTGAAGAGGGCACACATCCCCTGCTTGGTTTTCATTTGAAAGTTTTTTGGTCAGCTTTCACTTCCATGGTGGGTATACAAAATTAAGTAAATGGGTTTAAGAATGATAAAAGAATTCTCAATGGTTGGCAGTCTTGAGGCAAATCACATATAAAAAGTAAAAAACAAACACACTTGTAGGTGCCCAAAACTACTGACATTTTTAATAAAGAATAAGTGCTTTTATTCACTGCTGTAATGTGAACTTCATTAGATTCAGAACTCCTTTGTCAAACACTTCCTTAAATAAATTATAATGCACTGTCATCTAGTGACAAAAGTTAAAAACATTCATTATGCACTAATTAAACATAAACCGTTCTAGATGAACAAAATAAACACTACAGTAAATAAAACCAATCACTTAAACTCACATGAAAAGTTACACACAAAAAAATCATGATACCCTTACATATTAACATATTGTAAAACTAAGTAATGTAACAAAAGTCCTCTATGTTAAAATTAAAAACACTACAAAACATGCATCCATTTCAACAGGAGCAGACTATTAATCGAAAGTCAGTCATTATAATAATATGGAAACCCTATAGGAAAACAAGCATGAAAAAACTGGAAAGAGTACAGTGGAAATATACCAAGGGAATCCACAGATGTGAAAATCTAAGTTACTATGAAAGGCTAAAATATCTGAACTTGTACAGTGTCTCTTACAGATATCTAAGATGATATCTTATTCAGGTGTATAGGGCATTTAGAGACAACTACCTCTGGGAATGTTAGGGGTTATCAAAAAGTACTAGAGAATCATCAGACAACCTATGCAGGAGATTCTATAGGAATGAGAAGTGTACTAATTGGTTTAATGATAGAGTAGCTGATGGATGGAACAGACTAATAAATTACATTAAAGCAAGTACTAGTTTAGATATTTTTAAGAGCAGACTGGATACTTATTATGGGAACAAGTGTTTTGGTATATTGGCAAGCTAGAAGGACATTAATGCCTGTGCTTGAAACATTTGTATGTATGTATATTAATACCAGGGGAATTTCTGGAATCCAGTAACACTTGTCAGTATAATTCTCTCTTTTCCACATATTCTAACCAATCAAAGTGTGGAATCTTTTTTAACACAAAAAATATATATATTTTTAATTCTTTTTTTCTCAAATAAATTTCAGTGAATTCCATAGTATTTATACATAACATCTTAAATAACTATGTACACTATTTCCATTAGCTTGACATTATAACAGATCTTAATGTATACAGTTACTTTATAAGTATGTCCATCAGAGTGTCAGATCAATTATTGTATAGTGTCAATCAACTATAAGACTTTTCCCCAATGGTTATTGATAAATTGCTTTGGATAAATTCTTAGTTCTTTAATTTTAATTTGCAATAATGCTGTGGTCTTCAGTAGGCTGTAGAAGTCTTCCAAAGTTGGTATTGTGTTTGTTTTCCATCTTGTTGTTATACACTTCCTTGAAATTACAAGTATAGTCCATACTATATACATGTTTGATCTATTCAAATGAGGACCTTTGTTCACATTTAATAATACAAGAGATTTATTTAAATAAAATTATTCATTAAATAAAGCTTGTAGAAAGTTATTAGTACCATTCCATAATGGCTTTATTTTAATTGTGCACTTGCTCACATCTCCAACATATTCCTTTTATGGAAGAGCTCATTTTACTGATTCTGTCTGGGGTTAAGAATGCTTTGTGCAAGCATTTCCTTTACACAATACTGGAAAGTTTTTAATTGGATGTATTTTTATCGATAATAAGATATTTGTTTTAATATCTTCAGTTAACTGTATTGAGTTTCCTTTTCTTATATATTTCCAATATGAGATTTTGGGTGTTGTTTTATAGTTTATCAATATTTTGCAAAACTTTGAAATACTGTTTCCCATGTCAAAGTCAGTCATTGTATATGATTTCATATATGTATTTCGTAAATTTAGGTATTTCTTGAAATGAAGAATTGTTAATTATTCTACTTAAAATTCACAAATATGACAGAATACTCTAAAGTTAGCTAGTCCTATTGTGGAATTTTGTATGTTGTTTTTATCACTTGCATATCTAAAACTTTTAGTTCTTTAATACATTGGAGCCAACAATCTGCGGTGGTGGTGCTGCGGTAGCATTGTCTCCTCACAGTAAGATGCTGTCCGGTTCGATCCACAGCTAGAGCGTCTTCTGCTTGGAGACATGCGTGAATGGGCATACCTTCATTGAAGGTTGTGCATCAGGGTTGGTAACTCGGCACATAAAAATTAATTACCAGTCATTAGCAGACTGGAGTTCCGCTGTGGCGACCCCTAACCAGCAAAAGCCAAAAGACAAAACAAATACATTGGAGCCAACAAACAAATACTTTCTGTTCCCAGGAATTAATAATTTCTCTCTATATTTTATATGGAAAGTTCTTTGTGACTATTAATGGTGTTAAAAGATCAAACCAGATTTTTAAATCTATATTTACAATAATAATTTTCCTAAATGAGTGAATTTAATGATTAATTGTATGAGTTTTAGTGGGTTTAGTTAAGTTATATTGCATACTAATACATATGTGCCATGGCAAATTGTTTTTATCTGTTATTTGAAACTTTTTTGTAAATCAAATTCATTTATTGATATTACATTTAGTAATTCTTTCCAATTTGCTGAGTAATTTGGACTTATCCAGTCTGAGAGTGTTTTAGATATTGATGCTTTTATATATGTTTCTATATCAGGAAAGTTTAATCCTCCCTGTTTCCATGGTCTGATATGATGTATTAAAGCTATTCAGTTTCTTTTGGGAAACCATACAAAATTTATTAGGCATGAATTTATTTCTTTAACGGTATTCTTTTCTGGTAACAGTTATATTGCTAAGTCTATATATAGAATATTGGGCAGTAAATCCATTTTTAATAATTGTAGTCTATTTTCAAATGTTAATATTATTTTGTTCCATTGTTCCACAGATATTTTAATTGTATTGATATTGCTGTTTTTTGAGACTAGTTCATTATTATCATTGCATAACTCATTTCCTAGATATTTTAAGGTAGATTCTTGTTTCCCTATGATGCGATCCACCTTAGTCTGCTGTTCTTTTTTTTTATTTAAAAATAAAAATTTTGATTTTCTTTTATTGAAATGGATTTCTGAAATCATGTGAAATTTGTTAATTAATATATCTAATTCTTCTAATGTCTCTTTTGTATTAGATAATTTTAGTAATATGTCATCAGCAAATAGCATTACTTTAGAATTGTATTGTTCATAAACATCTATTCCTTTGATTTTTTTATATTGTTACAAATTGTATCTGCCAATATTTCAATAGGCAGAGCAAATAGAATTGATGACATGGGACATCCTTGTTTAGTTCTTTTTGTTATATGTATAGATTCAGAGGTAAAAGGAACTAACTTGACATACGCTAAATTATTTGTATATATAATCTTTAGGCGATGAACATAGGATGCAGGAAATTCAAATAGCATTAGGATTTTGAACTAATAGTCCCAGATTAGGGAATCAAAGGCTTTCTGTATATCTAAGCCAATTATGAGTGTTTTTTTATCATCTTTATTTACATAATCTATAAGAGAAATTATCCTTTTAATATTGTCGTGTGTGTCTATGATATGTAATTCCAGTTTGATCATGTTTTGGATAGTGGTATTTTCATTCTGTTAGTTAATATTGTCATTATAGTCATTATTCAATAATGATATAGGTCTATATGATTTACATAGGTTTGGGGATTTGTTTTCCTTTAGGATTGGTGTGATTAAGGAATATCTCCATGAGGCTGGTATTGAAGCTTGTGACTGAATTCCTAATAGAGCTTTATGGAAGAGGGATAGTATCTTTGAAGGACAAAGTTAATATATTTCCATAAATATGCCATCTATACCTGGAGCTTTATTATTTTTATCTTCTTTTATTGTATCTGTGATTTCTTTGTAGGACATGGGTGCTTGCAGAGCTAGTTTAAAATTTTCTGGTATTTATTTTTTATATTACAACATTTTCATCTAGATTTAATTGATCAATATGTATATTTTCTTTTTGGAGATGTTCCATATAGTGATTTCTATAGGCATCAAGAATGTCACCTATTTCAGAGACATGTTTCCCTTTCTTTTCATGAAAGATACTTTTACTGTTATTAGCTTTGATTGTATTTTGATTCTTGTGAATAAATTATGTAGATATTTGGGAGAAATGGCCAAGGTATTAATTTTTGGTTTTCCTAAAGCTAAACTTTTTTTATGTGTTAGAATTTTGTTGTATTTATTGTTTAATACTTCTACTTTCTTTTTCATCTCCAAATGATTTTGATTTTTTCAGCTTTTACTGACAAAAGTTATGATTGTAGATCTAATAATTCTGAATCCCATTCTCTGATTTTTTTTATACCAAGTTAGGGTTTTGCCATATATGTAAGCTTTTAACGAGTCCCATATCATTATTTTATTTATCTCTGTGGTGTAATTAATATCTAAGAAGAACTGTAATTCAGATAATAACCAGGGTTTGAACTCTTTAATTTTAGTTATATATGCTGGAATTCTAGAGTTAAAGATTAATGGTTTGTACCCATTTTGAAGTTTTAGTATCAATGAATTGTGGTCTGAAAAGGGGCAGGGAATGATTGAGCAATTAATGCTTTTAGACTGTAAGTCATGGGCAGCAAATATTTTATCTATTCTGGTTTGGGTACCAAATCTGTGATATTGATGGGAAAACAACTAAGATTTATCTTCCTTAAATTTGAAAGTATCTGCAAGATGAAATGATTCTACCCACTTGTTTAAAGCTTTTGATATACCAGATGCATGCAGTGGTCTTTTATTTGTAGTTTTAGAAATGTCAAGTATACAGTTAAAATCTCCTCCTAATATTAAGTTGCCTATATAATTATTGGAAAAGAAATCCAAATGTTTTTAATAGTTCCTGTCCCAATGCCTGGGAACCAGTATAGATTGGTTAGGGTCCATATTCTGTTATTATATTTAACTATTACTAATTCCATAAGGCCTTTTTATCTTCATACTTATAAATGATTTCTGGGTTAATCACATTTGTTTTCCATAAAATTGTTACCCCTTTTGTCTTTGTCTTATAAATAGATTGCACCAATATTATATATTCCTTAGGATTCCATTTGTAATTGTCATTTGTTTTGAAATGAGTTTCTTGAAGGAAGACAGTGTGTGTTTTGTTCAGTTTTAAATATTTCAATATATTTTGATCTCTTGTTATGATTGTTTAAGCCATGGGCATTTAAAGATTAAAGCTAAATCCATCTTAGGTTATTTAGACTATGTATTTTTTGTTTTATTGTTAACTATTAAACATTTTCCTCTGATAACTATAAAGTATATGCTTGAGCTTTTGAAGAAATTATCAGTTTTATACTTTGAGTGTTTACCAGTAAAGTAATGTTTTGGTCAGGCATACTAAAAATGTTTTTGTAAAATAAATTTAAAATAATAAATGTTAAAAAAACTAAGATCCGCACTAGCCATGGAATGAAAATCATTCCTAATTTGATGGATACACCTAAGTCCATCAGATTATCACTCATACCTTGACAATCCAGAACATCTGAGCTCCATAAATTGAATTATCATATGGAGACTATTTGTAATAGTAATAAGCAATATTTATATTATTTTGAACAGATATAGTACTATTGTAGATTAGACAGAATTATAATACAATATAAATGCCTAATTATTGTATAAGCAATTAATATTTACATGAAAGGTAGATGACAAGCAATTCAGTCATAGTAAAGTAAGATGTATCATATATAAAACCTCAGCAAAATGTTATAGCACACAGTTATTTAACATATTCACCCTTATTGATGAAGTCTTTCAAAACATATTACTTAATATAAATAGATGGTAATAATATTTATAGCTAATGTTTATAATACAATGTATTTTACTGGATATATCAGAAGTTATATTTCATTGTTTGTCAGCATTTAAGTAATCACTTTGTTTATTGCTAACTTAAAGCATCAAGTTTGTTTTATGTGAACATTGATGAACATCAGTGCATTTTAATTATCAGTGCATCCCTCTTCCCTCCATTTCCTACACATAAGGATTTTCATATCTATCACTTCTTATTATAAAATGAGTGAAATTATAGGTTAAAAACAACAAATTCACTTATTGTAATTAATGATTACAAGTTCCCTTTCCATATTCAAAAATTGCCATTTGATGGCATATACTGAAAGTTTTTAGATTTAAATGGCAACATTCTGTTTTGTATAATCAGCAGAGGTTAAACTGAGTGATTATTGTCAATTTAATACTATTTATTAAGAATGTGATTGTTCCATTCTGTGACATTCTTAGTTCAGGCTTTTATTGTTTCCCTTGAACAACTTTTCAGTTTGATGTTATGTATAAAACATTAGTTACCTTTTTAACAGCTTAAGTATTAAGTATGGTCAAGATGGGTTACAAAACCACATTTCAAGTTAAAGCAATTATATGACTTGTTATGCACATTTACTTATATGAGAAAAATCACCATGCTTCCCCTTGATGTTCAATATCATGTATGTCATTTATGACACGTTAAAACAGTACTGTTATTATACATAATCCCATGTTATTAAACTGAGTGTCTGTTGTCAAGTTAATACTACTTGTTCAGAATATGATTCTTATATTCTGTGATATTTCAAATTCAGGCTTCTATTGTTTCTCTTGAACAACTTTGTCTGTTTGATGTCATGTATAAACGTTAGTTACTTTGGTAACCATTTAAGTGTTATATGTGGTCAAGATGGGTTACAAAAACTACAGTTCAAATTAAAGCAATTACATGACTTGTTATGCATATTTACTTATATAAGAAAAGCATCATGCTTCCCCTTGATGTTCAATGTAGTGTATGTCATTTATGACAACTTAAGACAGTAGTGTTATAATACACAAGCCCATGTTATTAAATCCTGTCTTTAATATCTAAATTCAGCAGACTGCTTCATCTTATATGACGATTATATATTTTATGCCTAGATTTACTAAAATCATACATTACATAACTATTGTGTGTGTGTGTGTTTTTTGGCTGTTGCTTAGTTATTTCAGAGACCACAAGCTGTAATGCCTATTCTTATTATTTGCTCCTTCCAAGCATGTGTATACAGTCCATAGACTTTAAATTATGAGAACCTTCTAGTTTCTTATTTGTTATAAGTATATTTCCATCTTACATACATACATATCAATACTTCAAGCATGGGCAACAATGCCTATCCAGTTTTGCCAGAATACCTTTCACTAGTTCATGTGGTGTGTTTCCAGGCTGTTCTTAAAATATCCAAACCAATATTTGTCCTGTTCCATTTTACCTGCCTGTTCCATGCAGTGGCCACTCTGCCAGTGAACCACTCAACACTCCTTCCATTTCCACAGATATTTCAACTAAGGAATTATGATGACTCACTAGTACTTCCCGGCAACCCCAAACACCCCTAGAATTAGCTAACCCCATATGCCCAACACATCCAAGCGGACTCACCTCCCAGACCACTGCAAAGGGTACTGCACAAGACCAAGTGCTCTTAGTCTTTCACAATAACTCAGACTTCCACTCTTACATAAGTCCTTAATGTGTTTGGACCAAAATACATTTTAAATATAAAATTGCGCTTATTGTTTATTTATTTTTTCATCAAGAATCAACTTAATGAGCTAAATGAAGTGTTAGGAGACCATCAGTATGTGTACATGTGGTTTAAAACAGCCCCTTTATTTTATATATATATATATTTTTTTTATTTATTTATTTTTTTTTATTTTTTAAACCAAAGACTTCATTGCCGAGAATCATTGTGGAGGCTCCTCAGAGCCATTAAGCATTATTGTCACTCTGCCTCCATTACCATAGCAAATTGGGAGCATCTGCGTCTGTTAGTGTGTCTGTGTACTGCATACCAGCGGCTCATGATGCACCTGAAGCAAAGCTTCACATCACTGCAACGTCAAGCCTAAATTTCCTCCCTTTCAGTGAGGCAGCAGCCAGGAAAAAAATGGAGAGCAAAAAAAAAAAACCTCACAACAAGCCGCCACAACAAGAGATAACATGTTCTTCCAGCCTTCCCACCTTTCACTCAGAAGATGTATAAACAAACTATTCTCTGCCAAAATATCCCAAAGCACAGTTTTATTCACCCCCTTCCCCTGGATTCAGGCTAAAACACCAAATGTCTCTTCCTAATACACAAGCATCAGCAAACCTCGATCACAAGCCACAATCCACAGCTTCCCAGAGACAAAAATGGCAACATACAACAGCTGCCAGACACAGCTGCATTGAACACCATGTCAGGCTTAATCAAACACACTTGAAGCTATGATACCTGCCATCATTGGGGTCTACTTCATATGACCTAAATTTCATTTGACTGAAATGCATTTGACTGAGACCAAAACACTGAAAGTTCAAAAGACTGAAAACTCATTTGACTGAAACTCATAACACTGACACATTAAAGTAAAAGGTATATGCCCTTTTCCCACTGTAGTGTGATCCTGAAGTTAGTATATAGGTAAATATTGTTTTCTGCAAAGAGTTATTCATTTCAGTTATAAATATCCATGTGTATGGTTTAAAATGTATAAAGTATGTGGGGAGCTTCGCCCCCCACAACCCCCAATATGGGGGTCTGTGCCCCTCCACACCCCTCCCAACTATATATTCTAACTCCAGGATCACACTACAGTGGGGAAAAGGGCATATACCTTTTACTTTAATGTGTCAGTGCTATGAGTTTCATTCAAATGAGTTTTCAGTCTTTTGAACTTTTAATGTTTTAGTCGCAGTCAAATGAATTTCAGTCAAATGAAATTTAGGTCATATGAAGTAGACCCCATAATTGATACTAACTATGTTTAGACAGAATAATAATGACATTTGTATTAGCTGCCAGACAATGCTGCATCTATGCACACCATATCAGGATTGATCAAACAGGACTCAAAGCTATGATACCTGCCATAATTGATATTAACTATGTTTAGACAGAATAATAATGACATTTGTACTAGCTGCCGGACACAGCTGCATCCATGCACACCATATCAGGGTTGATCAAACAGCACTCGTAGCTGTGATACCTGCCATAATTGATATTAACTATATTTAGACAGAATAATGATGACATTTGTACTAAGAGCTTGCTACTATTATTTAACCAGGATATGCATGACATTTCTAAATCATACTTTAACTGAATAAGGCATTTGTCTCCATGGCAGCATTTTTGTTTTAAAACACTCTACTGTCACTGCTATTATATATGATGTAATTTGTTACATTTTAGTCTGAACTCTGATGAATGGTACCTTGTTGAATTAGTTAATTAATTACTTAAATTATTATAAGTAAAATCAATGAAAATTTAACAAGATAAGTATTCACTGCCTTCAAGTTGGGGAATAGAAACCTCTATGTTTGTATTATATGTTACTTTGTTTGGCTTATATATAATGTAAATAGTAACCCATCTTGACCTACCTTTGTTTGTGAAGAATTATTTGCACATTCTGAATAAATCATTGCTGTTTCTCAGTTGTTTAAGAAACCCTCATTTTTTTTAAATAAAAACAGATGACAAGTGATGTACCATATCAGTTGATACTTTGAGAGATATAGTTGTAAGAGTTATTTTTTTGGGACAGCTATCTTGGAATCAGTTTTTTGTTTCTTCTTTCTAGTATCAGTCCAAGGATTTGTTTCTTTTATTCTTTTAAGGGAAGGGACCATCCATTTAATTTCTTCAGTGATAGACACTATGTTGTTGTTTTTGATGAATATAGTAGGTTTTTGTAAGATGTTAAAGGTACTCATCTCATTGCAAAAATTATTTTTATGTTGGCTGGAAAAGCCAGCTGTGCTTTAATGTTGTTTTGTTTCAAAAGTTTTATTATTGGCCAAACTTTTTTTCCTTTGTTCTAGTATTCTGTAAGAATAATCATTGTCAAATCTGATCAGGCTTTGATTGTATTTTAAGAATGATTTTCTCCAAGCAGATTTTAATATTAGTTCCTTGTCCAGAAATGAAAGAAATTTTAAAACTATGGATCTAGGTGGAGTATTTGGTGAGTTAGAAGCATGTTTCCACAGTGATCTATGTTCACTTTCAATTCCAACTGAAAGTCTCTCTTTCAAGTCTAAAAATTCTGGGATCCAGGTTGTTAAGAATGAAATAAAGTCTTCTCCTTCAGTGTTTTCAGGCAGACCAAAGATCCTTATGTTGTTTTCCTTTCCTTGTTTTCTAAATCATCTATTTTGTTAAGCAACTATGTATTCTGTTTAAGTAGAAATTATTTTTGGAATTATTCCTCTTTGAGTCCCCCTTCAATGTCATTTAGAGAAGTCTATATTTGTTATTTTGTATGGTGCTGCTGTAATAGTTCCTTAAGAGTATCAGTCTGTTTTGAGAATTTAATTTCAGGTTTTCAAAAGTGATTTTTAAAGCCATCCATCTTCAAAGATAGTTCCTGTAAGGTAGATACCATCAATTACAGTTATTTTTTCAAAGCAGCATCTTGATGAGAATTTCTTGAGTTTATATTCAGTGCCTCAATATATCTCCAAGTTACTTGACAGGAAAATATTTGTATATTGTTTGTGTCTTTCGGCTTTTCCCGGTTAGGGGTCGCCACAGCGGAACTCCGGTCCACTAATGATTGGTAGTGGATTTTTACGTACCGGGTAACCAGCCCTGACGCACAACCTTCAACGAAGGCACGCCCATTCATGTATGCCTCCACACAGAAGATGCTGAGAATCGAACGGGACAACGTCTTGCTATGAGGCGACAATGCTACCGCAGCACCACCACCACAGTTTTAGTTGAGAAGTTTATCGATAGATTTCTGACATTTTAAACTTGAAAATAATAAAATTTTCCTACATTACTATACTAGTTTATGGAGCTCTCAAAATTCACTGCTCTCAGTTGGCCATCTAGGCTCCACCCACCCCATTTTTTAACATTCTGACATTTCTCACAGTGCTTAAATAAAGTGTTAGTGGGGTCCTTCTTCCTTATACCATAAGCATGCTGATATATCCATGTGTTTTAAGCTTTTTCAGTTTTTCCAACATAAAAAGCCAAGCATGAACTACACTGTACAAGAAAAACCATTACCTTTGCAATACAGCTGTACTTCCCATTAGGATAAATAGGTTTAAGAAAATTTCTTATCATGAAATACACACTTTCGCCTATAAAGCTACACTGAGCACATGCCCCACATTTACACATACTTTTTACAGAAATATTGTCACTCTTTTTGCTGTGATCTCAGTTTTCAAAAATCCTTTTTAAATTGATTCCTAATCTATACTCCATTATTGCCCCATCTCCTAAAACATTGGACAAACCCTGTGTATGAACGTAGTTATTCCAGTTCCTCTCTAATATTGATTTAACTTCCTTGGAAGTGTTACGGAAATTGCTCTAGGAAAGTTATTTAAATTTCCACTACTGATCTGCTCATTTTCCTGGGAGATACAGCTTCACTATGAGCAATACTTGTAATACCAAGACCATGTTTCATCTCTGGTCTATAAAACTTAGACCTGCTTCTAACCACCTCATCTCTAAAATTCCAACCAAGTCTATAGGATACTGTCTGTCAAAAAACATATCTTGCTCAAAACCCTGGTTTCATCATGAAACCTGCTGTCATCAGTAGTAAGCCATCATATCCTCATACATTGAATTTTAACCACATTTCTCTCTTGCCAGGCTGGGTGATGGCTTTTATACTATAATAAACTGTTTGAATAAGTTTCTTTCCTGTACACTGATGAGGTAAGACCTCTGTTCACTGACATCCTTACCAATGGTCACATCTGAAAAGTTTATCTCATTTTTATCATATTGACCCTTAAATACCAAAAACAGAAGTCATACTGTTAATACACTTCAAAAACTCATCTACTTGCTCTCCATTATTTGACCATAAAATAAAAATGTCGTCCAAAAAACTCAGATACTTTTTTTATGTAAATTGCAAAAGGGGCTGATAAAATAAATAGTTTCTCCACTACCATAATACAATGTTAGCAAAAACAGAGCTGCCAATGCTACCATTACTACTCCACAAATTTGCTTAAAATACTGTGGTTCAAAAAACACAAAATTATTTGACAGAATTAATTCCATGGTTTCCACAACTAGTTTTATTGTCCTGTGAGTTAAATTAGACCTACTAATTAAAGTTTCATTGAACCATTGCAGCCCCTCTTGGTGAGGTATAACTAAAATCAAGTCTTTAACATCAGTAACCAAGAAAAATAGATCTTTGTCAAAAAATAGTTTGATGCAACTCATCTATAAATGCCATGTATCAGTAAGGATGCGAGGTTTATCGGCAAAGATGGATGCAAAGTAATGTCCACTAATTTAGTTAAATATTCAGTCTTCTAACCTGCTGCAGCCACAGCTGGTTGAAGTGGAGGATCAATCACCAACTTATGGACTTTAGGAATACCAAAGATGTTGGTGGTAATTATGGTAATTGGATTGACAACCTTCAAAACATCATAAACTGAAAAATCTAAGCCATAGTTGGTAATAGTGTCCTCCAACCAAAGATTTATACCATAGGCCATATTAATCTTCTTTTTGTTCATGCTAATAAATAAGTCACTATTGTTGAGATATTGTAACATTTTCTGAGTGTACATAAAACTGTTCATCTACACCACCCCACCTCTCATCTGTAGTTAAGTTGTATCTAGTGTAACCAGCCTCCAAAGTTCTAAACTCTCTCACACATATGCCACCTCAAATGTGGCCAGACAAGGAGATAATGGAGGGTCAAATAAACTAGCTCTTCATAATGTTCCAGCTCCTGCAAACAAATGATGCTTATCTTAAAAAAACAATGCCAAGTTTAACTTATGTCTAAAGAGTTTCATGTCTAGAATGTTTTCAAGTAGTTTAAACTTATTTGCGGGCACAAAAGTAAAACCCTTACTAAATAAGTTACCATATACTGGTGTAATGTCTATGATACTGTAATTATAAATATTAAAGCCTTTAAACTTAAAAACAGTACCTTGATTGATGATTTGCAAGGGTAAACTTATCTCCTCTTTTAGCCCCTACTGG
This sequence comes from Protopterus annectens, assembly GCF_019279795.1. Lineage (NCBI taxonomy): Eukaryota > Metazoa > Chordata > Ceratodontiformes > Protopteridae > Protopterus > Protopterus annectens. The sequence goes on from NC_056749.1 coordinate 500,500,805, forward strand.
TTGATCATTTCCTGCCAGGTCAATTGTTCTTGCTCCTGTTGCCATACATTTTGTACCCTGATTGAACATCTTGCTGTTGTTGAATCCTGTTGTTCTTGTTCCATAGTTTAGAAGACCATCATGAGATGCTAGTTTCTTCTAAAAAAATGTCCCCCATTGTTTTCCATGGTTGCCATATTAGTTGTAATGTCCTCATCATATATTATAGCTACAGGGAAAATCTGTTTAGACATATTTCCAGGGGTGGCACATGGATATGCTTGATTTGTTTGATACTGTTCATAATCTCTAGTTAGTTTTTCCTCTTCTCTCATTTTAATAATTCCACATTCCCTGTCAACCTTGGAGAAAGTATGTTTGAATTTTTCTTCCATAGAAGGAAATAGCAAATCCCAATATTTCATCCTGTAGTCTTTTGTTGTCTTTTTCTATCTCTTTCATGGTGTGCTCCTTATCATTGTACAAAATCCCTATAAATTCAAACCCAGTGTGGTTGAAAACCTTTTAACAGTTCATTATGAAGTATTTGTCCCTTCCTGTAAACCATTGGGGTATTTAAGAAATCACAAGCCTTTTGGCACTTGCTTAGCCAAAATACTATCCTTAAAATATAAGTTGTCCAGTTGCAACATTCCACATTTTAAATGAAGTTGCTGAAATCTGGTAATCTTTTGATTTGAACTATTATTATTATCCAGATCTCTAAAAGTCCTAATGACAAAATATGAATGTATGCCTTTCGCACTGGTAAATAAACATTTTTATTTATACTACCAGTTCTCAAAGAATGAGCAAGCGTGTTCAATCACATAGCACATACAACAAATAGAATATATTGGATTGTGAAACTCATGACAGCCAACTTACTTGAACCACAAAGACTGAACAGCTTTGATGACAAGTTAAAAGTTCAGCTGAAATGATTCATGAATGAAATTAACCATATTTTTGAAATGATTACATAAAGGATTGTGACAACCTTAAAACTCACTCATACCAAAGAAAATAAAGTGTCAAAAATGAATCCTGTATTTCCAAAACAAAGTATCATAAACCACTTCTGCTCTCCATTATAAAAGAACAGCTGCTTAAAGTGCATAAATTACTACATTGTATAAGTTTGAATTCATGCAGATCTCAACAAAGCATTTTTCCCGTTACTGCCATACTAAGTGTAATGGTTTATATTTCAAGCTCCAAATAATGATAAAAGTCCTGTTGTCAGATGGAAATTGCTTTGTTAACTGCACTTTATTATACATATATTTTACATCTTTGGCTACATAATTGAAACAAAAATGTCATGTAGAACCTAATGTTATAATAGAGACAATGAGATATTTTACTTGATCTAGAAAGAATATGTTCCTTTGCAGGACAGACTGGGGTGTGGTAGTAAGGATTATGGCATCACTAGCAGGGACTGACCATGCATGCCTAGGGCTCACTACAAAAGGTGAGGTACTGAAAATGAATAGCAAAACACAGGTCTGCAATTGGTTGTGAATTACAGTGAATTGAGGAAGTTGATAAGAGAGAAAATGGGGGGAGTAGACAAAATAGTCAAGGTAATAAGCTGTAAGGCAGATTAAAAGCAAATATTAAGTGATTAATGGGTTAAAATGGAAGTGACCAAGCAAAAAGAAGATAAGAAGAAAAATGTGGTTGTTTACAGTAAAAAATGTACTGCAAGGAGGTGTGAAGATAAGATCTAAAGTAGTACAAATTGAGGGATTTGGAAGAAGTCAAACAAATGCTTTTGGTCTAGGTAAAAAGCCACAATGGTAACAGCAACAGCTAAGATGGCACTTGAAAACAGATTCTTGAGTAATATGAAAATGGGGGATATGAGAATTTCAAATATCTTGTTGATTGGATGAATTGGGTTAGGGGACTTATAGCTACAATGATTATGAATTAGAATGGAGGCATAATAACTAGGAAAACCAGTGGAAGAATTAATTACATTATTCAGTTTGGTCTCTTCTAAGGAAAACCAGACAAGACATCATCTTGAAGGGAACACAGTGGTGGTGAGGGAATGGAGGAAATAGATGGGCATAGTACTTACTACAGAGCCAAAATAGGTTAAGAAATCTAAGGCAAGATAAAGCACAGAGGGTTGAATGCATATCCACAGCAAACCCTCAAGAACCTTACCACCATACAGTTCTACAAAATGAGAATGAAAATTGCGGAATTACAACAGGACTGGAAATATGTCAGATCAGTGTCCATAATCAAAAGGTTGAAGGAAGGATACCTTTGGGGACTATGCACTAGCTAGCCTTAACTCAGTAGTAATAAAAGTTTTTTTTTGTCCTCCTTACATCATTTTTATGGCCTGTTACTCATACCCTACATCTATGGTCATTCTACAAGGTACTCCAAAACCTCTGGACTTACTACATTAATCTGTTGGGGCTAGTTATGGTATCTCCTGGCATTCTGAGGGTCTTAGCAGTCCACATCGATTGGGGATTTGTTTTATTATGCCCAAGCTTCTCTCCCTCACACACTATACCCATGTCTGAGGGGCCGGTGTCATTGGAGACATAGCAGCTTATTACCCTGTCTCCAGAGCAGCTCAGTCATGTCCACCCTGCATCCTCTTTGGACCATGTCTCCTACCATGCTATATCTCAAGCCTCCACCAGGGATCATCACAGGAGATGACCACATCACTACCATCCTACCCATTACTTCTCCTAGCCACTAGTTGAACTCTGGCCACCTGGGCAATAGTAAGGGCTATATTTCTGTATGGCTCTGGAGTGGTCAACTGTGTAGTAATGAAAGTGATGGAAGAGAAGGCTGGTAATATTCCAGTAGAAAAGACTACCTCCAGGATGTCAAACAACATAGGACTACAGTTAAAGCATTCTCCCAGAAAAAAAGAAACTATTTGCTGTTGGTGACTGTATGGTGACACAGCTGAAAAAAGTGTGCATGTCTAATATCATTAAGAGTTCAACTTTGTATGCCACAGGAGAATGATAAACAAATTGGAAGAGATAGATGTGCACCAATGTTACATTAGCAGACTGAAAGAGTGGTTTAAAAAAGGACACAGGTGTAGTGGTCAGGGATACCTTTTATCAATTGGAGGCTAAAACAGAAGAATGCCACAGACCCTGGTGTTGGAGGACATTCTTTAGAGGGTGTTTGTATCAGACATATCAGAATGTGTGGAAAATAAGGTCAGCCTGTTCACAAATGATTTCAAGGTGGTGTTATGAAAAATAATGGGGAAACTTACTGTCAAAGGAAAAATATACTTTAAAAATGATCAATACATGGTAGGTTCAGGTTAAGGCACTTTAATCTTGCAGCAAGGAGACAAAAACGTGCTAATACAGAGTTTGTCTGACTAGAATCAGGAAATGCAAGCATTTTTATACATTTTCTAATAAGACATTGCCTACCAAGCTGACGTAGTAAATCACAAGTTTTAACATCATCATTTCATAGTGATTGTTTTGTAAAATTCTGCTTGTACTATCAATTTTTGTGAGAAACCTCCTAAGAAAAACAACGTGGCCTTGGCTACCACCAGTTAGATATATGCAATGTTACCATTTAAGGTACTATGGCTAATTTGAGCACAAAGCAAGTATAGATTGCAGTTCATTTCTCCAATAGTCCTTTGTCTGTTTTATCTCTTCCTTCTGCAGCTGTGTGTGTTCTCATACTTCGAACAGAGCTAATTGTTCAAAATCATTACATTATAGAATATGGCATTGTTCATTCATTGCTTCCTGACCTAGCAGATAATCACCTGTTTCTCAAGTACATTTCCAAAAGGCATAAACATGAATTTTGCTGTGCTAGCAGTTAGTAGGTCAGAGGGCATCTTGCAAGTTTCAGAAAGCACACTGCAGTTTCAAAAGCATCTTTTAGTCTCATATGAAATTAAGCTGTATATAAAATAGTGCATATAAAATAGAATGAAAAACATGTTAACTCATTTAGTTTCTAGTTAGCATTAAGCACACACATTAATACATATTTTTCTGACATTTCCCCCCTGTTAATACTTTTTAATTCTATTTTCAAAAGAATAAACAGTTTGCTTCTTCTCCTAACCTCTTCCATTCAGGATTTGCAGTTAAGAGAGTCATTCAGTTTAAACTTATGAAAGTGTTTCACTTTTCAACAATTCTTCAATTTCAGTACTTTGATACAAAGTCTCAGAAACTGATATATCTATAAAATCCTTGATTAACTTTTTCATGCAGGGAATACCACAACAAATGCATGCTCCTAATAGGAGTAATCCCACACAAATGGCAATCAGGATGTTCATTAGGATGGAACCCCACCCCCCAAACAGATTCTGGAAAAAGTCCGTCAGAGGGTTTGGGCCTGGTTTGGTCATGGTCGACACTTGCTGGATCACCTCAAGATGGTCGTTTATTTCATGCTGGTTGTCAGGAATATACGAACAGCATTCTTCTTTGATTAAAGTGCACGTACCACCTCTCGCCGCTAGTGTGAAGTCGAGTGCCATGCGGTTCTGAAGCACCACAGTTCTCATAGCATTCAGTTCATCAGTCACTAATTCGAGAGCAGAAAAAGTTGCATTGCTCATAACTTCGAGAAGTTTAGACAGTTTTCTCAGCTCCCAAATCGATTTCACTGCACCATATGCAGGGGCTATGCCTGCCCATGATATAATGCTGTCACTCAAGTCCATGTGTGTCAGTTTATCTTCGTTCTTTACAGAGTTATGGTTTCTCCACCCTGCTTCAATTCATCCTACTGGATTCTCGGGTCTCTTAATTGGACTTTTAGGTTTACTGCTGACCTCTCTGACATTTCAAATTTTTCCCTGAGGCAAAGCTGCAGTGTGTCATATGGCCGGAACCAGGTAACCCAAAAAACAACTGCCGGACCAATTCTCAGGTAGCCATTTATATGCTTTTTTCCCCACAAACAAAATAACAACTCTCTACTTTAGTATTGATATAAGCTTGCCCTTCATGAAATATTTTCTTATCAGTAATAGAAAGCTGCTTTAAAAGAACAGGATTATGTTGTTTCTCATCAACATTTCTATGCATTTTCGCGAAATATGCATCATAGTTTGTATCACAAATAGTTTTAGTCTTACTGGCTTTAATATAACATTTATAAGAAACAGTCACATTGCAATTGCTCCAACCCACCTGAATAGTGTCATTCTTGTAAAAACATACAATCCCTTTTTGTGTAACAGGTAGGTACAATGCTATTTTTTCTTGTGATTTCACAGGTGTAGTATCAAAAATCAAGATTTCCCAGGTCTCATTGACCCCTAGGGGGACAGCAGTCATTAATAATCCCCCGTATGCTGTTGGTATAGCTGTGCAAATCCAGCAGTTCGAAACATTAAAAGTCTCAGCATACACATATTTAATTGCTTGGTAAGTGTTAAAGTTTGGATGCCAGTCTATGAGTAATGCATCACGTTTGATCAGTTCAACTCTTGTGGCTGGGAAAAGGAAAGGCCACAGCAAAAAGATCAATGTTATCAGTATAGCTATCAGAATAATCATGCAAATTTTCTGAGGTTGTTCTGCATCTCTATTTACTCTATACCTGGTCATTTTGTTCTCGTTGTACAACAGTAACAAGGTTTTTGTCCAGTTCAAAGTTCTTAACCAGTTTACAATGTGTCAGATGAATCCAGGATGCTCGCTCTGCGATCTTGACTGCAGTGGATGTCGACAGTAGTACCTGGTACGGTCCTTCCCACTTTGGAGAACTCCAGTTCTTTTTCTTCAGGACCTTCACCGAGACCCACGTGCCTGGGGCTATTGCTGCCTCCGATGGTCTGGTTTGTTCTTTATCTGAAACAGAATTTATCTGCAAAAGTTTGTTATTCAAAAATCGCCTCATATACTCTGCAAGTGAACTGTCAGTCTCCTGCTCTGCAGGCATAAGAGGTTTCCATTGAGGTGTATAATATGCCCTCCCAAACAGAATTTCAAAAGGAGTTAACCCTTTTACATTTGGAACAGTTCTCATGCTCAACAGTGCCAGAGGTAGACAGTGCACCCAGTTCTTTTGTGTCTCACTAATCAATTTCCTAAGTTTGTTTTTCAAAACCCCATTGTGCCTCTCTACTAATCCTGCAGATTGGGGTGGTATGCGCAATGATTTTTCAGAGAAATCCCGAAATATCGGCTTAGTTGTTGTATAGTTTGATTTACAAAGTGTGTGCTATTGTCACTATAAATTTTTTCCGGTTTGCCAAATCTAGGAATAATTTCTTTAACGAGGACTTTTGCAACAGTAGCTGCATCTGGATTTTTAGTTGGAAAAGCTTCCACCCATTTGGAAAACATATCTATAAGGCAGTACTTCTTATTTTCGCATTTGTTCAGCTCTATAAAATCCATACAAATAGTATAGAATGGATACGGTGGTGTAGGGAAACTCCCTTGCTTAGGTTTCAATGCCCCTTGTGCATGATGCTTGTTACAAACATGGCATGCTGCACAAAAATTTTTTGTGTAGTTTGTAAATCCATACGTCGTAAACACTCGATTCACTAACTGTACCATCCCCCCTGTTGAGACATGGCACTGCCCATGGCTCAACAAAGCTGCATATCTAAACAGGTTAGATGGTAAAATTGGTTTCTTCTCTTTGGAGATGTACAGTCCCTTCTCAAGGATTGCTCCTCGTTTTATCCTCTTTTGTTTTTCTACATTTGTAGTAAGTGTCTGCATTGTTTTTAACATTTCTAAGTCTAAAATCTCAGATGGTTGTAATTCCTCACTCAAAAGAAATACTTCTGAAGCTGAAGCTGCTTGTTTTGCAGCTGTATCAGCCCTCGCATTACCTTTTGAAATTCTATCCTGTTGCTTGGTATGAGCTACGCATTTGCAAATAGCTACTTTCTGAGGTAACTGAATAGAGTCTAACAAGTCTAAAATAAATTGCGCATGATTAATTGGTTTACCAGTAGATGTTATCATTCCTCTATTTTTCCACTGATGCACAAAAACATGTACAGTAGAAAAAGCATACTGACTGTCAGTAAAAATGTTCACTCGTTTACCTTTTGCCAAGGTACATGCCCTTGTCAAAGCAATCAATTCTGCTGCTTGTGCAGATAAGTTGTGTGGTAAAGACTTTGCTTCTAAAATCAATCTCAGTATCAGAAACTACTGCATACCCCACTAGATTCTGTCCTGTAGGACCCCTCCTGCATGAGCCGTCCACATAGTATGTCACCTCAGCATCATCCAAGGGAACATCTGTGAGATCTTTTCTAGGTAGTGTCTTTTGCTCAATCTCCTGCACACAGCAGTGTGGTTTGCCATCTACAGGGGTTGGGAGCAAGGTTGATGGATTCAAAGTTGTGCATCGTTCAATTGTCATATGAGGTTGGCTCAACAGTATAGCCATACAGGAAAGATGTCTAGCAGGAGAAAGATATGCTACTTTTTCTTGCAGTAAAATAATCGCAACTGCATGAGGCACTCTCAATGTGAGAGGGTGGAACAATACTACTGAGGCTGAAGCCTGCACTGCCATTGCAGCTGCGACTACTGCTTGTACACAGTGGGGCAGGGATCACGCCACTGGGTCTAGCTGTGATGAATAGTAAGCTATGGGGCGTTGTTTGTCCCCATGCTGTTGTGTTAACACTGATGTCATGTAACCTTGCTTACAATCTACAGTTTGGAAAAATCATTTATGATAGTTTGGTAATCCTAAAACTAATGAAGAAGCTATCAGTTGTTTCAATTTGCAGAAAGCTGATTCTGCTTCTGGTGTCCACTGTAATAAATGTTGTGCTGCCATAGGCTTTTTGAATATCAAGTTGGTCAATGGAGCAGATTCCAAGGCATAGTTTGGAATCCAACTCCGACAAAAGTTAGTAGTACCCAGGAAGGACATAATTTCCTTCTTGGTAGTTGGTTTTGGTGCTTGTAATATTGCTGTTTTTCTGTCTTCATCTAATATTCTGCCTTCTTTGGATATTACATACCCCAGGTATTTGACCTGTTTTTTCCAAAGTTTCAGTTTGTTCTTGTTTACCTTGTGTCCCTGAGTAGCTAAAATTTGTAGTAATGCTATGGTATCTTCTCTGCATTCTTGCTGGGTGGGGGCTGCCAGCAGAATGTCGTCTACATAAAGTAAAATCTGACTGCCTTTTGGTGGGATAAATCCCGCCAGGTTACTTGCCATTTCTTGTGCGAATATTGTTGGACTTTCACAATATCCCTGTGGTAGTCGCGTATATGTATACCTTTTCCCCTGAAATGTAAATGCAAACCAATGTTGGCTGTCAGGGTGTATCGGTATTGAGAAAAATGCATTGCTAATATCTACCACAGAAAAATACTTTTGTTGAGGTTTCAAATCATTCAATAAAGTGTGTGGATCCGGCACTGTAGGTGCTCTGGGTATAACTGCGTCATTTACAGCTTGTAAATCTTGGACCATACGCCATTCTCCGTTTGCTTTCCTAACAGGAAATAAGGGTGTATTACATGGTGAATCGGGAGATTCTATCAAGACTCTTTCCTTAAGTAAGGCTGCTATTATAGGTTTGATTCCTATTTCTGCATCCTTTCTCAAGGGATACTGTCTCTTTTGAGGTCTAAATGCTGATTTTGGCGTGATAGTAACTAGTCCTGCTGTATGAATAAGTCCTACATCTGATTTCCTTGTTGACCAGAGAGTCTCTGGTATGTCTCGTAAGGCTTTTTCCTCTTCCTCTAGTAAGAGTGGTACTCAGCTGTCCTCACTTGCCTGTGAGTGTACAGCTGGGTGTGTCTGCGTTATCCAATTTAGTTTCTGCTTTTGTACTCCCTGTTCGGAAAGTTCTAACTCTGTCTGCTTTTCCCACCTTGTGACTCTTTCTCCTAGGTCTGCCCACTTCACATTTCTATCTTTAGTTAAACTCACATGTGGTAATTGATTAGATTTGTAAAGTGCTAGGAATTCCTGTGGCAATGAACAGCTCACTACACTGTTTCCTTCTGTGTCCCAGTACAAATTTCGTAATACTAATCTGTTAGCATGGTTTCTAAACAGTTCTTGCTCATATTCTTCATCAGGTCCTGCTTTGCTACAGTAATATAGAGTGCAATGCAACAAATGCTGTTTATCAGTGTCAAGGGAGGGGGATTTACTGATGGCTATGTTCATCAGTTCTTCGGTTACTGCCCCTGGACCAGTCATAACTAAGTCCTGGCTGTACCAATAAACTGTTTCACCCTCCTGTCGCACTACAAAAGTATCCATTTGTCGCTGTGCTTCCATACCCTGCATAGTTGGAACTATGGCTATGCCAAATATCTGCATTCGGTCTCTGCCCAAGAGATTCACTGGGCATTTTGCAGAAACAACAATTTTGCTTTTCTGAGTCATCCCTGAAACTGCATCAGTTATCGCTATGTTGTGGGAGAGTGGCTCCCAATACAGCTGTCCATTAGCTGCTTTCACTAATATGTAGTCAAGTGATTCTGAATTTTCTGGTAGTTTGGAAGGATGTATCAGGGTCTGTGAAGCCCCTGAGTCACACAGGAATTTAACTTCCCTCCCCTCTACCAGAAGTGTAACGTCCGGTTTTGTGTCTGCTAAGTAGAGCTCTAGGCTCAATAATGCTAAGTCCAAAATTTCATTTTCTTCATTATCTGTGATTTCATGCACATCCTCTACCTCTTCTATCACATCCTCTACTCCTTCTACCACATTTGCACTTGTCTTTTCTTGTTTATTCCTTTCCAGTGATTCTTGACTACCATATAGTCAGTCCTCACCCTCTTTGTCTTCTGCGATTACCTTTTTATTTTGCCTGCAATCCCTTGCTAAATGTCCCTTTTTCCCGCATTTAAAACATTCACCCCTTTTCTTTCTCTCTTCAAAGTCTTCTGATCGTTTATCAGATTGTTTGTTTCCCTGGGTATTTTTCTTACCCTTCTTCTCAGTTTGTACTACAAAGACTTCTGATCCATCTTCTACTGCAAATACTTGAGTTTTCTTTTTCTTTTTGCTATTAAAATGCCTTTTCGGCATGTCTTGCATATTCAAGTAATGACTGTAATCTACTTGTACAATGATCTACCATGTGCTTTGTAATAAAGCTGCTAATGGGCGCAATACTGCCTTTCGAAAATGCATTCTTTAGCTGCTGCTCATATGGGGAATCATGTGTTTGGTCTTCAGGTACCTGCATTCCACAATGGTTATTAAAACATTCTAATAATCTGGCATAATATCTATCAACAGTTTCACCTTCTTGTTGTATGCATTGATTAATGCAAGTCCAATCAGCCCTAGGCTTCCATTTCTTAGAGGTTTGGTCTGTCAGACATTTCACTCTGTTGTCCAGTTCTGTGTTACTATGTGGGAGTGGTCTAAGCTCTGCGTCACGGTGATTCCAGTTGCTACTGATCATGTGCCAATCTGAACCTACGATTTGTCTGACCACTTTCTCTACTTCCTCTCCATTCAAATGGTAACTTAACCTCATGCCCTGTAAGACTTCTAAGAATTTTCTAAAATTAACTTTTGGATGGGGAATTCCTTCTGTGGCTTTCCAGATGTCTTCCGGTGTCCACGGTCTATATACTAGAAGAGTTGGGTCCTGTCCTGCCTGTCCTGCCTGCGGATTTGGTACTTCTATGAGTGGACATATCTCTTCTTCACTCATAGTTTGTGAATTTTTATTTATTTCATACAATTCAATATCCCCTCTTAAGTTGCGTGCTCGGGACCTGGTCTCGATAGGATCTCTGACAAACGGTTTTGGTTTTGTGGGAACAGCTGGGTATAGCGGAGGTGGATCAGCTTGTCCACTCGCTTCATATTCTGCTAACGGAAGCGGAGGGGGCAGAGGGGCTGTTGCTATTACCAAGTTATTGTCTTCTATATCTAAAAACATTGCTTTTGAATTTTTAATCTTTTGTTCCCTGCGGTTTGTTTCCTCAAGCCACCTGTGTGCCTGAGGGACTCCTAATTGTCGTTGGTTTTTTAGCTGACCTTTCGCGTCTGTTTTAAGTTGTCTAACAAGTTTAATAAGTGAAGGTTTATCTAGATTACCATCAAATTTGTATTTATTAACCCATTTTGTATAATACCTAACATTAACAGCATGCTGTAATTGTATATATTGCACGTCTTCGGTTAAGGGAGGGTCTCGGGAACTTTTTGTGCACTGATTTCCCATGTTGCCTTAGCTAAGTTAGAAATTGTTACGTAACCCTTTTTTATCACGTGGTACCACGACTTACATTTTTCACAGTTTATCTAGGATAACTGCCTACCTATTCTGTTTCCCTGATCTATGACAAAACAGCAATCTTTTTTGTCCCTGATCTGCACATGCAAATCTCCCTGATAAAAACAATAATACTGTAACAAGTCCCTGATCTAAAACAGAAAAAGGTAAATTCCTCCTTACTTGAGCCTCCATGTCTTGATCCCACCGAAACGTTGACTCGTCCTCCGATCACAGATCAGAAACAGTGGCTGGCCTCTTTTGAACGATAATTCAGTCGGAGCTCTTTCAAAGCAGAAGAACCGATGTGGCCTCTTCTCCGTACGGGTTCATGCTACCAGGCGCAATTCTGACCTGAGCTAGAGTGAGAGATATGTTTCCGGTCCGAAGGACCAATCTGTCAAAGGAAAAATATACTTTAAAAATGATCAGTACACGGTAGGTTCAGGTTAAGGCACTTTAATCTTGCAGCAAGGAGACAAAAACGTGCTAATACAGAGTTTGTCTGACTAGAATCAGGAAATGCAAGCATTTTTATACATTTTCTAATAAGACATTGCCTACCGAGCTGACGTAGTAAATCACAAGTTTTAACATCATCATTTCGTAGTGATTGTTTTGTAAAATTCTGCTTGATTATCAATTTTTGTGAGAAACTTCCTAAGAAAAACAACGTGGCCTTGGCTACCACCGGTTAGATATATGCAATGTTACCATTCAAGGTACTATGGCTAATTTGAGCACAAAGCAAGTATAGATTGCAGTTCATTTCTCCAACAATCCTTTGTCTGTTTTATCTCTTCCTTCTGCAGCTGTGCATGTTCTCATACTTCGAACAGAGCTAATTGTTTAAAATCATTACATTATAGAATATGGCATTGTTCATTCATTGCTTCCTGACCTAGTAGATAATCACCTGCTTCTCAAGTACATTTCCAAAAGGCATAAACATGAATTTTGCTGTGCTAGCAGTTACTAGGTCAGAGGGCATCTTGCAAGTTTCAGAAAGCGCACTGCAGTTTCAAAAGCATCTTTTAGTCTCATATAAAATTAAGCTGTATATAAAATAGTGCATATAAAATAGAATGAAAAACGTGTTAACTCATTTAGTTTCTAGTTAGCATTAAGCACACACATTAATACATATTTTCTGACACTTACCTAAGCACAGACTTTGAGAAACTAAATAAGTATGCTACAAAATGGTTGTGACAATTTAAATTTAAAATTTTGTTGTGTTACATCGGTTATAACAATTAATAGGGACAGTGAAAGTTACTGGGAAATGATACAAAAGGAGGACCAAAAAACTATGGCAGTGGTAATTTCCAAAATTCAAAAGGGATAGATTAGAAAGGTTGTTGGATAAAGCAGTTAACACTAATTCTGGAGAGGAGATGGCCCAGATACCAAAAGGCCATATTCCTACTTTCCAGAACCAATGGAAGATTCAAGGTCAATCTTCCATGTAGTTTTGCAGAATAAGGGACAGGGAGATCTTGTTGCTGGACAGAGTAAAGAGGAAGGCAAGAAGTCCAATAAGTGGAATGGAGAGCTTACATTATAAGAAAAGCTCAATATGTAGAGAGGTACAGGAGACATGAATTAACATATTGACTTAGGTGGCAAAAGTGCAATATAATGGAACTGCATATTGAACTTGATAGACATATTACTTAAGCACAAATTCACCCATCATTATCAGTGTATGTATGATAAGTCTAATTTTCAAAGCCTTTGAATCAGCAGCATTAGCATCCTGATTAACACCTAAGGAATAGTATATAGGACCTCCAGTCAAGTATTGATTAGGTGGTTAAGTGAGCACCTCGTCTCATACCTCACACTTGTACCTCATTATGAGGAACATTCCTTATTTTGAGTCTCAAAAAGTCTATGTTCCTCAGTGATCCACACTAAAAGAGTCTATCACACATTCATTGCTAACGACTTTTTAACTAATATCCATAGGTTCATAGGTGTGTACTAGGCTAATGGCCCTGGAGCCTTTACAGAACTTAGCCCAAAAACATTGCCTAGGCACCGTGCCCTCTGAATGATCCCTGGAGTGAACTTTCTGTTACCCATCCACTTGTTGAGATTTCTTTGGAAGAGGGCCAGCGAGGTGCTCTGCTTGACAAGAATGAGAAGCTTATTCCAGGTATGGGAAGTCTTTAGGAGATGAACCTGTTCTTCCAGCATGTTCTGTTAATTGTGGTAATGAGGTTGTGATCTCTGGAGCGTGTGGTGCGGGGGGGTGGGGGATTGGGATTTCTTTAGGTGTAGCATTTCAAGTAGGGCTGGATCTGACATGGCTTTGTAAGCCAATCAGAGATCACCTCTAAGTAGACGATAAGAGACTGAGAACAGCTGATGTTTCTTGAGTCTGTCCATGTAGGACATGTGTTTAAGGCCTAGGATCCTTTTTGTGAGGTACTTTTATGGCCTGTCCAGCTGTTATAGGTGTCTGGTTAGGTACATGCCAAACAGGGCATTATATTCAATGATTGATCTAAAGAGGCATGAGTAGAGAGGGATAATGACTTCTTTCTTCCTGGATGTGAAAACTTTGGTTATAAGATGTGCCATGTAGAAGGACTTTCTGACCACAGTGGCAATGTGGTGGTTGAAGGTGAGGTGGCTGTCGACCTGGTTGCCCAGATCTCTTTGGCCCCTTCAGTGTTCATTGGGCTCCCATTAAAGTGGTAATTCATGGGAACTGTGTTTTTTCCAAAGGAGATCATGACGCATTTTTTGGCATTAAGCTTCAGGCTATGGTTCTGACACCAGTCATTGTTCTCAGACAGGCCCTTTTGTAGAATGTCTGCATCACTTTTGGAGTTGATTATGACTCCTAGCTTGCAGTCATCAGCAAACTTGGTTAGTCAAAGTCCTTCTGTGTTGCCCTGGACTTTTGAGAAGTAGATGCCAAACAGGAGCTGGTCCTGGACCAAGCCTAGTGGGACTCCACTTGTGACTGGTCGACAGTCTGACTTGTAATCTGCAAATTTCACTCTGTGGGTCCTGTCTATGAGCCAATTTGCAACCCACCTAGTGATATAAGGATTGATGCCTAGTTTGGTGAGTTTATCAATGATACCTGAGTGAGGAATGGTATTAAAGGCCCTAGCCAGGTCAAGGTAGGCTGTATGCACTGCCTTACCCTCATCCACAGCCTTGGTGACTGAGTCGAAGAAGTCAACCAGGTTCAGCAGGCAGGATCTTCCCTTGACAAAGCCAAACTGTGTGGGGTCAAGTGTTTGGAGATTGCCTATGTCTTTGTTAAGCAAGTCCATGATGATGCACTCCATAGCTTTGCATACCATACTCGTCAGGCTAATGGGGCGATAGCTCCCAGGGTCTGTATTTGCTCATCCCTTTATGGAGCGGGATGACTGCAGTCATGTACACATGTAGACTGTATGCACTGCCTTACAATCATCCACAGCCTTGGTGACTGCCTCAAAGAAGTCAACCATGTTCAGCAGGCAGGATTTCCCCTTGACAAAGCCAAACTATGTAGGGTCAAGAGTTTGGGGATTGCCTATATCTTTATTAAGCAGGTCTATGATGATGCACTCCAAAACTTTGCATACAAGGCTCGTCAGGTTAATGGGGCAATAGTTCCCAGGGTCTATAGTTGCTTCCCCCTTTATGGAGTGGGATAACTGTAGCAGTGTGCCATTCAGTAGGACATAGTCTAACGTAAGTCTGTGATTGAATAGGGCACAGAGATATGGTGCCAGTTTATTTTGTAGCTTGTGTAGGACACAGCCATGGTAGATAATCCTGAATTATAAACACAAAAACTAAAAAGAAAATAGAGTAGCAGCCTTCAACACTTAAACCAGAACTAATTTGAGCAGTTCAAAAGGCCTCAAAGAACCACACTCCAAAGATATAAATACAGCTTTTATTTTCACATAAACACTCGGATAAATACGTTTTCGTCCACAGACTTCATCAGATGAATTAAACAGAACAAAAAGAAAAACAGTCCTCTTATACCAGTGATGAGTTTTTGAATTCATCAATCAACAATCAACATCAATTGAAATCATGAATATTCATAGAACTCTGTCACCATTTACTCAAAACACTACAGCTAAGAATCACTTCTAAACACAGTCTGTAACATAAACATAGAATTGTATCTAACATCTAAAATCCTTTAGTCAAAAGACTGCTCTTGAATTTAAATAGAATTACAAAAACTGTTGGAAAAAGACTAATAAAAAATGTATTTCAGAAAATACAGTTTTAAAACACAGATTAAAAGAGGTTCACAAAATAGAGGATTGGCTCCATCTGACCAAAAGGCAAACTACACTTACAAGGTAATTTAAAAACCTAATGTCCCTTGTGCATAGGATAATTTAGTCCTCTGACAACAAAGTTATATTTTGATATGTGATGTACATAAACACACAAAAAATCTTTTGGTATGAGAAAAAGAGAAGAAAAAACTTCTATATTATTCTATATTATAATTTTGCCGCCCGTAATTTCCAAAGGGGTGCAATGGAAATATTCTCATTAAGTCTACTAGCATCCAGGGAAACCTGCCAGAACAACTCTCTATATTCCAAGCAGATTTCCCAAGGACCACCCCAGACATCATCAGAGACTTTCTCAAGAACAAAAAATAGAAATTTTGCATCACTACAAGATAATGTGTGTTTGTACAAGGCGTTCCTTTCATTATTAGTCCTAATATTGTACATGTGTTTGTATATACGCCTTTTGAGCTTCCGCTCAGTTTTGCCTATGTAGAAGGCTGGGCAGGAAACACATGTAACTAGATAACCCTAATAGTGTTACAATTTGAGAAAGCCTGTCTGCTTATTTCTCTACATCTGCACTCCAAGTTTACAGAACCAATGTTCAAAATGTAAGAACATTGTGAGCAGGCACTACATTTAAAAGTGCATTTTCTTTTGAGATTCCCCTTGGTGGGTGCTTTAATCCACTCAAAAAGTTCTTTCAGATTTCTTCCTTTTTTATAGGTACTTTTCATGGAGTATTTTTAAAAACGGAGCAGGTCAGTAAATACCTTAAACCTGTACCATTCTCTCCTAATAATTTCACCTACCAACTTAGAATCCTGGTTGAACTCTATAACAAGTGCTTTCCTTGGGGCATCTTCGTCATTGCCAATATCATTTTTTGTGCTATTCACACTTGATGTGAACCTAGTGCCAAGAAGGGGACCATATTTTGTCTTCCTTAAATACTTTATATCAGTATTAATCTCTTTCAGTAGTGAAAAGGGATAGCCTCTGTCCCTAAATAACTTCTCTAAAAATCCACCTCATTGTCAAAATCTGAATCCAGGTATGTCATCCTACTTGCCCTGATGAGTTGTCCTCTATAAATATTCTTTTTCTAAAAGTAAGGGTGGGAACTATGGAAATGTAACTATGAGTTTGTAAAGGTTTCCTTATGGAAAACCTTAGATTTTAGATTTTAATCCTGTAGGAACCTTTTCTATTGTCCCCTGTTTAAACAGTCCCTCAGGTATTGATTGTCAATACCAGGGGCTTTGTATTTACTCATAAATCATACTTACTGGCCTTCCCCATTTTGAAAAATACCCCATGAAAATTACCTATAAAAAGAAATCTATAAGAACTTTTTGAGGGGGTCAAAGCACCTACCAAGGGGAATCTTAAAAGAAGAGGCTCTTTTAAATGTGGTGCTTGCTCACAATGTTGTTACATTTTGAACATTGGTTCTGTAAACCTGGAGTGCAGGGGGACAGAAATAAGTGGACAGATTTTCTCAAATTGTAGCACTGCTGGGGTTGTTTATCTAGTTACATGTGTTGCCTGCCCAGCCTTCTATGTAGGCAAAACTGAACTGAAGCTCAAAAGGCATATACACGAACACATGTACGATATTAGGATGAATAATGAAAGGAATGCCTTGTGAAAACACACATTATCTTGTAGTGATGCACAATTTCTATTTTTTGTTCTTGTGAAAGTCTCTAATGATGTCTGGGGTGGTCCTTGGGAAACCCGCTTGGAATATAGAGAGTTGTTCTGGCAGGTTTCCGTGGATGCTACCGCACGGACTTAATGAGAATATTTGTTGTCAGAAATCTAAAAAAGATCTAAATTCTCCCCTGCAGAAGGGATATTAGGTTTTTAAATTACTTTGTAAGTGTAGTTTTTCTTTTGGTCACCAGATGGAGACAATCCTGTATTTTGTGAACCTCTTTTAAACTGTTTTAAAACTGTACTTTCTGATAAACATTTTTTAATAGTCTTTTTCTAGCAGTTTTTGTAATTCTGTAGTGTTTTGATTAAATGGTGATTGTTGATTGGTGAATTCAAAAACTCATCATTGGAGATGAGGGCTGTTTTTCTGTTTGTTCTGTTTAATTAATCTGATAAAGTCTGTGGACGAAAACGTATTTATCTGAGCATTTATGTGAAAATAAAAGTTGTATTTATATCTTTTCGGGCGTCTTTGGAGTGTGGTTCTTCGAGGCCTTCTGAAATGCTTAGAATTAATCCTGAATTATAAAACATTCATTTGATGAATTAATGCAAGTGTAAAGTAAAACATTTAACCATCCTTTGAGCTTCCTAATTGAAGTTGTTAGTAAGCTCTCATAAAGTGATCCACATTTTACCCATTTGCTCCACCTTCTGATAGGTAGTATTCCACATTTTGCCCATTTGTTCCACATTATGGTAGGTAATGTTTCACATTTTCCCATTTGTTCCACATTCTGGTAGGTAGTGTTCCATATCTTGCCCATTTGTTCCACATTATGATATGTAGTGTTCCACATTTTGCCCATTTGTTCCACATTATGGTAGGTAGTGTTCCACATTTTGCCCATTTGTTCCATGTTGTGATAGGTAGTATTCCATATTTTGCCCATTTGTTTCATGTTGTGATAGGTAGTGTTCCACATTTTGCCCATTGGTTCCACATTGTGTTAGGTAGTGTTCCACATTTTTCCCATTTGTTCCACATTCTAGTAGGTAGTTTTCCAAACTTTGGAGACATTAGGTTGAGAGCTATGCCAGTGCCCCATGGAAAAAGTAATATAAGCAGACATTATTCACATAACAACGTGATTATATAGCCCTGTTACATTACACTTACATTAACTTAGGTGTGAGGCGAAATGTCTGTTACAGACTGAAGGAATCCTTTCCTTGTAGACTTGAAGATAATTTTGTTTTCACAGAGAGGTGGGTAATGTGAAAAGATCTGTGTGAAATGATACCAGACAATGAAACTAGTTTATATTTAAGAAAAATTTGGAAAGATGGATTTATCTATTTATAGAAGGGAAGAACAGCTGAAGCTTAGGTCTAGTAAGTTATATAATACAAGCAGATTACACAGACAATTTTTTTCCTTCAATCATTGGATATATGTATGTATGAATGTACTCAGAAAATGATCATTCCATGAATTTAGTTTTATATAGCAATTACAGTGTTTTTCTACATAATGGTATTTCACTCACTGACATCATTTTAACATTAGTAAATGCATGCTGAGTATGGAATGTTAAAGCAGAAGAGATGAGTATCATATGCTGCTTATGGAATGGGAGTATGAAGAGGTCATATGGGTTACATAACTTCCCCCTTTACTTTTCTGTATTCTTACCATTTCCCCTGTATGCCCGAGGGCTACCCTTGTACTTACCCAGTCTGGCCACTAGGTGGCACTGTCCAGCTCCTATCTACACCTCAATGCATGTTAGCAATACTGTTAACTTAACTCTGCCCCGTACCCAGCCCTAAAATCGGCTAATATTCTATTAATCTACCACTGCCCCGTAGAGCCTCTAGCTCCAGTGAACCTTCTGCTTCCTTTTAACTCACATACATAGTGCCTATCCTGTATTCTCCTTACCTCAGATCTGTTCTCTGCTTCACTGATACACTTTCTGCTGTCTTCTTCTTCCTCCTCATTGGTGCTACCTGCTCTGTTCGCCCTGTGGGCTCACTCTGCTCCCCTACCCTGCCCCCCAATTCCCACATGCCCCCAGCACTCCTACCTTTATTCTGCCCTTTCTCTACCCACTCAGCTTAATTACCCAATAATAGCTCTTCCCTCCTTACCTCGCCTCCTTTCACCCATCCCACTTAAATGCATCACTCTCTCTAACACTGCATCAATTAAAGTCCCCTCCATCTTTCTTATTATACAAAGATAACCCTTCTCTCTTTTTCTACCCCCTCTTACTTCAAAGCCACTTCCCTCCCTCAAATGTATACCCATTAAACTACCTTTGTTTAGATATGCTCATCTTAATTCTCCTCACCTTCCAGGCCCCCTTCTTTCTCCTTGTATTCCTAATTCTCCTATGCTATGCCAGCTCATATTCCTCCAACCCTCCTCCAATCTTACCTTCATCTCAAACTACCACACAAACCCTCCTTCACCCTCAGTCATATACTCATTTCCATTTTATCTCCTCTTTCCTAATTCAGCCTAACCCTCTGCACCTATTCTATCCTAAAATCATCTCCACCACAGCTAAGATACTTATACCAAAACTAATGCTAGATCAGCCTAAACTCTTAAAATTCAAACTCTAATACTTGAAAGTTATTTCCTTCAATAACCTAGTCTTAGCTGGAGACATTCATCCCAACCCCGGACCTAGTCCCCCCACAACGAACACCTACTCCCCCCCACCTCCCTCTAACCCTTCCTCCCCCCACAACACTCTTAAATTCTTTACAATCAATGCCCAGAGTCTCAGTAATAAAGTACACCAATTCCAAGCCAGGCTAAGCCATAACCAACCCAACATCATAGCCATCTCCAAAACCTGGCTCAAACCCAATATCTCTGACTCTGAAATCCTACCCACAGGATTTCACACTCTCAGAAGTGACTGCTTAAATAAAAAAGGTGGCGGCACTGCCTTATCTATTCCAGTCTTCTTACCTTAATTCTCCTTCAAATTCCAATTCCTCGATTCAGTAATACTGAACTAACAGTTGGTCTACTAAAATTAATAATCACAAGAACATCTGCATCATTGCCCTATATATCTTACCTGGTTACAACATCTCTGGCCTCGAAGATATTCTTCTATGGGCCTCAACTGAAATCAACTATGAAGCTTACATACTAGGTAATGTAAATATTGACTGGAATAAAATCAATAGTCCCTCACCCTCCCTATCCATTAACCTATATAACTTTATTCAAGTAATCCTCTTCTATCACCCGACCCAACAAAACAAATCCCCCAGGATCCATTCTTGACTGGATCTTAGTCACCCATCCAAATAAAATAACCAACTCTGGCACTATTGCAGATACCATTAGCAACTACCATCCCAGCTTTCATTCATTGTTCAACTACCTCTACCCCACATCAGCATCAATATATTCTCACTCGCAACCTTAGCAGATTCATCCTCAAAACTTTCTCTAACATTCTCAAACAAATGAACTGGCACATTATAAATACATTTCCTCTTGACAAAACCATAGACCACTTCAATTCTGTCTTCCAAGACACTCTAAACTCCCTAGCCCCACTAAGAAACAAAAGGATAAAAACTATTATTGCTCCTTGGCTACCCAAAGAAACAAAACAAATTATGCATCAAAGGGACAAATCCAGGAAGCTTTACCAAAAGAATAAACTGCCCAGAACCCTGCTCCAATACACACAACTCTGTAACCTTGCATAACACCAAATCAACAAGGACAAAAAATCCTACTATACTAAGTTCCAGTCCAACAATACTAAAAACCCCAAGCAATTCTGGAACTCTGTAAACTCACTTCTCAACCCAGGCTCCAAGAATAACCCCTGTTCTGATCCAAGTAAATCTGACCTCGAATTAGCCTCCCAATCTAACTCATTTTTTATAGAAACCATTTCTGACCTGATCAAGACTTTTCCCGACAATAATCCACCTGTCCTATATTCTTCTCCTTCTAAGCTCCCTGATAACTTTCCCTCATGTTTTAGCTCAAACCTGTCTCTACTATTTTTATAAAAAGACTTCTATCCAAACTTAAACCTTGCTCCAATGTTCCTGATAACATTCCCTCCTCCTTCCTAAAATGTGCTGCTGGTATAGCACTCCCAATCAGCATCATTATCAATAGATCTATAAAGGAATCCTATGTCCCTAAACTCTGGTGTTCAGCCTTTATTCTTCCTCTCCATAAAGGAGGCAAAAAAACTAACATGTCAAACTTCTGCCCCATTGCTCTTCTCTCACCAATCTCCAAAATCCTAGAAAAATGTGTCCACCTCCAACTTATGCCTTTTCTGACCCAAAACCAACTTCTTACCCCCTACCCAGCATGGTTTCTGCCCAGGCCATAGCACTATAACTGCACTACTCTCCTTCTTAACTGCCAATCAAGCCCGAGATTCAGGACATTTAGTATCTACAGTTCTCCTTGATCTCTCTAAAGCATTCAATATTGTTTCCCATAAACACCTTCTCTATCATCTCTCAAACCTATATTTCTCCCAAAACACTTTATCATGGTTCTCTAGTTACCTGTCAAACAGAACCCAGGCTGTTAAATGGAAGAATGCCATCTCTTCCTTCTTACCCACCCCAACTGGCATACCACAGGGGTCCATCCTCAGACCTATGCTTTTTAACTTCTTTATCAATAATTTTCACTCTGCTATTCCTGACGCCAAAGTCATTCAATTTGCAGGTGACTCAACTTTAGTCTGCACTGCCTCAAACCTCCCTGAACTGCTGACTAAAACCCAAACTGCTTTCTCAACTACTGAGAACTGGATGTGCCAAAATCACCTCTCTCTCTCAATGCAAATAAATCTAAAATACTACAATTCCCTCCCTCAAAAACTTTCTCTTTTGACAAATATGCCTTTAAAGTCCTTAGCCAAACCAACTTGCCTTTAGAAGTGGTTCTTTTTGCCAAACTTCTTGGCATTACTGTAGACGAACACCTCAAGTTTGATATCCATATTTAACAAAATATAAAGAAAACCCACCAAACGTTAGGTATGCTTTACAGGAACAATCTCTTTCTCTCCAACTCTACTAGGCATACTCTGGCCACTACTTATCTTCTTCCTTCCTTATTATAAGGTGCCCCTCTCCTAACTAACCTGTCCTCCTCCATCACCTCCAAACTAGAAAACTGTTATAATAAAATCTCTAAATTTGCCACCAAATCCAAAAATCCTACCCATCACTGCCTTACCCTTCAATCTCTGAATTGGCTAGAACTTACAACTTACCTAGACTACTTCCAACTTACCACTGCACACAGACTTGTATTTCACCCAACAAAATGTCCTGCTCTAACAAACATCCTACCCCCTTACAGCCCTAATAGAACTCTCAGATCTGAACACCAAAACTTAATTACTATCCACAAACCTAAATGACCTGCTGGCCAACTTCTCCTTTCTTTCTCACTAGGCAAGAAATGGAATTTTCTCCCTTCCACACTAAGGACAACATTAAACTCAGAAAATGTCAAAACCCAGCTATTCACATACCTGTCATCCAAATGGAAATTTACCTGCTTTCACGCTACCTAATTCTGTTTTAAGTAAATGCCCTGGGGAGGATTTTCTTCCTGGTTTCCTCAGCTCTCTATAACTCCCATAGCTATTTCCTAAGAGTTTACCCAAGCTCTCTGCAACTCCTATAGCTATTCCACACATGATTTCAACTTTGTTGTTGTGTTGTGTCTTTCGACTTTTCCCGGTTAGGGGTCACCACAGCGGAACTCCGGTCCGCTCATGATTGGCAGTAGATTTTTACGTGCTGGCTTACTGGGCCTAATGCACAACCTTCAACGAAGGAACGCCCATTCACACATGTCGCCACACAGAAAATGCTCTAACTGAGAATCGAACGGGCAACGTCTAACTGTGAGGCGACAATGCTACCGCAGCACCACTACTGCAGTAAATACTGTAAATAGCCTCTTACTTTAAATGAATGTATGTAAAGTGCTTCCTTACTTTAAATGTAAGACTGTATGTCTAAATGAATCTGTACAGTATAACACATATGATGTATCACAATGAACATTGTTGCTGAGGCTTGATATTGAATGTACATTTTTGTCGCCTGTACTTTTAACTGTATCATTTATAGACTTGTATCTTTACTGTATTTTGTCTTATGGAGCTTTTCTCCCCGGGCCTCCACTGAAAACGGGCCCTTTGGGCCCAGTGGACTTCCCCGGTAATCAAACTGGATATAACTAAATAAATAAATAAATATGTTTGTTTAGTTGGATTTGGTAATGATTAGTAGTTGAACATCTGTTTATTTGTATATTTTGGCTTGATTTAGTCCAGGTTTCTTTGCCTTAAGGATAAGGAAAATTTCTCCCATAAAATTAAGTAGCCTCTGGGTAAGTATACTTATAAAAGTGGGGGTATCAGAGGCACATCCTCTAAATGGAGTGGGGGGAGCCTTGCCCCTCTGAAAATTATTTTGCATGTTTTTGGTTGTTGGTGATGTTTTCAAGTGCTGACTTTACTTTTCTGATGTTTCTTGAGTAATCACATTAACTTTAATTAGTTAAAATGAATCAAACATCTTGGCTGTCTCTATTTTGGAAGAACATTCCTATTTCAGGGCTAATCTACCCCTGAACATGACTTTCCTGTTTTTTGGAGGTTTGTCATGGTTTCAGGCTTGATTTGCCCTCTCACAGAATTCTCTGAATCACCCCTCAACACATGGTATTTTCAAAGCTGTCAAGTACAGAGAAACCACGCTACATGACCAAACTACTAGTTGCACCAATAATTTAAAAGTGCACACACCTTACATTTCCCTTTTGAAAATAAAAATTAAATGACCTTGTGTGGTCGACTTCACATTACAGTTCATTAAAGTCTACATATTTTACACAATCTCTTTAAAAATGTCAGTATATCTACCATCATTTTGTTATTTAGATGCGTATTTCTGCATAGTATATCACATTCTTATTGTAAGTGGGAAGAGTTATATACTACTTGGTGTTCAAGTTTTCTATTACTTAGATGTCCAGATTTCTGGCTAGATGTTCTCTCTTTTCAAGAGCCTCTGTACCTGGTTTCAGCTTCTGCAGGTTGAGCGGTATGGAACGAATGGGATCGCCAAGCATTACAGAGGGCAGGATTTCATGATTATCAATCTGACGACATTTAAACTTTCAAATTATGAATATAGCATCAACATTTAAGTTAGTTCTTTTTATTAGTAAATATTTAGAACACTGTATAACACCTTTATTTACAAGCATGACTAAATCTCTATGATATTTAATATGATAAAGCCTCTCAATGAAAATAACTACATTGCTAGAAAGTGTTGGCCTTTGGAATGCTAAAGAAATTACTTTACACACGCATTACTGGCCAAATCTTGGTTAAATAGCTGCAGCCCTTTCAAAATTACAAAACACAAAAGCATTTTACAATATAGTTCAGCTTCAGATAAATCTGATATTTCATAGGCAACCCATTTTCTGGTGAATGTTCTGGTGTCAGTGTTACTAAGAAAGTTAACCTAATTCTTTTAATCTCCAAAACTTGCGAGTAGTACTAAAGATTCATCTTTCAAGAAATTTGTTACCCCTTATTAGCTGAATATGCATTATAAACATTTACCAACAATGCAATAACTTGGGGGTTATAACTGTAATATGACTTGATACAGAGATGCTTCCCAACAGGCCTAGCAGCACAACATGTAATCTCAGTTTCTCCATATTTGCAGATTTGATTTGACAGTAAGAAATTGAAAAAAAAATCAAATGTTTCTAACGAATGAAAAAATATTTCTCACAAAAATATTTACAAGTTTGAAGCACTTCATCAAATATAACTTTTGTACCAATTCATGTCATCACCTTGCTGCTAATATATTTTAATCCTGAATTTTCACAAGTTCAGAGAAAAAGAATTGTGATTCTAAATTATGCCATGTACATCTGTTTTATATAACTGTATAGTCTCTATGTTATTGCCTATTTCTGGCCAAAGTATAGCTGTCATATTCTCTACATATAAGTTTTTAGCATAACGCTTAAAAGGATTTTATCTGATAATCTCTCATAGCGCTCTAGTTTGCCATGTAAAAATGCTGCTTCAGAAATGGCGTCTGCATTCTACTACAGTCACTTACAAAAGTCATAATTCATAAGTATGTCATCTTTGATAATGTAATACTCAATGTGTATTCCTATGTTTCAGAAGAACTGGATTTACACTTTTGGTAACATGAAATTATTTGCATATTCTTACTAAAGTATGTGTAGAAGTTTTTTTTTTTTTTAAACAAGAAACATCTTTATTGAAATATCATTTATTAGAGTCAATCATACATTTATATAAATGAAAACAAACCATACTGATATATTTTCAGATGCAAAATTATAGACCACATGCACACTTCTATAGTCACTGTTAGTCAGACATCACATAGCTCATACAATTCCTGTCTTTCCTTAACCTTATTCCTCTTCCAAAGCATTGTTAGCCCCCCTCTTTTTATAGCTATTTTGCTCCTACCCTTTTCTAAAGATCCCACTTCCAGTCCTTTTATATCTGTTATTGTATTCATTACTTCTAGAATGGTTGGTTTCGACTTTGATTTCCATTTTCTAGTAATTGCTTTTTGGCAGCCACCAGAATTAAACTCAGCAATGCCTTAAGTATGTCTAAACAATTCTGATTCTGTATCACAGCTCAAAAAATAATTTCTTTAGTTACATCAATTTTCTTACCTAGTATTTCTGACAGAGTAGTCTGCAGGGAATTTTTAAAGTCTACCAGCTCATTACACTCACAGAAAATATGTTCCCAGTTACTTCCTTCTTTCCCATCACACCTCCAGTATTTGAAATCTACTTGAGGACAATTTATTGGACAAAAAAAAACACAGATATCAATGAAATCCCTTGAAAAACACAAAGAAAGAGCCGCAAAATAACAAAGAAAAAATGTTTTAATGGTACATTCCAGTACCTTGGCTAAATGCCTTCAAGGAATAAAATTTCACCACAATGAACCTTGTAAATACAAGTGTTAATAAATACAATTAAGTGCAATCAATTGCAAATTAATAAAACAAATGAGAAAACACACAATCCATTGCAAATACATTCAAAAATAAAAATACCTAACCAAAATACAAATAACCATCTTTAAGAATATTTTGAAACTACACTTAATGCAAATTAATGCTAGTTAAATTAGTACACATAAGTTAAATAATCAAATTAACTTCTAAATTCATACCCCTTGACTAGAGTGTCCCATAATTCAAAATAAATGTACTTTCCATTTCTAATTACTTACCAATAAAATCACCCGCACTGTCTAGACTAGGACATACTAAAATACTAAAAAAGAAACTCATCAGAGCCACCATGAGCGCTATGGAAATGTTCTGCTATGGGGCTATCCTGGCAATGGTTGTGAATGTCCCCTAAATGTTCCAGTATCAGTGTCTTAACCATATGTTTTGTTTGCCTTATGTACCACTTTGTTGGTGTACACCCACAACCTACTGCATAAACAACCCCAGAAGAAACACAAGTAAACATTTCCATAGACTTAAAAATTCTCTCATTGATCTTTCTGCCAGAGATATTCAGAATACATTTACACAGTCTGCATTTACCACAGGGAAAAGAACTACCTTGGTATTCCACTCCTTTCTGAACTTATGGTCTAACGATTCTTTCAAGTTGCAAAATCTAGTATAAGAAAAAGTCACCCTTCTGGGGAATAACTTTCCTAAGTTATCATCCTGGCTGACTACAGGCCACAACTCATTCATCAATTTTCACAAAATATGTGAAAATTGTGAAAACTTAGTGACAAAATAAATCTTTTCCTCAGAGGTTTCTTCCTCTTTTTGGTATATTGACTTCTCAGATTGATTACCTGCTCACCTCACCATACTTTGACCCATTTTCAACTAACTTTGAGACTTTTCTAACATGTCAAAAGGATACTCTCTATTAAGCAATCTTTGAAATTCTCCATATGGTAAAGAACTCAATATGTGAGGAGGATGCATACTAACGATTCTTTCAAGTTGCAAAATCTAGTATAAGAAAAAGTCACCCTTCTGGGGAATAATTTTCCTAAGTTATCATCCTGGCTGACTACAGGCCACAACTCATTCATCAATCTTATAGGTGAGGACAATACAGTGCAACAGCAATACAAACCATATAAAAAAGGAATAAGGTTAAGGATAAGAGACCTTGGGACACAGGTGGACAGTAGTCTCTCCTTTGATAATCACATTGCCACAGTGGTCAGGAAATCCTTCTACATGGCACACCTCATCACAAAAGGTTTCTCATCCAGAAAAAAAGAGGTCATTGTTCCCCTCTACGCATCACTCATTAGACCCATTATAGAGTACAACGCCCCTTTTGGTATGTACCTCACAAGATATCTACAACAACTGGAAATGCTGCAAAAATACCTCACAAAGAGGATTACTGGCCTCAAACAGATGCCTTACGCAGACCGTCTCAAAAAACTTCAGCTTTACTCCGTCGCATATTGCTTACTCAGAGGCGATCTCTGCCTAACATACAAAGCTATGTCAAACCCAGAGCTGATGGACATGCTCCACTTAAAGAAATCCCAATCCCTCTGAGCTACACGCTCTAGGGACCTAAACCTTGTCACCGCAATAAACAGAACATGCTGGAGCTGGGGCAGATTCCTGTCCCAGAGACTTTCCATACTCTGGAACAGACTACCTACCTATGTCAAACAGAGCTCCTCATTAGCACTCTTCAAGAAAAATCTTGATGATTGGATGGGAGATAGGAAATTCACCCCAGGGATCACTTCTGTGTTTCTGCTTGACAGGGGCACAGGAAAATAATTTTCTTGGGTGGCGAAAGCCAGGGTACCTTTTTGGCTAGGCATGCATAGGCCCTAGGGCCAATAGCCTAGTACCTACATATGAACCTATGAACCTACTCAGATGCAAGAAATTATTTACTGAAGTCACTTTTCTATATGGTTTGTATTGCTATTGCACTGTATTGTCCTCATATATATATATATATATATATATATATATATATATATATATATATCTATATATATCTATATATATATATATATATATATATATATATGGTTCCCTATCAGAAGCCTGAAACACTATAAGCTTGAAAATCAAAATCCCGAAACCAAAAGGCTGAAAATTCAAAATCCCGAAAACCCAAAATCCTGAAACTCAAAATCCTGAAAACACAAATAATGCTAATATGTCACTATAAAGACACTAATATCTACCAACTGACCCTGACCCTAACCCTAACCCTAAGGTCCGTCAATATTGCACACTCGCCTGACCCGCGCCCTAACCCTAACTCACTTAAACCGCCCCTAAATCCAATATTTGTCACTATTGCATACATGCCTAACCTGCGCCCTAACCCTAACTCACTTAAACCGCCCCTAACCCTAACATAAAACCAACCGCACACTCATCTGAACCCAACGCATGACGTAACACCACATGGCTAACAATAGCAAAGCCACAATGACATCAGTATGTCCATTTTGTGTTTTCAGGATTTTGAGTTTCAGGATTTTGGGTTTTCGGGATTTTGAATTTTCAGGCTTTTGGTTTCAGGATTTTGATTTTCAAGCTTATAGTGTTTCAGGCTTCTGATAGGGAACTATATATATATATATATATATATATATATATATATATATATATATATATATATATATATATATATATACACACACACACACATATATATATATATATATATATATATATATATATATATATATATATATATACTTCTGCATCCCAAAACTGTATAACCTTTTTATCTGTTTTATTCTGAAATTTCACCTTTACAAACAAAAATCATTTCATTGTGCTTATATACTACAGCATTCTTAGAAAAAAAGTCAGTTTGATATAAGAATTGATTCTCAAAATATGCCATAAAATAATGGCATAGGAGGGAACAAAGGAGCTTCCCATAAGTGTCCCTTCCTTTTGTAGAAAGAATTCCTTCTCAAATATAAAATAGTTATGTATGAGGCAAAATTCAAACAGCTGCATCAAAAAAGCAGTGTGTGGTCCCTCAGCAAACATTCTTTCAACTGCTTCCAACCTTCAATGAATTTTAATATTTGTATACAAGACTTTAATGTCAACCATGGCCCAAAACAAATCATCGGACCATTCTAACCCCCTCACAATTTTATAGAATTCCACTGTGTTACTAATGTATAGAGGAATTGTATGTAAATATTTTTTAAGTAGGTTTCCAACAGGATATCTACATTTTGTAGATAATAGTTGACACCTGCCACAGTAGGTCTTCCTGGGGGTTCCCAAATGTTTTTGTGTAACTTGGGAGTAACATAAAAAATGGGGTCTTTAAGATGTGTTATAAACGCCTTTTAATGTCTACAGAAGTAAAGAATCCTAACCTTTGCCCCTTTCCTGAATATCCAATAACTTGGTATTATAATGACCTAGAGGATTTCTAGACTTTTTTTTGGGAATCTTTAACATTTAACTATAGGTCAAACCCAGTCTTTCGATACCTTTCTTAAGATATCACTACCCAGTTACCTCCCTTATCAGTTTGGCGAAAGATATACTTTTGACCTAGATTCTTAAGTTCTTTGACAGCCAACCACTTATTTTTATTCTAATTGAATTGTTTTTTTTGACCTCACAAACTTATAATATTGAAGTTCCACTTATTTTCAGAGAATCCTTTTAAAACATAAAATTAATGCAGAGCTTTTAGGAGGCATAACTCTACTAGCATTAGGAAAATTATGGACATTCAGTTTCCCATAGCCTGTATAAAAAATATCTTCACCAAACAACGTCCCATTAAAAGTTTCACAGACCGAAGGAGGATCATGACACTATAAATATACGTCTCACTGAACCAATCCATGTATGGGTACATAGTTTACAGCTATTGCCTTTGTTTTATCTTCATTAATGTTGAACCTTGAAAAAGATTTGAAATTGTCTCAGAGTGTTTCACAACACTGAAATGTTTTTTTACTGGTTTTATCAAGTACAAATCAGTATCATCTGTAAATAAAGTCAACTTTTCTTGATTACTAATTATATCCTTTAATTTGTGAGTCCCTTGTGTTCTTAGCTAATGGTTATAAGCATAAAGCAAATAAAAAAGAGAAATGAGGACACCCCTGCCTGGTTCTTCTGTTGAACCAGAAATGGACCTCCCACTTTAATTTTCACCTCCGATCCCTGATATATCATCCTAATTAACGTTATTACTTTCTGATGGAATGCAAATGCTTCCATTGCCTATTCAGAAAATTCCAGCATACTTTGTCAAATGCTTTCTCTGCATCAAGACCTACCAATAACGGTATTTTCTTACATTCTGCTTTTGTCTGTATCATTATTTTTCTGTTAATGTTGTTAATTGTTTGCCTTCCCTCTACAAAACCACATTTATCTGTAGCTATCGATTTCAGTATAACCTTTGCAATTCTTTTAGCTATTGTACATATAAACACTTTTTATAATCATGGTTTACATTGAATATAGGCCATTGTGATACTGGATCTGATGGAACTTTACCATCTTTATCAATGACAACCACCACACCTTTCTTCCAGGATGTTGTTGCTTCCCCTCCTTTTAAAATGCTGTTAAGAAAACCATCCAGATCTGTTATCACTTTTTTCCATTCTAGCTTCTAACTTCCACAGGAATACCATCTATTTCTGGAGACTTTCCAGTAGATTGGTAATAAATCACCATTTTTTATCTCATCTCCTCTCCTCTGATCCTAACCATTCAAAATTGAACCTCATTTACATCTAACCTTGGAGTATTTAATTCTTCCATAAACATTTCCATTTGAACTTTTGCTTGATTTCCACAGGTCAATGCTTTATAAAGATTTTCATAACATTTGTGAACTATTTCTAATACCTCTACAGGATCTCTGGTTATTTTCCTTGTTATAGGCCCCCAAGCTCGGCAACAACCCTTTCTACTTTCTGTTGCTTGAGCTGCTGTCCTAAAAGCTTTTGTGCAAAGGAGTTATTATCTGAAACAGATGCTTAATAGCAATCTTTCTAAACTCATGCATATTATCGAGGTAGCCCCTTATTTTTTCTTTAAAATTCTGCAGTTGTGCTGCCTCTTGTTCTGTGAGATTCCCCCTATTCTGCAACACATTAACCTTTGTCAATCCCCCTACATAATCGTTGTTACTTCTTAACCATACCTATTATTTCTAAAATATTTTTAAACTCAACTTTCATTTTACCCTATTCCCTAGCTATATTTTCTAAAGAAATACCTATTTTCCCTAATAACTCCTGAATAATTTCCTTTACCCAGTCCTTAAATTCCTCTCTGTTTAACAGATATGTGGAGAAGCATTGCTATCCCATTTTTATTTCATTACCCTGCATTTTTATTTCAGTTATTATTGGTACGTGATCTTAAATACTTATAGGTTGCATATCAAAACTTTCAAAGGAATGCACATGTTCCTATGAAATATAATTTCTGTCTAGGCCAGCCCACTTTTTGGACCTTGGGGAATAAGCTCCTACTAGTGAATTCACATTTTGCATACCAAATATTTTCATAAATTTCTGCCAGAATCTACCCTCTTTTATTATATTTTCCGTTCTAGGCCCCCCAGATACATCTTCACTGTTGCAAATCAAATTCCAGTCTCCTATTCGTTTTCCAGGAGCTCAGCAAAGCTTGGAGTCCTACCCTCTATTCCAAAAGTGTTTTACTTGTATCCACTGCCATCCAACAAAGTTAAATACCTTTGATTGCTTAATCACACTTAAGTTACTTTGAGTGATCACTACTGTTTCCTGCCAATATGCATGAATGTCCCTGTTTTTCTCTTCCTCTCACACTTACTGCTCTAAGACTGTCTTGAAAATGTCTTCAGCAAGGAATTTCCAGCTATTTTTTAAGTGGTTTGTGTTAGCATTGCAATTGTGGGTCTGTTATACTGTGTTTTTGTTTTACGAGGACTTGGTTTATTCAGCTTGTGGCAGGAAGTGTTTGTCTCCTCTACCTGAGTTGAGAAATACACAGAAGGACTTGCACTTTAGTTATTTTATTGGCCAGAGGCCTCATTAGTTAGTTTTCTGTTTTTTTCTGTGCTGTTATAAATGTGCATTTGTGTGGGTTAACAGTGCCTTGTACAGTAGCAAATGCCTATATAGAATGGTTCATAAAATTGTACTTGTAAAGTTGCAATATAGAGCAAATACCTTGTGTGCTACCAAGGTTCTACCAGATAGTTGGGAGTCAAGTGGCAATACCTACAGATTTTGTTGAATTCAGTATTGTGTAAATATTAAAGTTAGTAGACTTTATTACTGTTTAGTAGAATCTGCTCCAAAAAAGCACCCTTAATAGCCTTCTAATCCCAATACACCACCCCCTTGTAGATCATAAATCAAAGGACTAGACAATATGGTTGTGCAATTTCCTAACTTCTCTGTAGCCAGCTTGGTTGAAATAGGGCATCTTGTAGCAATTGTTTCATATTTACTGACAAACATTTAATTCTTAAAGAAGCAGACACACTATGTGAGAGGTGTACATACACAATGACACCGAAGGCTATACACTCACATACAAGTACTTATCACATTGTCAAAACTGTGCACACAGCACCCACTTTACATAGTATACAACACACACACACACACATAGATTAACATATGCTGAAGTACTTAAGTGCAATCTTCCTAAACAACAAAGATGGCCTAGACCACCAGTTGTCAGAACAATGCCTCAGCAAGCCCAAATCGCTTAGAAAAAAAAACACCTAACACCACACATACTGTCACTTTCAGTGGAGCCCCAAACACTAAGCCCTTAAGACAAGCAAGGAGATCTTCCAGGACTCCCATCAAAGAGGACTCCATTGTATACTATACGGATACCCCTATAACCAAGCTGAACAAGGAGAGAAGAAAAGTGTTAGTTGCTGATCTGACATAGCAAAATGAAGTCAACGGAATCTCAAGGTGTTACTACTCAATGCCAACAGCCTAAATAAAAACAAACAAAAAAAAACACTTTCTCCAAGCCCTCCTCATACTCAAGAATATAGACATCTGTACAGTTACTGAGACATGGTTTAAAGCAGCAGAGAGTACCCCCAGCAGTGCAAGAGTTCAGTGCCTTCCTCACTTTTAGACCAGTAGCTGCACAGACAAGGACTAAAGGAGGAGGTGTCTCAATACACATCATACCTACAGGGTGTTCAAATAGGATGGCATGCTGGAATTCCTCCATGTGCAGATCACCATAGGCATAATCCAGTACCGTATCCTAGCCAGCTATAGGTCAGTTTCCATGTTCCAAAACAGTCACAGTGCATACTTGACCTACTGGAGACACTCACCATCCAACCTAATACTATACTCATAGGAGACTTTAACTACCCATCTATAGTTTTGAAATCTTACTCAGCCTGAAATACACAGGCACAGAGATACCTGGACTTCATAAATACAAACCCTCTTAACCAAATAAACCTACCTGACAGAGGCTCCAACATACTGGATCTTGTCCTTATAAATATAGGATAGCACTGAACCTGCCCTAGAAAAAGTAAGAATAGCACTAAGGAAAATGAAGTCAGAGAAAGCAGCAGACTCAGATGAGGTCAGAGCAGATATGACAAAGATGTTGGGGGAGACGGGAGAAATGGTTCCTGAGGGTAATCATAGCAGTGTGGAGAGAGAGGCATATCCCAGATGACTGGAGAATAAGCATACTCATGCCAGTGTATAAGAACAAAGGGGACATCCACAACTGTGGGCAGTACAGAGGTATCAAACTCCTGTCAGATCTCATGAAAGTTCTGGAGAGGGTGATTGATAAATGGATATGCAGAGTAGTAGAAGGTAAGATGGGAGATGAGCAATTCAGATTCAGATCAGGATGCAGCACAACTGACCTGATGTTTGCAGTAAGACAGATAGTTCAGAAGAAGATAGAGATGAGGAAAGAGTCCGACTTCACATTTCTAGACTTGGAGAAAGGATATGACATGGTCCCAAGAAAGCTGATCTGGGCAATACTGGGATAGTTTGAAGTCCCAGAAAAATTGGTAGACTTAGTGCAGGCTATGTACAAGGACCCACTGACTCAAGTATGAACAGTACTCACCTTCACAGAGGGGTTCCCAGTGGGAGTGGGTGTATACCAGTCTTAAGCTGTGAGCCCACTGCTGTTCATACCGGTGACAGACTACATTAGCAAACAGGTTGGAGGGAACAGATTAACAATGTTCCTGTATGCAGACAATATGACATTACAGACAGACTCTGAGAAGCAATTTCAGCAAAGGATAGAGGGAATGGGATGCAAAACTGAAGGCACATGGGATGAAGCTAAGCACAGATAAGACAGTGGTAATGGCAGCAAAATGCAGCCAACTGGCATAGAGTCTCAGGTATAGTCTATGACAGAAGAATGCCAAAGAAGCTGAAAAGTAAGGTGTTCAAGACAGTGGTGTGGCCAGGTCTACTATATGGTACAGAAACCTGGGCAGTAAAGGCCAAGCAGATGAAGAAGATGGAGGTGATGGAAATGAAGTGCTTGAGAAGGATGGTAGGGTGAACACTGTGAGACAGATGAAGAAATGAGGACATAAGAGCAGAAGCGAAAGTAGCTCAAATTGCAGAAAGAGAGAGAACAGATTATGGTGTTTTGGACGCATGTGCAGAAAAGCAGAAGTCAATTTCATGAAGAAGATTTGGGACAGACAGGAAGAAGGTAAGAGGAAACAAAGATGTCCAGCAAAGATTTGGATGGATTGTGTGAAAGATCTGTGACAGTCAAGCATGAGTGTTAAAGGCAGGAGTGTGGCACTGAATCAAGAGAGACTGCGGCAGTCAGCACAATACCCCGATACCATGTAAAAAATGGGGAAAAGGGGGCTTATGATGAGGATGACTGAACCTGCCTGGATGTCTCATCCTCCCTTGTAAGGTTCAATCATAAAGTTGTCTCCTTCAAAATCAAAATTGACACTCTATCCCAACTAAAACCAGTAACAGTTAGGAACATTTCTAAGTCAAATAACATTTTAAGTGATGGATTGTCAAAATTCACTGCCCAGATAATACAGCAGCCTATGCTGAATTGCTCTCAATAACATTTAAAGCCAGGTCAATGGCTACATAGACCTTGCTGTACTTACCAGAAGTAAGCCCAGGACTAGCCCTAGAAACAAAACAACTTGGTGGCACCCCATTAAACAGGATATATAGCAGAAGGAAAAAGTATGGCAAAAATAAGGAAGGGTAATTCCTATAAATGTAGAAAATCTCTCCTCAAAGTAGATAGGCAACTAAGAGGGGTAATTAGGTCAAGCAAATCCAACTTTGAGATTAAGATATTCTCCCAGGTGAAAGATAACCATAAGGCTTTCTACACCTGTGTCAGAATCTTAAGGACAGCATTCAGCAATGTGATGAACTAGAGGCTAATAACTCACATTCACTGAGCCTCGCGATATAGCAAAGGTAGTAGTAAGCAAACTCATTTCCAACTTTACTACCCCACCCAACCATCACCCCAAGAAACTACCCTCAAGCATAACCCCTCCAACAATAATCAGCGAATATGTACTGCTGTGCTCTCTAAAGCCAGGAACATAACCTCAGTTGTCCCTGATAACATCACAGTATGCCTCCTGAATAGTCTAAAATATGACTTATCAGGACCCCTGGAGTCATTGTTTAACTATAGTCTTACAACAGGCTTTATGTTATGTGAATGGAGGACTGTAACAGTCATCTCCCTTCATAAGGGAAGGCCTTCAACAGATCCTGCAAACTACAGACCCATTAGTCTAACTGGTCTTATTTGCAACGCCATAAAAAAAAAAAATTATGAAAAATGATCAGCAAAGCATTGGAAACCTCCAGTTTGACTTTGTCAAAGAAAGGCCATGCCTATTAAAAGGTTACTAAGGCAACAGATGAGGCAACAATGGTGCATAATGCCTTCCTATATCTGACTAAAGCATTTGATACAATACCCCACTTGGGCATTGTCAGCAAACTTACAGAACTAGGTATAAAACCCTTGCTAACAATCTGGATAGCTAGCTTGCTCACTAATAGAAACCAAGAGGGTAGAATCAGTGAGGTCACCTTCGCAAAGAGGCCGGTCACCAGTGGAGTGCCTCAGGGGTCTGTGTTGGACCCACTCCTCTTTGGTATTAACTTCTCAAAGCCAGTGTCAAAGGCCTTTGGCTGACAACGTTCTCAGATGATTGCAAACTGGGAGCAGTCATTGAATACCTTGAAGATGAGAACACTCTTCAGAAAGATCTAATGCTGACAAATACTTGGTGACAAGGCCATGGCTTAAAATTCAATACCAATAAATGCATTATAGTACCTTTTAGTAAGTCTAGCACCCCTGGTAACTATATCATTAATAAATCATCATTATAAGTTTGTTCACTAGTCATGGATCTAGGAACCAGTCTCTACCTATAAGTAGTATTCCCTGCTCATAGCTGATTATTTCTCCCAGAATGTTCTTGTGTTCCACTTTAGTAGTTTTAGGTGGAATATAAATACATACCAGCATAATCTTCTTCCTTTGACAGTAGCCCCTTACTATGACAACTCTACCATCACTAACATTTTTTCCTATTCTATCACTACTGGAGCTCACCTAACAATTAATATAAGTACTCCCTGTTTCCTTTGTCCCAGATATTCTGCTGAATAACCACCCTAAAATCCTTTCTTTATTAAATTCACATGCCCAGTTCTTTCCAAGTGTGTCTCCTGCAGCTCAGCTATTTGCACTCTGTGTATTTTGTAATATAGTTCACTAGTCTTTCTTTTTTGTATACACCTGTGAAACCATTCACATTCAAAGATAATATGGAAAGTGTTGCCATTATAATAGGAAGTTATTATTCCCACCTGTTATGTATAACAGCTTTTTTTTAATGTCTAGTTTCAGCTTACATGTATACATTACCATTTGTCAGGTTGATCTTTGATATAGTTTTTCTTATCATATGCATTTGAACCTATGTCACATCTTACAAGACTTTTTGCTTTAATGAAAACCATCAAAAACACACACACACACACACACACACACACACACACACACACACACACACACACACACACACACACACACACTACAGAACACTCCCATAACCTTTTAACTTAATACAAACACTCAAAACTATGTGCATCTTTAAATAATGACGTTTACCCCTTCTAATAGGAGCAATTGTCCTACAGCTGCACTCACAAGCTTGAATTGACCTACAAAACGAAGTTATGATCTACAACACAGATGGAACATTATGGTAAGAACATAACTTCTTTATCTGATGTTGCCAATCTTCATTCATTCTTGACTGATGGGACAGAGCCCCTAGCTACTTTAGATCTTGGGAGACCCTAAGGAAGGATATTCATGAGCACCATAGAACCAAAGGATGCTCTTCCCTGGAGCCTATGTCTAACTTATAATGAGTGATGAAGGTATGTGGGGTAGCCCAAGTTGTAGCAGCACATATGTCTTCCATAGGAGCTCTGGAATGGAAGACAGCTGAAGTGGAAACAGATCTTGTAGAATGAGCTCTAACAGTAGTTGACAACTTGATTTTATTTTGGTTGTATATAAATGTAATACAGTCTCTTAGCCATTTTGACAAGGTGACCTTTGATATAGGCTTGCCTAATCCGGGTCCTGAAAATGATAGAAATAATTGGTCTGATTTTCTAGAAAATTTTGTTCTGTCCAAGTAAAAATCTAATTGTCTATGGACATCTAACAAGTGTAGACAGTACTCTCCTTTGTTTGTAAATTTTGGGAAGAAAACCAGTAAGTCTATGGACTGGTTGTATTAGACTCTGATACCACTTTGGGAAGGAACGTGAGATTGGTTGTGAGTGATACTCTTTCTTTGTGAAAAATGATGTATGGATATTTCACACATAAAACCTGTAACTCTGAAATTCTCCTAGCAGACATGATAGCTACTAGGAAGAAAGTCTTCCAAGATAAGAACTTGAGGTTGCAAGTGGATGCTGGCTCAAAGGGCTGTCAAACTAGACATTGCAAGACTAAGATCAGATCTCATGGTGCTACAGGGCCCTTGAAAGGGAGTTTTAAATGCAGAGCGCATTTAAGAAAAATTTTGCATAGACGATGAGACATCAAAGAATGGTCATCAAAACCGTTATGAAAATTTGAAATGGCAGCAGAAATGGAACCTTAATTGTAGATGTAGAAGCCCCCATTTCAAAAAAGGTAGATACATATTTCAGTACCTTGACAACTGCCACTAAGAAAGGGTCTATGTGATTTGCAGTAGCCGAAATTTAAAATATTTTACATTTGCCAAGATAAAGCTTCCTGATGGATGGCTTATGGGAGGTCAGAAATATCTTTTGCACTGGAGAGAAAAAGCTATTCTGCCTGGAAATTACTGGAATTGAAGAAACCAAGCTGTCAGCTTGAGGTTTTCAAAATTGGGATGCACCAAACCCTGAGAGTGAGACATGGGTCTGGAGCTAGGTCCAGAGTCCATGGGCAGTGAACCAGATGAGGCCAAGGAAAGGGAAACCAGACTTGACATGGCCAGTACAGAGCAATGAGAATCACATTGATTCTCATCCTCTGGGTTTCCTCAGAAACTGGGGGATCAGTGGAATTGGGGGAAAGGCATACAGGAGTCCTAGGGCCCAGTCAGGAAGAAGTTCATCTCTTGGGGACTCCCCGTGAGGGGGGATTAAGGCAAAGTAGCTGCTGCATTTGTGGTTTATGGGAGAAGTGAACAGGTTGCAGCAAGGCTGAATCCAGCGATGAAAGATCTGTGTCATTATGTTGGGATTGAGAGACCTTTTATGAGGCAGGAGGATACATCTGCTCAGTTTGTCTGCAATCATGTTGGAGTTCCCCGGGATATGCATTGCTGTCAGAAAGCAGTTAGAAGCGATTGCCCATTGCCGAATCCTTAGAACTTCCTGACATAGAGGGTAAGACCTGATTCCTCCCATTTGTTGATATACCAGACTACGGACATGTTGTCTAATTGGATTGCCATTGTCCCTGAAGGAAAGACAGCCTGAAGGAAGGACAGCCTGAAATGATTGCAATGATAAAAGCACTGCCCTCAATTCTAGGATGTTGATGTGCAAATTGGCATCTTGCAGGGACCAAGTGCCTTGAACAGTCTTTCTTAGAAAATGCCCCCCCCCCCATCTGGGAAGTATCCATGGTCACTACAGCCTTGGGTCGAGAGAGGGTAAACAAATGACCCTATAGATTCTCTTCTGTCTTCATCCACCAAGATAAATCCTTCTTACAGTGATTTGTTTTCAAGATTGGATGGGACATGGGGTGCATTAGAATTGACAAATGTGATGCCAAGAGCCATTGAAGCACCCTCATGTGATATCTCACTAGGGGAAATAACATTATTGTCATTGACATGGATCCCAGAGCTTGTATTACCAGATGAGCAGGAACTCTGTTTTGGGAAATGATTACCTGAAGTTGCGTTCTGAGTTTCAACAGTCCATGAAGAGGATGGGAGGCTACACAGGATACTGTATTTAACCTTGCTCCAGTGAAGTCCAGATCCTGTGTGGTAGTCAATTGAGACTTTTCTTTGTTGACTGAAATGCCTAGTGTGTCAGCAAGATGTAGAGCAAAGTCGATGGTGTAAAGCAGTAGATGCCTGGAGGTAGTGGTAAGGAGCCAGTCATCTAGATACGGAAACACACGGAATCCCTGTAGTCTCAGATGAACTGCTATGACTGCCATGCATTTGGTGAACACCCTGGGGGCTGTGGTGAGACAAAAGGACAGTCCTCGAAATTGGTAATGACTGGCTCCTAGCCAGAAACGTAGATATCTTTTGGAGTGTTTATCCAATTTTATGTGGTAATACTTGTCCTGAAGGTTTATAGACCACATGCAGTCATTCTTTTCTAGGAAGGAAAAGCTTGACTGAACTGTGACCATCCAGAATTTTTTCTGTTGTACAAATTTGTTCAGTAGGCTGAGATCCAAGATTGGTCTCCTGTCTTTTTTGGCACTAAAAAGAATCTTGAGTAGAATCTGGATCCTATTTGATCTGAATGGACTACTTGCATGACTCTTTTTTGAAGCAGCATTTGAAACTCTAGTGCTGCTAGATCCCTGTGACTGGGTGGGACATCAGGGATTCACTTTTGGACTTTGGGCAAAGATTGAAGGGAATACAGTAACCTCTGGTAATTATTTTTTGCACCCAGTTATCTGAAGTTATTGTAAGGCAGGATGAATTGCACAGAGAGAACCTTCCCCTGACTGCTTCCAAAAGTAAGCAATTGGGCCTCCATTCAGGAGTGCTGATAGGGTTATCCAGAGATCCAGAAAAAGAATCTCTGGAGCCCTGGTTACAAAGACCCCCTGTGCCATGGGAGAGGCATCTTCCAGAAGAATTCCCTCGTCTGCCCCAGGAAGAGTACATGTGTCCTGAAAAGGCCTTTGGGTCTTCTTGAACCACATTTTTCTACTCCTCTGATTCCTAGAGTAAGGTCTTTGAGGAACAGAAAAACAAACACCCACAGCAGAAAGGGTTTTTCCCATCTTTTTCACACATGGCTAGTGTGTCTCTGACTTTTGAGCCAAACAAGGAAGTACCATCAACAGGAGCATTAATAAAGGAAGACTTAAAGGGTTCACCAAAATCACACAAGCACATCCAGGTGTGACGCCTAATAGCAACATCTGTACCCACTGCTTTAGACGTCCCTTCAGTTGTATAAGCAATAAGTCGCATGGACGAATTTGAGATTGATTCTGGGGTGGCAAGCTATGAGGCTACTTTAACTTAAACCCTGTCAGATACTTTTCCAGCAAGGGTATCTGAAAGCTCAGTTATCAAATCCCTTTGATGTCTGGTAAAATGTACCAAGAAGTTCAAGAACTGAATAGCAAAGGTCAAGGAAGCAAAGACATCTTCTGGGGGTGACCATTGGAACCCTACCCCTTCATCATAATCTGTGTCTTCAGTGAAAGATTCCTCAGGAGAAATCAGGTGCTTCTTCCTGCATGTCCTCTTACAGGGTGGCTCCTCAGGGAGAGGTTCTGAGGAGGGCTCCAAAGAGGGGGGACCCTAAACCAGGGTGTCTTGCAGCTCTTGTGCCCACTGTCCTGATGTAGCAGATTGTGATGGCTGTGAACCAGAGGAAATGCAAATATGGCACTCTGACGAGGATTGAACCAGCTGAGGCCAAAGCTCTCTCCATAATCTGGAAGGCAGACACATTCAAAGAGGGATGGGAGCCCAGAACCGACAAAGACAACCTCAGAACCAGGGTCACACCCTGCTCCATTGAGCCTCCACCCAGAGCAAGAGCCAAGAGAGGGCTCAATATTATCATGGCCCTGAGAGCTGCAGATGGCACTGTGGAAATAACTGGAACTGATCCAAGGATCTTGGAGCTGACAGCCAAACCATGGTCCCGGGTGTGCAATGGATTCAAAGGAGCCAAAGACCAGAGTCAACTCTGGTACTGAGGTGAGATTCACCGTAGGCACCAAAGTAACTGGCACTGGGAGTGTCAAAGTGGGGGACTTCAAGCCCTGAAGTGTGGTTGAAGTAGGATAAACTGGTGGAGTCCTTGGAGAATAAGCCTCAGCTCTGGGTGGGAGAGAGGTTTGTGAAGGTGCAGGGAGGCCTCTGTCGGCCAAAAGCTAATCTACTAATCTGACTATGTCCAATTCTGATAGACTTCTGGAGGAACAGATTGACATTCCTAAAGGAAAGGGCTCAGTTGTTGACCCACAAAGGGGTCCACTGAAGAGGAATATCTAGTCCTAGGAATAACTGGTAAATAAACTTTTGGAATGCTAGGCTGATGTGTGGATGGGGATTGTGGAACTGAATGAGATGTCAAAGGAGGTTGAACAGAAACTGTTGCTGTTGCCGAAGAGGTCATTGGCGCCAAAGTAGTGGTCGGTGCTGAAGAGATTTTTGTCTGAGCTGGTTCAATGACTGTTGGCACCAATGAGGATTTAGCTGTTTTCAGTGCCGTAGGTGAAGTTATTGTTAATTTCAGTACCTTGACTTTAAGTTCTGAAGAAACCATTGGAACCTGCAATTTTTGTTACTTAGATTCATATGCTGTAGGGGAGGTCAGCACAGAGTTCTTTCTTTTCTTTGCTTCATGTTTAGGAAATTTAGAAGTCTCTGCCTTAGAAAGGGCTTCAATAAAGGGACATTTTAATAAATCTTTCAAAATAAGTTTGTTGCGCCTTTCAGCTAAGGTACGGGTGAT
Organism: Protopterus annectens; assembly: GCF_019279795.1. Taxonomy (NCBI): domain Eukaryota; kingdom Metazoa; phylum Chordata; order Ceratodontiformes; family Protopteridae; genus Protopterus; species Protopterus annectens. The sequence continues at coordinate 500,543,368 of NC_056749.1, forward strand.
AAAGCCTTGACAAATAGTACAAGTCAAATCCAAGTGAGGGGCACCCAAACAATACACGCAGGAAAGATGCCCATCAGAAGTGATTTAAACCCCATCTACTTTACACTTAAATGCCTTAAAGGTAATGTGAAGCAGTTCCTGTGACAAGCAATGGAGTATAGTATACAAACATCAGAACTATTTATGCAACCTATGCCCGAATAACAATTAGCAAATTTTATACCTACAGCTATAGCAAAATGTTTATATTTTTTGACTAAACAGTTAAACTTTACTACTTCTAAGAGTAGTTCACAAAATACACAGCTTTACACTATTTTTTTTTAGTCTTAGCAGCTCTTTGTCAGGGTATTTGATCTAAGCTGATTACTACAACTGCTTTGTGAAAGATTCATAATCAACATGTTTGTTTCACATCAGTTATTTCAACCTTTATAAATGTCATATGCTTTGGCAAAATATACAAGCTACTAGGAGAACAGATAGTGGAGGATGCAAAAGAACTGGATTCACTGTGGATAAAAAATTAACACTTGAAGAGCAAGCAGATGTTATATGCAAGAAGTCAACTAGGCTGACCTGTTGTATACTAAAATTCATAAAGCTGAGAAATCAGTAGCTATTAACAGAAGTCTTTAGTTCTATAATGCATGCGAAGAGGGATGTTCAGATTGACCGGGAATATGAAATGACACTTCATTAACAAATTTCGCTGCCTAAGGATTTAGTCCTGCAAAGAAATTTAAGAATAAAAAACTTGTGCTGCCCTCCATCAGAAGATGGAGAAAGGCATGGCAGTAGCATATAAGGCATACAGAGCCAGAGATAAATGATAGTTCCAGTGAGTGTAAATCACAAGCTGTCACCTAAGAATCAAAATCCCATGATGTAAAACAGATAGACTATGAAACTGGCCTAAATATACAGCAATTAATTCATAAAATTTGCCTGATACATGACAGAGACTGCAACTGCCTATTAATTCAAACCATAATTAGACAAGAAAATGGAAAGTAAGAAGTATAACGTCTAGGGTGCCACATGGATATCTTGCATGCCTTTATCTTGTAATCATAAGTAAAGAAACACTGTCAGCACTATGTGTTGCTACATTAATTGTAGGCGGAAAATGTCTGTTAGTAAAATTGGATATGTCCTCATATATATATATATATATATATATATATATTTATATATATATATATATATATATATATATATATATATATATATATATATATATATATTTATTTATATATACATATATATATATATATATATATATATATATATATATACACACACGAGTATACTTCAGAAGATGGACAAACCAAAAGATTGAATCCCAAAAGACTGCAAATTCAAAATGCTGAACACATTTTTAATGTAGGGGCACACCCCCCCCTGCACCCCTCGTGTGGGTGGCTGCACCCCAACCCCCTGATAACTATGTATACACACTCCAAGATCACACAACAGTGGAGAAGGGGCAAATTCCATCATTTAGTATTTTGAATTTTCAGTCTTTTGGGGTTCAGTCTTTTGTTTTTTCAGTTTTTTATATATATATATATATATATATATATATATATATATATATATATATATATATATATTTATAAAAATCCAGCAAACAGCACAATTAACAAAGCCAGGGCCAGCCGATATCTGGTCCCAGTATGCCTTTAGCATATGTATCAAATGCTGAACAAAAGCATAGATGAAAAAATTCAGCATAGTTCAAATGCTGAAAACAATTCCAATGACTCAGTTTAACAGCTTGCCAGCATTTCAGTAGATGTGCATAAAGAACATGCTCCAACATGAATAGATAAAAGTATAGACACATTTATTCAGCTTGCAGAAATAAAAACAATAAAACTGTAGAGGGATAAGCACTTTCGGGTTATTCCAAACAACCCCTCTTCAGATCCATATAACTTGTGTCTCTCAAGTATCTGATTTTTAAAATACTTTCAACCAGTGAACAGCTAGCTTCAGTTTGACGTGTCATAGATGTCTCTTCAATCTCTGCCCTTTCAGGGCGGGTTTCATAGGGAAAGCTGTATTGAGCCCAGATTTTTGATGTGCTCTCAGTTTCCCTATCCAAAGCATTTCTTCTTGTTCAAGTCTATTATTCACATCACCCCCCCTCTTTGAAATATATATGATATGTAAAGCTCTAAATACAAAACTATGTCCATCATTATCTCTAATATGCTTTGCCAAGGGATTTTTATAGTCTTTAAGTCTTATATCACTGATGTGTTTTTTGGACAGTCTCTCTTTCACCTGTCATACCGTTTTTCCGACAAAGAAATTGTCGCATGCTAGGCAAGTGGCTAGTTATATGACATTCTTTGCAGTGCAATCTGCATAAAAAATTACTAACATATCTCTTTTTAGTAACTGGGTGCTCAAAATAGCCATCCGTACATATATATCTGCACATGGTGCACCTTCTACATGGGAAAGTTCCTTTTCTCCTTGAGATGGTATGTGATTCCATTTCATTATCTTTACATAGTATTTGCTTTAAGTTCCTTTAGAGCTTTACATATCATGTATCATGTAAATATCATACCAATCCCCATGGGTGCCAGTTAACTGAGAGTTTACTGTATACTAACTCCAGGAACGTACTATAGTGGGGGAAAAAGGGCATACTTGAGCCATCTGTGATTATGTTTTGTTGGTATTCTCATCTCGAGGATGTGAACGTCGGTATTATTGGCTATGAGATTTAGAAGTGGATATATATATATATATATATATATATATATATATATATATATATAAATATATATAACACACACACACACACACACACACACACACACACACACACACACACTCATACATATGTACTCACCCACGAGCTACAAATATACACACACACATATATATATATATATATATATATATATATATATATATATATGTACATATTTTAGATATAGATATATTTAAAATATGTACATGCAGTATGTAGCTATTGTATATAGATTTCTATAGAGGGAAATATATATATATATATATATATATATATATATATATATATATATATATATATATGTATATAGAGAGAGAAAGACTGCTGTGCAGTGAGTTACATAGGGATTTGCAGTTAGCTGAGAGAACTTATTTTGCTAGTGTTGAATGCTTTGTTGAAGTCTTGATATGTGGTGTGCACTGATCTGCCCTCATCCATTGCTTTTTTTAAACTTCTCAAATAAATCAGCCAGGTTAAGAAGGCAGGCTACACTCTTGATGAACCTGACCTGGCCTGAGTCTAGAGTTTTTTTGGTTATCCTTGTCATTATTTATTTATTCCACAATGATCCTTTTCTTATATTACAGATAAGGCTGGTCAGGTTTTATGGGTCTATAATTACATGAGTATGTTGATGCTCCACTTTTTTGCAAGTGAATGATTGCTGCTCTCCTCTATTCAGTTGGTACACATCCTATATGGAAACTTCTATTAAATAGACCCTGCAGGTGGTCTGATGAGTTTTTTTTCGAACTGATCAGTATGCAGCCTGGTATGTTATCTGACCCCATGGAAGCAGTATTCTTGGCCTTGGACAGGCAGCCTGGTATGTTATCTGACCCCATGGAAGCAGTGTTCTTGACCTTGGACAGACTGATCAGTAGACAACATGGTATGTTATCTGACCCCATGGAAGCAGTGTTCTTGGCCTTGGACAGATTGACCAGTAAGCAGCCTGGTATGTTATCTGACCCCATGGAAGCAGTGTTCTTGGCCTTGGACAGACTGATCAGTAGGCAGCCTGGTATGTTATCTGTCCCCTTGGAAGCAGTGTTCTTGGCCTTGGACAGAGCTTTGAGGACTTTCTCTTGGAAAGTGTAGATGCAGGTATATGATTAGGAAATATAGGAGGGGATACAAGAATGAAGTTAGAGGGAATACTACTTTCTAGTAGAATTGTCTATGTCCTCTGGGCTTGCCTATGGGATATGATTTTTTATTAGTTCTACACTATGCTCGGCATTGTTTCTGAGGTAGCTAACATAGTTAAAGAAGACCTTGTGGTTATCCTTTGCCTGGGTGGCTGTTTTTACCACATATCTGGCTTTGGTTGATTTGATCAGGGCCCAGTGTTCCCTGTTTAGTTTAGTAAAATAATTTTTACCATCCTGTGAGTTTTAAACTGTGAGCTTTGGCCGGTTAATACCTGCATGCTATCAACTTGAATGCATAAGTGAAGCTAAGTAACTTTTATCTGCACTTTTTAAAGTAATTTGTTTGTGTTGCATTGAGGAATATCTAGCTGGAAGCTGTGACTCTGTTTTTCAGTAGGTTCCCACCCACTCTCCCTGTTTTTGTGTTGGTGTTAATCTTGGTGGCTTTGAAACTGCCCGACCCTCTTGTAAATTTGCACTTGGATACTCCTCCTGGGCCTATCTCATTTGCTCACTCAAAAAAAAAAAAAAAATTTATCTGCTTTTACTGTATTTGTGTTTATTCCTACTTTATTTTGCTTTTGCGTCATCTTAAAAGTACTCAATTGTATTTATTACTGCTTGGTGTAACTCACTCTAAGCCTTTTACTTTAAGCACTTGGGCTTCAGACCAGTTGTTTTACATTAAGAAGGTTTGTGCTCTGCACTGTAGTGGCAGGACAGGTAGCTTACATCCTTCTAAGTTGGGAACCTCTGATTGAGGGCTCAGTGTTTGTTATTCTAAAAGTGTATTAATTCTGGTTTAAGCACTTGGGCTTCAGGCCAGTTATTTTACATTAAGAGGGTTCGTGGTCTCCACTCTTGTGGGAGGAGAGGCTGGACTCTGCCCTTCTGAGCTGGGAATTTCTGGTTAAAGGCTTATAGTGCCTGCATATTTGAACTGCTTCTTACTAAATTGGTACACCTTATTTGCTGTAGCATAGACTAGATCCAGGCCTGCTGAATTTAGCTTTGTTTGTATAACTTGAGCACTAAATCCAGGCATTCTTTAAAGTATTCATTTGTATTTATTACTGCTTGGTAGTAACTTGATTAAAGTGTAGCTATCATTCTAAGTCTTTTGGATTAATCACTTGGACTCAGACCAGTTGTTTTACATTAGGAAGGTTTGTGGCCTGCACTGTGGTGGCAGGACAGGTAGCTTACATCCTTCTAAGTTGGGAACTGCTGATTGAGGGCTCAGTGTCTGTTATTCTAAAAGTGTATTCATTCTGGTTTAAGCACTTGGGCTTCAGGCCAGTTATTTTACATTAAGAAGGTTCGTGGTCTGCACTCTTGTGGGAGGAGAGGCTGGACTCTGCCCTTCTAAGCTGGGAATTTCTGGTTAAAGGCTTATAGTGCCTGCATATTTGAACAGTTTCTTACTGAAATTGGTACACCTTGTTTGCTGTAGCATAGACTAGAGCCAGGCCTGCTGAATCTAGCTTTGTTTGTATGCTTGTTTACTTGTTATTTCCCTGAAACGCTAATTCCACCTAAAACGCGGCTTTTCAGCACTTCTGTGGATCCCTAGTGACATCTGCATTGCTTACTGTACTTATTTCCTTGTTTCACTAGAAAGAAAGTTACTGTTTGTCATTTTTGCATTTAAGTTACCCGGCACTTGCTCACTAAAGCAATTATATGTCAGCACTAAAAATTAAAAGCACTACATCCCTCATAAACTCCCCTTGAGTACCTTGTTCCCCATTGGCCCTTTTTTTTTCAATTATAAAGAAATTACCTATACTCTCTCAACTTAGTACTGGCAAAACCTGTCAGGAGGAGAAGGAAACCACACTCACTACAATTCCAGTCTCACATAGACCTACCACGACAGCAAACCAAACACATAAACACACAAAAACATACTCGGAGGCTCTAAATAAAAATCTGCCTAAGCAGCAGAGACCTCCAAAGCAGACACCCAAGCAACCGCTACCCAAAAACAAAACACATGCAACACATAGCTCACAAAGCCAGTGTGCCGAACAGTCACAGCCCTTAAGGCTAAACAACACACCTGATACACTTGTAATAGGTGACTCTATCGTCAGGCACACTGACGTCCCACTCACCAGGCTGAACAAGGAGAAGGTCATGGTGAGCTGCCTGTCTGGCGCTAGGATCCGCCACATAACACAAGCAGTCAGGTCACTCCAAGGCAAGTACAAATATGACTCAGTCATTGTCCGTGCTGGTGTGAATGACCTGAGATGTACCTCCCTGGACTACATGAAAAGAGACATAGAGGAGCTCTCTGAGCATGTGGCCCAGGCCGGCATGACCCTGACCTTGAGTAGCATCTTACCCTCACCAAGAATGATGCCACAATATGAAGACAAGATGATCAATTTCAACAATTGGCTTAAGTATTGGTGTCATTCAAAGGGGATCCAATGCCTGTCAGCCTGGGATGACATGCTCGACAAGCCACGATGCTTCGCTAGGGACGGCTTGCACCTGTCACCCCTGGGCTTTTGGATATTGGCAAAGGCTCTTGCTACCCCCATAGTGCCATTTTTAGGAAAGGCTCAAAAGACAAACCCACCTCCATAGGTATCACAAGGGATAAGAAACTAAGAGTAATGCTACTCAATGCCAGAAGTCTAAATCTCAAGATGCATGCACTCGAAACTCTCCTTAGCATGGAGAACATCGATATCTGTGCAGTACCAGAAACCTGGTTCAAGGCTCCCGAGAGCACCCCAGCACTACCAGGTTATACCTCATACCATGCTTTTCAGCCCCAAAACTTGGACCGAACCAGAAAAGGAGGGGGAGTATCAATATTCGTCAAAGATACCCACACCTCCAGGTTGGTGGCACAGCACGAAGCATCAGAGACTATCCATGGGCAATTAACAGTGGGTAAAACTGCCTTCCAGTTTATAGCCTGCTACAGACCACCCTCCCAAACCCAGGAACCCCACTCGGCCTTCCTGAGAACACTGGAAAATATGAAGGTCTCTCCAAACACCATTATATTGGGCGACTTCAACTACCCAAACATAGACTGGGAGCGTTACTCTAGCTCCATCACCCTAGCTCAAAGGTTCCTAGAATTTATAAACTCAAATGCTATGGAACAACTTGTTACCACTCCCACAAGAGGGAAAAACATACTGGACCTGATCATCACCAACATGGGGACACTATGCTCCAGACCAGAAGTGTATCCCTCACTGTTAAGATCAGACGATAACCTAATCTCACTGGATATTCACATCCCGACCCCACCCCCTGCCCAGAAAACCACAGTGAAAAACTTCTCTAAAGCAAATTTCACACTCCTCAAAACTGAGGTGGAATCCTTCAAAGCCCCCGGGCCTGTGGAAAATATGGCCCAGACCGCAGAATCCTTTATAAACGCATTCTATGAACACCTTCAGGAATGCATGGATCATGCAATCCCAAATAAAACCAAGACCCAATCCTCCAAAGGCAGACGTCCTGTCTGGTGGACCCCAGCCATAAACAAACTATACAATAGAAGGAGGAAGCTACTACATGATAGAGCAAAATCCCAAAAAGGGAAGGCATCTCTGAGCAGTGTTAGCAAAAAACTACGGGCACTCATAAAATCGTCTTAGGCCAGCTTCGAGAGAAAAATTGCACAGGACACTAAGGATAATCACAAGGCTTTCTTTAGTTATGTTAGGAACCTGGGTGGGAATTCCCAGGTATGCTCAGAATTAGTCCAAAATGACAAAAAATACACCGAACCCACAGACATTGCCAACATCCTAGCTGACAGGTTCAGTGCAAACTTCTCCCCCCCATCACCACCAAAAGGGCAAATATCTATCCCAGCAGAGTGCTGCCCCCCTGACATCTCAGATGCTCAGGAAAGAGCCGCCCTCTCCAAAGCAAAAAACACAGCATCAATGGGACCAGACAGTGTCCCGGGCTGCGTCCTACATGAACTCCAAGAAGAGCTAAACCCAAACATAAAACTACTGTTCAGTCTCAGCCTTACCACAGGATATGTACCCAAAGAGTGGCGTACAGCAACAGTGGTTCCTCTCCACAAAGGTGGTGCCTCAACGGATCCTGGAAACTATCGCCCCATAAGCCTGACTAGCTTGGTCTGCAAAGCTATGGAAAGGATCATCATGGACCTCATAAAAAAAGATATTGGAGACCTACAGACACTGGATCCTACCCAGTTTGGCTTTGTTAAGGGCAGATCCTGCCTCTTAAACCTGGTCGATTTCTTTGAAACAGTCACCAAGGCCATTGACGAGGGGAAGATGGTCCACACAGCCTACCTGGACCTTGCAAAAGCCTTCGATACAATACCCCACTCAGGCTTTATAGATAAGCTCACCAGCTTAAATATAAACCCCTATGTCACTAGATGGGTTGCAAACTGGCTCAAGGACAGAACCCACATGGTTAGAATTGCTGGAGCCATGTCAGACTCCAAGCCAGTTACAAGTGGCATCCCACAAGGCTCAGTCCTGGGACCTCTCCTGTTCGGTATATATTTCTCGGAGGTACAGGCCAACACGGAAGGACTGTGGCTGACCAAGTTTGCAGATGACTGCAAACTGGGCGCTATAATTGACTCTCCAGCCGACACAAGCATCCTCCAAAAGTGCCTCATAGAAACAGACAACTGGTGCCAGAGCCATGGCCTCAAGCTAAATGCCAAAAAGTGTATAGTCATCCCCTTTGGCAAAAACAAAGTGCCCACAAATTACCACATAGGTGGTAATCCATTAAGTATGGAAGAAGTAATTAGGGACCTGGGGACCCAAGTTGATAGCAATCTCTCATTTGACAACCACTTGGCCAAAGTGGTTAGAAAAACATTTTATATAGCCCACCTAATCATGAAGGGATTCCCATCTAGATCAGGGGAGGTCATCGTGCCTCTTTACTCATCCCTCATCAGGCCCATAATTGAGTACAATGCCCCTTTTGGGATGTACCTTACCAGACACCTGCAGCAACTAGAAAGACCCCAAAAGTACCTCACCAAGAGGATCAAAGGGCTCAAACAGATGCCATATGCTGCCCGGTTAAAGAAACTCCAGCTCTACTCAGTGGCATACTGCCTGCACAGAGGTGATCTGTGCCTGACATATAAATCCATGTCCAACCCAGAATTAATGGACATGCTGCACCTCAGAAAATCCAAATCCCATCGAGCTATGCGCTCGAGAGACTTGAACCTCAGCACTGAAATAAATAGGACATGCTGGAGGGACAGATTCATAACCCAGAGGCTCCCTTCACTCTGGAATAAAATCCCAGTCCAGGTTAGGCAGAGTCCCTCATTGACTCTCTTCAAGAGGAATCTTGATGAGTGGATGGGGGATCATAGGTTTACCCCGGGTATCACTTCTGTGTCACTGTTCGACAGAGGCACAGTATACTAATCTCGAAAAAGGGCATAGCAAAATTAATTTAAAATGGGTGGCGAAAGCTTATAAATAAGGCTTATAAATGCCCTAGGGCAGATAGCCTAGTATGAACCTATGAACCTAAATCTATTTTTGCATGTAATGAGTTTTCTCTGTTATTATAGAGTCTGTTTATATTTGGTTTCACCATAGGGTGCTTTATCCTTAAATACTGCATTGTATATATTTTGGAGGGAACAGATGCATCTATGCAGCTATTTGTATGTGCATAGAATTTGGTGGCAACAGATATCCTCATACCAATTGTTGTCATACGGTTAAGGGGTGGGCGAGGTGAATTTGATCATGTCCTTACTCTTTTTTAGTAGATTAGACTTAGCATAACCTCTGAATACTGAGGTATTAGAATATGCTTCCTGGTGAAGTCTTATGGTAAATGTGACAAATTTGCAGTCTGATTTGACTAGGGAGGAAGTGGCAATTAGTGGGGAGCACAGTTGTCCCATGTTGATAATGTCCAAGGCTTAGATTTCTGTACAGAGTAACTAGGCCAGTGAATTTGTATTGATAAAATCCTGAACATTCAGTGCACACAAGTTTGAGGATTTATAAGTCTCACAATTGATGGAGAAGTAGCTGAAGTCTCTTGGGAACATGATATTTGGCTTAACACATAGAGATGGGATTCCACACTAGTTAAGTAAGAGGTCGGGGCTGATGGGAATATACAGGTGGTCCTATAGTTAGCCATGACATGATAAAGGGTTTTGTTAATAGTAAGTTGGATGAGGAGGAGTTCTAGATTATTATCTTGTTTAATAAGTGGCTTTACTGGGAATGCTGTCTCAGACTCTACCAAAGATTGCTGTGAGGGAAAGCCATGTTTGTTTTTGCTTTTGTATTATTTGTATTGCTTCTTTGCCTTGCTCTATTTTGTATATAGTGGTGTATTTTCTTTATATTGTCTTTTATTTGTATGCTGCCTTCAATTGCATGTTTAAAGTAGGAACATGACTACAGCCGTGTCTCATGTGAGGCATACAGAAATTACATTTTCAATCCACCCTCCGACCCTGGTGGTGGTCTGTTTTTAAACTCAACTGTTTCTTTAGTTGTCCATGCCTTATGTTAAATTGAGAACATATTTCCTTCCTTGTCAGTATGCACAAAATTATCATTTTATGAAATCACTCCCCTTCAGCTATTTAAATTTATTGGACATCCCACTTTATTCCACAGAGCCAGAATATAAAGTGCCCACTCCTTCCAAATTTTCTTGCTCTTTTATAACTAGACTTTCTGATTGGGCAGAGAGCACCTGTGTGGGACCTGCCTGATTGGTCTGGTTGCTATTCAGTACATTTACCAGTAAATGGATACAGCTAGCCTACATACCCCTGCATTATCTGGGACAAGATTCTTGATTACCAGTGAACCTGTGGCCTGCTTCGCGTCTTGGGATTGGTGCTACTATTTTGCTTCTGGTAAGAGAAGAAGCAAAGGGTCATTGTTTGCTAGCAGCATGAAGCTGTGGTGAGACCAGCACTAGTAGCAGCAGGTAGTAGATAAAAAGATGAATCAGCTCTTCTTATAGTTCTTGATAAAGCAAATTCCTTCATTTCAGTAAATATTGCTTGATTTGCTACTGTCTAACCTAACTTTAGAATATCTCCCTAAATACTTCATCCGTAAATCATCAGGGTCTACTTATTAGTTTCCCCTCAAGTGTTTGGCAGTGCCCCATATAGATGCAGACACCATGAGTTGACATTTTTCTTCCTATAAAGGTACTCTTGAAATTTTACTGATAATTAGTTGCGTACATGGCAACTAGTTTGCAGTGACAAGCACTGCCCCCAGATTTGCAAGCCAGATACTCCTAATATTACTTTATATTATCATTGCAACCATCTAATCAATAATATATGGCCTGTTACCATGGATATGGACTTTCCCACAATCTCCGTTGCCAGCTTGGTGAATATGGGTATCCTGAGGCAATGTATAAATTGCCGCATGTTCAGTGACAACCAGGTAATTATCAAATAAACTGATAAGGTATGTAAATGACATATTTACTCAGTCTCACTGCTGGTAAATCTCTCATATAAAAGTAGTCCTAATGTCAATCAGCTTGTCAGTAGTAAACACATTGCACCCATCACACACAGTTGACAGCAGATGCATGCACCTACATATGTAAATGCAACCATCCTAAACCCCAAAGATCTCCTATATGAAGTATACATAGAAATACCATCATCTGCCCAGAATGCACTTTTTTAAAGCAGCAACCACATGAACACGTGCAGCCAGATCTCATGGAGCCTGTACAGAAGTTGCCTGGATTGCTTATTGTAGTCCATTGTATTGTTGCAGACCTGAACTGTTAAGCAGTGTGTTTTCCTGCACCTTAAATGCATGTGTATAGCCCATAAGGCATGCCATCACACAATCCAACATTCTTATCATTGGAGACTACATTGTGAGAAACACAGATGTCTCTTTCACCAGGCTGAGTCAGGAGGAAGTCACTGTTAGTTCTTTATCAGGGGACAGGATCTGCCACGTTATACACGCACTCAGGTCATTGGACAACAAGTACCAATATGACACTGTCGTAATCCTTGTGGCTGTAAATGGCCTGAGACATAACTCCCTAGAGTATATGAAGAGACACATCATGGATCTCTTTGAATATGTGTCCCAGACTGGTATGAACCTAGTATTGTGTAGAATTTTACATTCTCCAAGGATGATGCATCAATACAAACAGAAGATGACTGACTTTAATAATTGGTTTACTTTCTGGTGTCATTCTAAGGGGATGCAATATTTGTCAGCATGGAAGCAGATGATCACCAGACCATGCTGCATTACTATGTATGGTTTGCACCACTCCCCTCTAGGCTTTTGAATATTAGCTAAAACATTGTCGTCCAAAGTGCCTTTTTAAGGCAATGCCAAACTGAAAGTACTTCTGACATAGCAAATCAAAACCATGAAAATCTAAAGGTGTTACTGCTCAGTGTTAGCAGTCTAATTAAGAAATTCTATTCCCTGTAAGCTCTCCTCACCATAGAGAATGCTGACACCTTGAACCGTCACTGAGACCTGAAGCTGTGGAGAGCACATTGGCTGTGCAAGGCTATAATGCCTTCCACACATGTAGAGCAGCTACTACACATTCAGGGACTAAAGGTGAAGGTGCCTCAATTTACTTGAAAAATAAATAGACCTCAAAGCTGGTCAAGCAGGACAAATCACTTGAGTTTCTCCACATTCAAATCATGTTAGGCAAAATCCCATATCACTTCTTTGCAAGCTATACTTCCCCCTCTATGACCCAGGAAACCAATAACATGTATTCAAACTTATTGGAAACACTCACCATCTAACCTAATAACATACTCATGGGTGATTTTATTTACCTCACTATTAACTGAGAATCATATATGAGACCAAATATGCAGGCACAGAGATTCCTGGACTTTGCAAGGAGAAACTCCCTGGACCAGATTGTCAGTATGCTGAGCAGAGGCACATACATACTTGATCTGGTCCTTAGTAATCTGAGAGGGTGATGCATGGCCCTAGTGTAATGTCTTCTCCGGTAATATCAGACCACAAAATATTCTCCTTTGAAGTAAAATAAAGCCCAGAAATCCAGCTGACCATGGAATGTTAAGGAACTACTCTAGGGCTAACTTCCTACTATTAAGTGATAACCTGTCAAACTTTCAAGCCTCCATAAACCCTGAGAACATTGCTACCTACACAAACCTGTTCACAGGAGCACTGTAGAAGCATGTTAATAGTTGCATGGAGGCAGCTGTATCCACCAGAAAGATGTACAGAACTAACTCAAAAAACAACTCTCCTGGTAGAATCACAACATCAGTAGGCTATATAATAGATGATAGAAAATATTGGCAAAAATTGGGAGGCGTTACACCCAGAATGATAATAGCACTCTCATCAAACAAAACAAACAAAAGGGTAATTCTGGTGTTATCTGTTTTGTGGATATGCAGGAGGTCCATCAGGGACATTTGAGGTAAAATTGGCCAACGAGTCCAAGGGTAACCACAAGACATTCTTAAGCTACATCTGGCAATAGACAGTTATGTGCAGAGCTCATTGTTAATGGAGCTATCTATACTGAGCCAGAGGATATAGCAATCCTACTGGCAGACAAATTCATCTCTATCTTTGTCCCTCACTCCTATCAACCTCCCCTCAGGAAACACTATCAAATATAACTCCCCCTACTGTCACTAGGGAAGAGATCCTCAATACTCTCCATAATGCCAAGAATATTGCATCAATGGGCCAAGACATTATCCCAGGATGCCTTCTAAACAGCATGAAACATGGCAATCAGACCCTCTGGAACTGTTAAATTATTTAAGTATAGCCTCCAAACAGCCTTTGTGCCTCATGAAATCTGAACAGCAGCAGCCATCCCTTTGTACAAAAGTGGGTCATTTACAGACCCTGGAAACTACAGACCCATAAGTCTCACTAGTCTCATATGCAAAGCCATGGAAAGAATTATCATGGAAATGATCAATAATGACACAGGAACCCTCCAAACATTGGACTCCGCCCAGTTTGGTTTCATCAAAGGCAGGGCATGTCTACTTAACCTGTAGGACTTGTTTGAGAGGATCACCAAAGCAGTCGATGAGGGTAAAATGATTTATGTTGACTACCTTGACCTGGCCAAGGCATTTGACACAATACCTTACATGGGCACTGTTGACAAACTCAAGAGGTCATGTTTAAATCCTTATTTCAACTGATGGATAGCCAGCTAGCTCTCAGACAGTTCCCAGGAAGTTAGAGTTCCACTTCTACAAAGAGTCCAGTCACAAGTGGATTCCCTCTGGGATCAGTCCTGTGACCACTCTATTATGGCATTTATTTCTTGGAAGTCGAAGAAATGTCAGGGGGCTCTGGATGACTAAATATGCAGATCATTACAAATTAGGAGCTGTCATAGAATCCCCCACTGACACTAATGTTCAGACAAAAAAACTTGCATCTGAACCACAGATTAAATCTAAATGCCATGAAATGCATAATAGTGCCCTTTGGGATGTCATACATCGCTGGTAAATATCATATTGACAACACACCCTAAGAGGTTACCCAGTTGTAAGGGACTTGGGAGTACACATAGATAGTAATCAATCATCCCATCACATGTCTACAGTAGTGAAGAGATCATTCTATGTTGTGCAACGTATAAGCAAAGGTATGGGATCTAGGTCCAAGGAAGACATTGTTTCACTGTATTCAGCATTCATCAGACCTATCACTGAGTATAATGCCCCCGTTGGTATGTACATAACCAGGCATATCCAACAACTGGAACATCTACAAAGGCTCCTAACTAAAAGAATACAGAGCATAAGTAACATGTCCTATACAGACCGCCTCAGGGCCCTATCCCTGTATTCTGTCTCCTACTGGCTGTTGAGGGGATATCTATGCCTGGCATACAAGGCATTGTCAGACCTTCTGCATATCCACAAAACAGACTGAACCAGAATTACCATTTCTAAAGACTTAAACCCTGCCTATGATATAAGTATGACCTATTGGAGAGATGTGTATCACACAGACTATCCCTTCTCTGGAACTTCCTCCCCATCCACATGAAGCCCCTCTGAAACTGAATTAAAATGTAACTTAGACAGTTGGATGAGAAACAGGAAATGTATCCCTGGTTTGGCAGCTATGTGTCTAATGAACACAGGCAGCCTGTCAGTTGTGCATCTCCCAGGCCCCTGTTTGTAAATGTTTCATCCCCCACCCCTTGTTTACACTTATTTATTTTACATTTGTTTACCGGGAAAGTCTGACTGGGCAGAGCCCATTTTCATCATAGGCCTGGGAAGAAAGCTTCACAAAAAGCGACAGGGCATACAACATTAGTAACAGTAAATACAGCATGACAAACAATATATACAACATAAGTTACAGTAGATACAGCAAGTCTAACAGTACATACAACATCAGATATGGAACTTAACATAGTGATATTATTAACATAGAACCTATGAGTATGAATTTACATTTGTAAAGGGAAAATAATTCTAGATTTATCAAACATTTAAGAATAAAAAGAAAAAAAGAAAAATCATAATACAAATAATATCATTGTGCAAGAGACAGTCTGAATAATTAATGGGGAGTGTATGTATAATAACAGGAGATCAGCCACGGGTGTTGCTTGAGTAGTGCCAAGAGTGCCAGAACTTGTTGGAGATTTGGGATGCATGGCTAGACTTAAAAAGTCCCATTTGGTCATTAGCCAAGTACATACATATGAACCTATGAACCCAAGTCTGGAGGTGAATTGTTTTTGTTAAGAATATGAAGACACCACCACCTTTAGTGATTTCATCAAAAGCAGAAGGTCTAAATGTGTGGAAGGCATGGAAAATCTGGAATGATGAAATGCATTCATCAGTCTTGAAATGGATCTCCATGACAATACATATATCAACATCATCCAGGGTAAGAAGAACCTGCATGAAGTGGCGATTTTTAGGTTCATAACACTGAGATGTCATACCCTTATGTTGTTTGGATTCTGTGTTGTTATGTTTGAAGCTTTAGAAGACTGATGTTACCTAAAAAAGGAACAATGGTGATAGAAAAGAATTTAGAAAATATTCAAAAGCTTTAGGAGTGGGGGGATAGGTGCAGGCCATCACTGGCAAAACTGTTAGGACTGTCTACCATCTCCTCCTAGGCAGATATTTTTTATTTATTTATTTATTTTACATTTGTTAACCGAGTTAGTCTGGCTGAGCTTTTGGCTCATTTTCAGCAGAGACCCGGGGAGAAAAGCTTCTCAGGACTAGAAAACAATTTATTAAATTTTAGTAACATAGTAGTAACAATCAGATATAGGATCTTACAAGCAGAGACCTGGAGAGAAAAAAAGTTCATCAGGCAATTCAATTATACAGAGTATTAACAATTGGCAGACAAGTATGTGAGTTGTTACAAACAAGGTTTTAAACAATTAGCAGAAGAAAATGTGACTAGTTACAATATCACTTAAGCTGCTTAGGGAAAAATGAGTTAATAGTTAGCCAGATGTTTATTTAAAGTGGGTAGGATCTAGTTGTACAGGAGTTTGGGAACAAGAAAGAAAAGTAAGAATGGATAGTAGGAAATGTAGGGGAGGTAGAGTATAGGAGACAGACTAGACAGGTAGGTTTTTTTGAGACTGTAAGAATTAAGAGTGGTTGGAGATAGAGGAATGGAAGAGGTAGAAGAGGCATGGGAATAGTGTTAGAGATACATTAAGAGTGAGGTGGTGAAATAGGTGAAAGGATGGTGGTTTCAGAGTGGTTGGCTACAGTGGTAAGACCACTTTGTTTTTAGGTATTTCCTTGTGGCTAATTTTAAACTTTTGCTATGCTGGAGGGATTTTATTTCCAAGGGGAGTTGGTTCCAGGATGTCGCTGGTTTATAGTTATAGAGAAGGCAGCCTATTTTGGTTTTGGGTTTGTAAATGTCTAATAATTCTTGATTTGAGTTGCATAGCCTCCTAGCAGGGGAATATTTGGATATGATAGCGGAGAGGCTGGGGCAGAAGGGGGGTAGATAGAGGATAGAGTGGATGATTTGTAGTTGGTATAGTTGGAGCAGCTGAGGGAATTCTAGCCAGTCTAGCTGCTGTAGTGCTAAGCAGTGGTGTGACTTGTAGGTTTGGTTAGCTGCAAATCTGACGATCTTATTATAGGTAGTTTCAAGCTTGGAAATAAGTGTAGAACTTAGGTTTGTGAGTATGTGGCAGCTGTACAGGAGTGTTGGGAGTAATAAAGCCTGGGAGAGAGTTATTCGGGCAGTGTTAGTTAAGTATTTCTTACTACGGAAAAGGTGTCCAAGTCTCTGATGAGTTCTTTTTACCGAGTTAGTAATATGGAGATCAAACTTAAGCTGATCATCTATTGTAACACCTAGCAATTTAGTACTAGATTCTGCTGATAATGTTGTTGCAGGATAAGATGGTAAATGTACTTTTGAGTGTGATGATGTTTTTAGGGAGGAAGAGTAAGAGCTTAGTTTTTTTTGGATTAAGTATTAGTTTGTTATCACTAAGCCAAGTCTCAATGGTGAGGAAAGATGCCTGGGTAGTTGAGTGGAGGTCAGTTGGGTTGTCAGCAGTGGTTATACAGTTGAGTCATCAGCATATTGCATAAGAGATGACTGAGGACAAGAGGAGTAGAGCAAGTTGGTGAAAATATTAAAGAGTAGTGGTCCAGTATGGAACCTTGGGGGACTCCCATTTGTACAGTGAGAGGGGAGGATAGTGCAGAGAGCGATTTAACTGATTGCTGGTGGGTAGAGAGATAGCTGGAGAACCAGGAGATAGTAGAGGGGAAAAATGTAAGTTAGTGAGTTTATCTAGAAGGAGTGGGTGAGAGACAGTGTCAAAGGCTTTAGAAAATTCAAGGAATAGGCATGAGACAAGTTTATTGTTATCATGAGCTAGGGAGGCTGTGTTGATAAATGATATGAGTGCAGTAGTTGTACTATGCTTGGGATGGAAACCATGCTGTGTGGGTGTGAGAAGGTTTTCCTGGTGAAGGTAATGCATTACCTGCTTGTGAATGCATTTCTCTAGGATTTTTGAGAGTGGAGAGAATATGGCAATCGGTCTGAAGTTGGATATGTCTGAGGAGTTGCCCTCTTTGTGAATGGGTAGAGTAAAGAAATTCTTCCATAAAGTGGGGGCATAGGATTCCGAAATGGATCAGTTAATTAAGATGGATACAGGATAGGCAATAGGTTCAGAGGCAATCTGCAGGAAGTAAGAGAGTAGCTTGTCAACAGATGGGGAGCAAGGTTTAAGTTTAGAGAGTAATGACTTTTACATAGTTAGTTGATACTGCTTTTAGAAAAGAGGAGTTAGGATGGTTTGAAGAGGTATCGAGCTTGTGTGGGTGCTAGTGTTGTTTCTAGGGGAGGAGAATTTATTATGGAGGTTATTGAGTTTATAAAATTATTGTTATATTTGTTGGCTATGTCTTCAGGTGTTGCATTGAGACATGGGTTAGGAGAGGAAGGGTTTCCTGGATGAAGAGTCTGTTTAATAGAGCTCCAGAATTTCTTTGCGTCTGATTTAAGAGTAGAGGGAGGATTGGCATGGAAGTTTATTTTATCATAACGGATGATTTTTTTAATTTTATTTCTGAGTTCTTTATATTTCTGAAGAAGGGAAGGGGTCCTAGTTTTAGTCCACATTTTCCAAATCCTATCCGGGTCTTTCATGAGGGTTCTGGTAGATTTAGTGAGCCAGGGAGCAGTATTAGATTTGATTTTAATTGTGCGAAGAGGAGCAAGGGAGTTAAGAATGTTTAGGAATGTAGTGCTGAAGGAGTGGATAGCTTCATCTAAAGGAAGAGTGGTGAGATAAGACCAGTTAAGTTTTGAGAGTTGGTGAATAAAGGAGTTAGGACAAAAATGTGAAAGTGAGCGGGTGGTAATAAATTTGTTATGTTTGGTAAGGTGGGGAGTATGTCTGGTAACTGTTATAGGGCAGTGGTCGCTGAGGGCATTTGGAAGGGTTTGGGAGTTATCATAGTTATGAGGGTGGGAGACCAATATCCAGTCAAGAAGAGAGCTAGGTAGGTGAGATTTATTAATGTAGGTTGGGGTTGTGATTAGCTGCTCAAACCCATGTAGGTTTATACAGGAAGTAATGTTGGGAGCTCTTATTATAAGACAATCAATATTTACATCTCCCGGTATAATTATTTAATTGTGGATGGTATGTGAGAGCTATATATAGTGAACCCCTTTTGAATTATACCAGAAAGTTAGCCAATTTTTGAAGTCAATAATATTTTGCTGGTATTTCAGTATGACTCTTTGTGATGGTAGAATGCTTCTCAAGGATAGGTTCATACTTGCCTCAGATTCATATTAAGAGAGCTTCATTGTGCCGCTCTTCAGATAGGCAAGGGTATTACATCTCAAATCACTTACACCCATGTGCACTACGGATGTGTCATATGTGTACTTGTGATGCAGAGACTTCAGTGCATGTGTGATGTGAGTAATCCTGGAACCTGACAGGCAACTGACTGTGTTCCTCTCCTTGCACAGCCTGGTGAGTGAAGCACTGGTGTATCTCAGTATAGTGGCATGTAGAATTAGGATGTTTGACTCTATAGAGGTTTGCCTTACTAGCTTTTGAACTGAAACAATATGATTCAGATGTATGTTTCATCGTAAGTTCCTGCAATCAGTAGAGTATCAAACTGAAGAAGAAACCTGTGATGAGTTAAAGAACTTGATAATTACTCTCAGTGTTGTTGTCTCAGTGTCAGACACCATTTCTAGTGAGCAGTGACTACTGGTAGAAAATGAAGATAATGGTCATGGCACTAATAAAATCTATTTCGGCCCTTCAGCAGAGAGGTGCTGCAGATGACCAACAAACTGATTAATTCATGGTGAGTCTTCGGGGAGAAGTGCAACAGTTTTATCAATGCCTGCTCAGCTTCAAGAAAAAACTGACCAGTAAACTGAACAATTCATGCTTACTTTACAAGATAATAGCAGATTTCCACCTTGATGACCCAGTTGTCCACCTCCCAAGGGGGGGGGGTGTCAAGAGTTTCAGTACAACCTTGAAGATGCTTAGACCTGAGAATTATGTGAACTCTTAACTAGTTACTTTTAAAATGTGTGCAGCTAGTAAAAACTTATCTTAGACAGACTGGAATATAATTCTTTCACATCACTTAACTGCAGAGTCCCTGAACACCTACATGGATTTAGAAAACCCTGATGTATGATTTCCCAATATTAAATTGATTTCAGAAAGAAATCTTTCACTTGAAGTGCAGTCATGTATATTTAATAAATATACATTTTATATTACAATATATTTGCAAACACAGAACAATCAGTAAGCAATAAGTTGGGAGTATATACATGGCGAAAGAGAGAGAATACCCTACAAGACAAGTAGAAATGCAGACTCTCACGAGTAAAGTTTGTCTTGTGATGTAATCACTGGGCAGGATTATCCCCAGTTTAAAGAACTACTGAAGTTTAGGTTTAAGGGGTTCGCTTAGATATGCTACAGAAGTAAATAACCTCAGAAAAAAAATGCAGAGCTAGAATAAACAAAGAAATTAAAGATTAAAGTATGGGTTGAAGAGATGGATAATCCCACTACTAAACTGTGTCAAAAGATTGCTGTTAAAATATTAAATTAAGTCAGTGTTGGAGATGACAGGGAGTGTGAGGACTATCAAAAGACTCCAGTGGTTAAAGTAATAAGATAGAAGCCCTGCTTAAACACACACACACAAACACACACACACACACACACACACACACACACACACACACACACACACACACACACACACACACATATATATATATATATATATATATATATATATATATATATATATATATATATATTTGAAGTTCCAGGGAGAAAAGTAAACATATAATGCAATGTTCCAACTTATTAACTGCTGCTTGATTCAAGATTAATTAAAAAACTTGGTAACCATGACAATCCCCTCAGTCTTGGCTATACACATGCATTTAAGGTGCAGGAAAACACACTGCTTAACAGTTCAGGTCTGCAGCAATACAATGGACTACAATAAGCAATCCAGGCAACAAAAGTGACTGAGAACCAAATATAAATCATGTGCCTTCTTGTATCTTAGGTAATTACAGGATTTGTTGGTACTACTGTTTTATATACAGTACACCAGGGGAAATAAGAAGAAAAACCAAGGAAGGGTCAAATGGGTGTCATACTCAGCAAAAATAAAAAGGGGAACCTGAACAGAGTTGTAAGCATTTTCTCCTTAACCAAAGCAGACATGTAGCCAAAAAGCAAGACTCTGAGGGAAAACATGGAACGTCATACTTGAGGAATAGAAACTAATACAGCCTGTACCTGTGATGAAAGAAAAATATTGTCAAGAGTTGCTCTTCATAGGAGAGTAACTAGATGGATGGTAAATACCTGTACCTGGATTTCAAGGAGAAAAAGCCACAGACTCCATTTTATATCAGGTCACTAAGGAAAATACTGACTTGACTGACATCTAGATAAGTCATATCAATTTCAAGAAATATCACTGGGAGAATGACGCCCTCAGTAAAGAAACAGAACATAGAGAGAGATAGGATGGGAAAGAAAAAGAACTTAACAGCCCTACTATGTATCCCTCCTTCAAGCTAAGAATCAAGCTGCTATATACAGCAACAAAGGCAAGAGAACAGGCACTGATCCACTCAAGAGTTCCAAAACCTTTTAGAACACCTGTCATGAAATTAGTACAGTCACACTTTGCATGGCTTTTTAGGAATGAAAAAACAAAGGCTAGACTTTTGACTAGATTTTATTGTCCTGACATTATGAAGGATACAGAGAATTTTGTGCAGCCTGCCATGAGTGCCACCATAAATCACACAATCCATAACTTAAGAATCCTCTGATAGCTTTGCCCACTGAAGAGGTCCATTTTGAATGTATAGTTGTGGTCATTATGGGTCCACTTCTGGATCTGAACAATGGACAAATGGTCATTGTAGGTCCACTTGAGAATCTGAGCAGTGGCCATCTGTATACTCTGGTAATTATTGATTATGTTATTAAGTTTCCTGAAACAGAAATGCTGTAAAGAGTCAATACAAAATCCATACTGAAAGAACAAATAGCACTGTTTGTAGTGTAGGAATTCCCAGAGAAATTCTTAGTGACGAAGGTACCCCACTTATGTCCAACGTAATGCATGCATTTTGTCAATGCTTTAAAGTGAAACAGCTAAAAGCATCTTTATTCCATGCACAAACAGATTGGCTAGCTGACTGTTTTACCAACACGTTAAAGTCTATGTTCGAAAAAGATAGAGATAGATGTGAAAACTTAGACTTTGTTTTAAGATAAGTACTACAAGCCTAATCTGGTTCTACACCATAGGAACATGAAAACATACAAGGGATGTGTGAGATAAAGCAAAAGAAATGTAGGAGAGGAAGAAAACAA
The DNA here is from genome assembly GCF_019279795.1 of Protopterus annectens. NCBI lineage: Eukaryota > Metazoa > Chordata > Ceratodontiformes > Protopteridae > Protopterus > Protopterus annectens. The sequence continues at coordinate 500,565,766 of NC_056749.1, forward strand.
CCATTTTAGCAGTGTGATAGGGCATTTTCAGACCTGCAAGGCATATTAAGAATTGTGATACCTGTAGTGAGAGAGCGAATGGAGAGAGCACAGAAGATACAACAGAAAATGTATAACAAAAATACTTGTCTGAGAAAGTACAAAATAGAAGATAATGTACTTGCACTACTACTCACTCCAGAAAACAAGTGCATTACAAAGGGGCATGCCCATTTTAAAATAACAAAAGACAAAAAAATGAAATGAATTATAAGGTGAAACTGTGGAAAATAAAAAAGAAAACAGCTGTATCAGTGCTTAAACCATGAAGAGAAACATCTGCTAAAGTTTTTGTAATAAGTAGGTTTCAAGGCAACTTAAGATTCTCACAATATATCCAGTAGAAAAAAAAAGACTGGAGACACGTTTCGTGTCTCAGGACAGGAAGTAAATAATTTTGTACACAGAAATAAGGTCATGTTCTCAGAATTGTCTTTTAAAAGTAGATTTTGCATTGACTTCAGGAAATCAACCATCATATCTAAATTAGATTTCTGAATTATTCCCTGAGTGGATGAACAATTTGAGAAACTGGGCAAAGCTAGGTGACTATCAAATTTATAGTTAACCAAAGGATACTGGCAAATCCCACCTGACACAGATGCTAAGGAAAATGGCATTTTGCACACCTAATGTGCACTTCCTTTATAAAATATTGTCTTTCTGTCAGCAGCACTCTAGAGACTGATGTACACAATCCTTCGCCCCATCTCAGCTATGCTGTCTATGTGGGTGATGATGTAACAGCTTCTGATAAATAGGAGAACAATATGTATCAAATCAAACCACTTTAAACTCTCACCTTCTGGTTGGACTGACAGTTAGTCCACCATTGTTAATGTTAGGGCTGGCAAAAGCCCACCATTTAAGGTATGTGCTAGATACATGGCTTGGGGGGAAAAATAAGTGGAAGCAGTGCGAGCTTGGATCACATCATCTACTACAAAGCAAGTGACAACCTGTTTGTTTATAACTATCAATTATAGGAAGCTTGTGTCCAGTTTTGCCAAGAAGGCTTGGTCCCTGGCTGAGCTAGCTAAAGGTAAGGCTCCAATCAGGATAGAGTTGACAGAAGAAAAAAAAAAACTTAACACAAATAAAGAATATGTAGTGCATGGAGTATGGTGATTGCACTCCGAAATTCTGAAAAAGGCAAATCAGTTAAACATTAACGTGGCTTGAGACCCGACCTTAAGAACTGTAGAGCTTCGCTCTTGAGGTGAATTTCTTGGCAAATCCCTGATCTTAATCTTGTATGTTATGCCCAGAGCCCATATTCAAAGCTCCTATAAGTTTATATAAATTCAGAGTGCATACAGAAATTACAAAGACAAGCATAAGCCAGGTTTTGTCACACCATTTGGTATAGTATCAGGAAGCATATTAATGCCAAGAAACACTGCTGAGCTGTATGTAGCAAGAGTGTTTTAAAATTACATGGATCCTGTGTTCCCTAAAATATTTCCCCTTGGAGAGAAAATGTTTGCTCTGATCACTTATCATAACCCAACCCCCATAGTGGCTATTCTGACACAAGGACTCCCAACTCCGAGTTATCTCAGTGAGGATTGACCTTCCACCCATTTAGCTGACTTCAGTGACTTCTTGGATTTTTGCCCACTACCCTGCAAACTATATATCAGACAATAGCAGGAAAGGAGTAGCTCAGCATTCCCCCTTGAGCCATAATTCAAATGAGCTGCTGTTATTAATTAGTTACACCTATGCAAATTAACAGAGAATATTTAACTTTTTAATAATAGACTAAAGTAAAACTAGGAGGTCTGCATTACTTTCTGAAAATTATGAGTTCTGCAACAAGCATTGTTTTACTCAGTCTAGTGATGAATTCATTGTTAAAATGTTACCTGCTTAAATCTTATCTGCAAATTAACATTTTACTAACTCCTGCTTTAGTTAAAAAGATAAGAGTCTGATCATTTAAATATCAAACTGTATGGTAATGCTTTCTCAGCTTTTGTATGCAATGAGTTTTTTTTTTTCCACTTCCTTGATGTCATGTTATTGATGTACAAAATTCAAATTTCACAGCTCATACAGCCTGGAGTGTTTGCTTATGTCAGACTCATGTTGGCTTCTGCATTGCTTGTCACCTCATATGGCTTTATTTAAGGGATAGTTACACATACATCTGAAAGGATCTGAGGATGAAGGATAGCTATGAGAAAGTGAATATCACCGTATACATGAAAATGAATACCATTACATTATATCAGTCTGTAGTGAAAAGAATTGAAGCAGCACCACTGAGTTATTAGTTATCCATGTTGTTTCACATCACTCTTCCTCTGTAAATCACTGCTAATAAATAAATAAATGAAGCCACACAAAATACTGTTATTAAATTGGAAATGGTCCCATCACTGATAGTGCTTTATTTGAGTTTTCTCTCAAATAGTAGTTAGGAGAATGGATGCAGTGACTATTTGTGTCAAGGTAGCTGATGCCCCCCTTCGTCTTTAACTTTATATGACTGGGAAAGCACATTTTTCTAAACCTTATTATTATTCTAGTTTGTGCATTCTAAGTTGGCTTCAATATTTTTTATCTGGAAGAAAAGAATAATTCCAGCAATGCACATGTTTCTTTCAAGTCCAGATGAAGTATTAGATTAAGACACTAGCATTATACATTATATTGGAGTATCATTAGCTTGTGACTTTTACAGACTGACAGTTGTACATTTCTATGTAATGTCTGTATGATGAAGTAATAAATATATGCAGAGATAGTGATCGAGAATGTGGAAATAAGGAATGACTCATATTTAAATGTTATTCTTTTATAAAACTGCTACAAACTATCCTTGTAATTAATATTCTTTGTAGCCATGACTGTGCTTTTGTGTAATTAAATTCTAAATTTTAAAGAAATCATCTAACCAGTATTTTATAAGCACTTTAATTATTGTCATGTGTTGCATTTCCAGTGCAGTTTATTTCTTTTAGAAGGAGCACGTCTCATGTAAAGGAACCCACAATGGCATAAACAGATGCATTATAGAGGTTCTTTGTGACATTAATTTACAAATCAGGAAACAGGTGTTGGCTAATTACACACTGACTGGTGCAGTGTAATTGGAGCATCTGTCACCTCTGTTGCTTGTTAGGCACATGATAAAAATGTGTGTTTCAGATGCATGTGGCATACAGAAGGTCAGAGTGACAATGCATATAGGTCCTCATTAAAGCACATCTCAACTGGTTTATAACATTTGTAGCCACACACTGACTAATAATGCAATATAAATGTTTTCAAACTGCATTCTAAACATGAATTAAGCCTCTGCCCACTGCACAGATGACATTTTAAAGTGGACATTATCAAAAGTGTGTGGCATAAATACATAATATTTTAACAGAAATGACATTTACATGTCTAGGAATTCTGTGATAAAAATGAGGAAACATTCATGCCAGATTTGCTCTGTTGTTTTTTTTTTTTTTTTACCCTTTGCTGTAATTAATTGTGTTTTTTTTTCCCTATGCCCACATGTGTAAAAGGAACAGTGAATCTAGCTTGTTCATATACTGGGACAATATTTGTGGATCTGCAGTCATAAAATGTCAATGGGTCATGAGCACATATTCTGATTAACATGAAATATAAAACATGAGGTATCTCAAGCTTCTATTTCACTACAGTCCAAGTGAACAGATTTTACTATAGAACTTGCTAACAAACTACACTATTTTTTACTTACATCTAGAGCTATCTATGGAGATGCATAGTTCTAGTACTGACACATGCCTGCACTTTAGCTGTTTTGTTAGCATTTTCATTCTATCACGGAAGCATAACAAATTCAAGATATTTGGGCCTAGCAACCATTTACACCTTGTTAGTACCTGTTCTTTAACCATAACCTATCTTGAGAATAGCCAGGTCAAGGATTCTATTTCAGCATCCATTTAATCATCCAGGTCCTATTTGATGGAAGATAGTATTTCACACAGATTAATATGCAATGGTACTTTGCTCCAGAGGTGGGGAGGTGCTGCATGATGTATCTAGCTTCCCATTTAAATTTGTTTATCTGCTGGTGAATGTTTAAGCCCCTAGTTCTGGTATTAGTGGCTCTATTTTATTTGTGGAGATACAAAAGATATGGGATCAGTGGCAGTGGCGGATCCAGGAATTTGCAAAAGGGGGGGGTGCAGTCTGGCTAACTGACTATCGGAATAGAAATGGGGAAGTGGGACACTGGGTTTGGTGGTTGTGAAAAGATCACCTTAAGAATCTGAAAAATCATGCGTGGAAAGATGTCAGTTTACATTCAGTTGCACATGATTTTGCTGTGGTTGTGGTAGCAGAAACAGGCACATGTACAGATATATGTTTAAAATGTAGATAAGTATGTGTGCGTGTTTGCACAAGTATAAATATGGAGGTGCCTGATACCTGTCAACTGTCCACAATTTGCAAAATGTAGAAATTTTTGCCTCATATCTTTTATCTGATTATCAAAAAAATTGTGCTTTTTATGACAATTCAGAGGGCTGAAATCACATTTGAGTTTCATATTTCAGATACTTTAACAGATACACACTAAAGCAAAACCTGTAATTCTAGCAAATTCACACTTTTTAAGAGCAACACTTAAAATCTCTCCATGATTTGTGGGCCTCAGTCCCTGATTATTTTTGTATTTGTCCAGACTTCATTGTCTGAGGCTGAGAGGTATTGTATTCATTGGAGTTACCAGGTTAAAACATTGAATAAATATTTTATTATATGTGCTATTTTCCAGCAGTTTAACAACTTCTTCTATGCTATGTTTATAATGTGGTTTATAACAATTATCAAACTTTTTCCAAGATAAGTTTTCCCACCAATGTTCAATATTTGTATACAGCTAAAGATGAGAACTGCAACTGGTAGACAAGTTGATTTAAATAGTTAACATTTTATTTCATCTGGCATGACAGAACTATTAGGAGTATAAGAACAGTCTCCGGGCTGAGACTGAAACCGGTCCATTAAGATCAGGGCTCTAACCAGGTCAATAAATTAAAATAAACACTTGAATGCAGTGCAGTAATACATTTTTTATTTTTTTTTTTGTTTTGACTTAACTCCTGAGGTAACAGATATTGCAAAAAGCAGCAGCAGCACTTCAGCAAAGACATTATCAAAACAACCACACATTTAAAAATAAAAAATCACATCAATGAACAGATGTAATGAAACAATAACAGTGAGAAAGAAAAGTCACACCTGCTGGATTCTAATTGAAAGGTGTCCTGGGCCAGTAAAATCCAAGTTTTTACAGCTTCTGTGTAGTTTAATAAATACGGAGAAACTGAATATATTCATAAAAGAACTGATTATCCAATGAACTGAAGTGCTGGTATAATACCTCACAACTTCTTAACATACAAAATCTGGACTAAGCCAAAAATAATGGGGGAACAAAGGCCCAAAATAGGGACAATTTTTAAATATTCCTCCTATAAACTTAGACAATTGATATAATAAAAGGTTTTCTGTGAGTATACATTTTCTGATGGATTTGAAGTCTGAAACTCAAGTCATTATTTAGTGACATCAGTCCTCAATGATTTGCCGGAAATCCACAAATTTTATGAGGAACAGATGAAACATATGAGGCAAAAATCTGGAAATTCTGTGAAAATCTGGACAGTTGAGCAGTATGATGGTATTTTTTTGTTTTTGTATTTCTGTTAATTTCAATGTGCAATGTGATCTCTTCTATTATGTGAACTTTTGATTATTTTTCTCTCTGTTACCATGTTTAAACAAGTCCTCTCTCCCCTTGGAACCTTCCCTCAGGAAATATCAAACATAATTCCCCCTGCTATCACTAGGAAACAGGTCCTTAATGCTCTCTCTATGGCCAAGAACACTACATCAATGGGACCACACAATATCCCAGGATGCTATCTAAATAGCATGAAACATGACCTATTAGGCCCACTGGATTTGCTATTTAACTGTAGTCTCCAAACCGGCTTCATGCCTCATGAATGGAGGACAGCAACAGTCATCGCTCTGCACAAAGGTGGGCCATCTACAGACACTGTAAACTACAGACCCATAAGTCTCATTAGTTTTATAGGTAAAGCCATGGAAATAATTATCACGAAAATGATCAATTGTGATCTAGTAAACCTCCAGACACTGGACCCAAACCAGTCTGGATTTGTCAAGGGCAGGTCATGCCTATTCAGCATGGTGGACTTCTTTGAGAAAGTCACCAAAACAATGGATGAGGGCAAAATGGTTCACACTGCCTACCTTGACCTGGCCAAGACATTTGACATAATACTCCACTCGGACATTGTTGACAAACTCAAGAGGTTAGGTACAAATCCATATGTCATCCAATAGATAGCCAACTGGCTCACAGACAGGACCAGTAAGTTAGAATTGGGCAGTCTACTTCTACAAAGAGACCAGTCCCAAGTGGAGTCCCTCAGGGACAGTCGTTGGACTATTCCTTTTTGGTATTTACTTCTCTGAAGTCAAGGCCAATGTCAATGGTCTCTGGCTGACTAAATTTGCAGAGGACTGCAAATTAGATGTCACTGAATCCCACATTGGCACAAATGTTCTCCAGGAAGGGCTGACATAGACAAACAACTGGTGTCAGAGTCATGGACTAAAACTAAATGCCAAGAAATGCATAAAGTATCCTTTAGGAAGTCATCCACCCCTGGTAACTATCATATGAACGACACACCCCTTAGAGTTGACCCAGTAGTCAAGGACTTAGGGACACACAATGACAATAATCTAGTCTTTGACCACCATGTATCTACAGTAGTGAGGAAATCATCCTATGCTGCACAACTTATAAACAAAGGTATGACATCTAAGTCCAAGGTAGTCATTGTTCCACTGTAGTCAACATTCATCAGACCTATTGGGTACAGTGACCCCAATCAGGCATATCCAACAACTGAAATTATGTCCACAGAGGTTCCTCACTAAAAGAATACTGGGCATACATAAAATGTCCTTTGCCGACCACCTCAAGAGCATATCCCTGTATTCTGTCTCCTACAGGCTTTTGAGGGAAGATCTATGCCTGGCATATAGGGCATTGTCAGACCCCACTCTGATGGACCTCCTGCATATCCACAAAACAAACACCAGAATTTCCCATTCTTAAAGTCGTAAACCTTGCCTGTGATATAAATAGGACCTACTAGAGAGAAGGTGTGTATCCCAGGGACTACCCCCATCTCTGGAACAGGCTCCCCATCCATGCAAAGCAGCGTTCCTCCCTAACACAATTGAATTGCAACTGGACAGTTGGATGGGGAGCAGGATATTCATCCCTGGTTTGGCACCTATGTCTCTAAAGGACACTGGCAACCTGTAAATGGTTCCATTTCTAGGCCCCTGGTTGTAAATGTTTCATCTCCCAAGCCCCTGCATAGAAGGGTATCAGAACTTGTCAGAGATTTAGGATACATGGCTAGGCTTAAAAAGGTCCTTGCGGTCATTAGCTTAGTAAACACTTATGAACCTATAAAATGCAAACCTCCTTGGTCAAATGTCCATCCAAATAAACTAAACAGGTATAACAAATCACTTATGGCCTATAATAACTCATGTTCTACCCACTTAAAGAGATTAGTTTAATGAGCTAGCAAAAAAACTAAAGTACATATTCAGAAAATGTAAGGCTAAATATAAAATTAAAATAGCTACCACAACCAACAGTAACTATAAATCCTTCTTTAACTGTATCAGAAACTTAATTTCCAGCAATGTTCTGAGCTTGTCCACAATGGCCCTATGCACTCATACCCCAAGGAAATAGCTAAACATCAATAAATGTTCTTAAGTTGACTCAGTGGCAGACAGACCCTTGTAATTACTATAGAACATGTCCTGCCTGTCTCTTAAAAGCTAAAAACATCATACGCTTTGGATCAGATTGCATAAGAAGATACATCATTATTCATGTCAAATATAACTTATCTGTACTTCAAAACCTGAAAAACAGCCATTGTGATGCCCTTAAATAAAAGTGGCCCAACTTTCTGTCCTGGCAATTGCAGACTTATTATCTTCTCTAACTGTATTTGTAAGACTATGGAAAATGTAATTTCTGACCTCATCAGTTTAGACATTGAAAACCTCTTAGACCTGGATCTTCACCAGTTCAGTTTTGTTATAGGCAATTCCTACCTCTTTAACCTTGATTGTTTCTTTGAAAAGGTTTTTGAATCAGCACATAGTGACTATAAAGTTTATACAACTTCTCTTGACCTGGCTAAAGCCTTTGATACTATCTCCCACATACGTATTTTTAACAGACTTATAGACTTGGCATAAATATAAACTTAGTGTATTGGATAGTTAGCTGTTTATCTGAAAAAAATATGTAGTTAAAGTCACATGTGCCACCTCTGAAAATAAAAATCTAGGCTCCTGGCATTTGGTTAATAAAATTTGCAGGCATTTGCACACCGGATGTTATTTGCTCACCTGCTGATATGAAAGGGTTAGACCATGCCAGTAAATGGTACAAACAGTGGCTTCAAATTAAATACAAAAATATAGTATTGTTAAATATGATAAACAAAACAAATCCATATCCTTCCACATAGATGACATACATAACCCAAACAAACCAGCACTGTCATCATAGATCTAGGTATCTCTGTGACTACCTCCTTATGCTATCATATTTCACAGTAGCTAGTAAACCCTTTTATTTGTCCCAAGTAATTTTCAGGGATATCTTCTTTAGCTTAAAGCGCAGTACTCAACTGTTTGGCGCATTGAATCAGTAAGTAAAAAAAAAAAATGATGATAATTACCTTAGGGCGGAATCACTCAGCGAGGTGGTCGCACAGTTTTTTTTTTTTTTTTCAGAGTTAATCTGCACACTCTGCAAAACATATTTGTTCGACCAGAACCAGGGATTATTTATACACGAGTCAAATTACAGCTTTTCACCCACAATAGTCTCATCAACGCGCCTAATTCAACTACAGGGGAGAAGCAATTGGAGGAGAATCTTTATAAAAAAAAATCACCTAATTGCAGCCTCCAATCACATCTCCGGTGTATTGGGAGCATGTGGCGACAGTCTAGGGATTCTCTGTGAATAAAATAATGCACCTGAAGTTGATACTAAAAAATGTACTGTTTTGGTGATCATACAGTTTCCATTTTCAACAGAACAGAGTTTTTTTTACAGCACAATAAAGAAATCGTAAGTTGAAGACTGGAAAATATATACAAGTTTTAAAAGAGGGCAGCGCACGCCCCTGCTCCCATGCCTAAATCCGCCACTGAGTGGGTCTCTAATTGCACAGAAGGCAAGGCATAAATCTCCCATCAAAAGTCTATAAGATAATGAAGAAGAACAGAATTTCCAGTCTTAATTGGTAACTTAGGGATTATAGGCTGGTGATCTTAACTAGGAACTGCTGGGTCTATTTAGTTTTGCAATATGTCTGGTGTGATACATCCTGAAAGTGCATTATACTCAGTTATCGGCCTAATTATTGCTGAATATAAGGGAACAAGGTCTGCCTTCAAACTGGAAGATATTCCCCTGACAATTAGCTGTGCCAAGTAAAATGACTTTCTGATCACTGTTGTCACATGATGACCAAAGGAGAAGGAACTGTCAACCCATGTCCCAAGGTCCCTAACAACATTCTCACTTTGGAGTGTGGTTTTGTCTATGCACTATGCTTGGGAGCGAGGTTGTCTGCCAAATGGGATAATATTGCACTTTATTGCATTTAATTTTAGCCCATATTTAGTATGCCAGGCATTTACAACTGTCAGTTTTTTCTTGAGGGTTTGGGTGTCAGAAGGAGACTTGACAATCAATAACCCCCATGTTGCAGTCATATGCAAATTTAATTAGGTTTAAACTCATGGCTCAAGCGTCCAAAAAATAAATACAAATCAGAAGAGGTCCCAGTTGTAAGGTCTGTAGAAGACAACTGGTTACCTTCATGCTGTCTGATTTCGCATCTGCTACCTGCACAGTGTGGGTTCTGTCTTTTTGCCAGTTTTCATCTTACAACACAGGGATTTATTTTTAATGCAATAAGTTTGCTAATACAGAGAATGGTGTCAAACGCCAGGACAAGGTATGCTATGAAGTCAGAATGACTGGTGTCCATTGTCTGTAATACCCTCACAAAGAAATTAACCAGGTTCATTAGACAGAATCTATCCTTGGCAAAGCCAAACTACTGTGGGCCACATCTAATGAGATGTTTGATACCATAGCTTATCAGGTGAATTATCATATGTTCCTTGACCCTGCAGATAAGACCTATCTGACTGATGAGCCTATAAATTCTGAGGATAGTGGAATTGCCCCCCTTATGAAGTAACATCACCACTGCTGTACACCAAACCTTACAGACAGAGCCTGTTGCTAAACTTTGGTTAAATAGTTTGAGGAGCAGCCCTTCCCGGCATGTGTGGTACCATTCATTAAAAAGACAAGTATGTTATCAGGTCCCATATAACAACTATTTGGGTCTTGGAAAGCGCTTTCAGTACATGTCCTTTATTGATAATGTAGAGGTGGGGTTAAATGATTCAGGGATGTGTGGACTCTAGATCACAATCTCTTGAGTAGAATTTGCACTAAATTTGTTTGCCAGTAGGTAGGCAGTGTCTACTGAAACAGAATATGTGGCGCTGTTTTGAGTAAATTAAGAGCAATACTGGTTATTGCTTTTTAGTTTCTCAATGTAGCTAGTTTTTATAACTGTACTTTGCTTCAGAAGTTAACCTAAATTCATGGGCCTCTTTAGTGGACCTATTAGTATTTGTAATTTTTAGTAATATTTCTTTTTTTTTTTCAAAACAATTTTATTGATTTTAATACATTCAAAATTGCAAACAATTGCATAAAATCAAAGTAAAAACTGTAACCTGAAAACTATAACATATATAAATTACACTATATAAATTACATGTTTGATATAAACTAAACTAACAGAAATGAACCAACTAAAGTATTTACATAGACATCCATTAATATATTTACAATGTGTTGTTGATATCTGATTATAATACATATTGTCATTATGAAAGAAACAAACTAATGTAATTTATTATAGAGATTCGTTCTTCTTCAACAAGTTTTGCAGATTAACCCACAATTGAAGATTGTATTTTTTTTGGTTGTCCTTGAGTATATAGTTTTTAATTGCAGTTGGCATACAACATTTAACAGATTCTTGAACTCAGAAAAGGAAGGAGGAGATTCTGAAATCCAATGTTTTGTTATGGTCTTTCTGGCTACTGCCAGTATTGCCCATAATAGTGGGTACTTTATTTTTCTGACACATTGTGGAACAGGAGTATTACATATCACCAGAGATTTATTTAATGTGAAATTGTCTGAATAAAGTGCCTGTAGTAAATTATTTATTTTCCCTGAGAAAGTATTTAAAGTATGGCATTCGTAAAACATATGCACCCATTTTATGTCTATATTTGATTTATATTTATTACAAATATTTTGTTTTTTGTTTATTTTTTCCATTAATTGAGGAGTGTAGAATGATCTGTTTATATATCTCCAGGTGTATAATTTCCAATTCAAAGATAAAGTAGTTTTCCTGGCTGATTGTAATATGTTTGCTTTGTCTAAATCGGTAGGAAGATTATTATTGATAGAGTAAAAATAGTTCCAGAAGTTCTGTGGACATCTGAAAGTGTCTTCCCTTATAGTTCTATAAATTGCCAGAATATGTATGCTTATGAAGTAAAATTGATTGAAAATGGTATAGTAGAATACTGGATTCGTGTTCAGTGATTGATAAGATGAATTCTAATTTATTAGCTAGAGTTAGTAAAAGTGTTTGTATATCTAGCCACATTGTATTGTCTATTTGATATTCCTGTATTATGTATTCAACTGATTTGGTTTTATATTCTGATATTAGTTGGAACCCAAACTTAAGATCATTATGCTTAAATATGGTAATTTTATTTATGTCTGAAGTTATATAGGATTCTTGTGTGAAAGCTATGGGGGATAACAAAAAGAAGCATTCCTTGTATCTGGGGTGTTTATATATAAAATTTTTAAAATTTGTTATAATATTATGAATGTAGCTAGTAGTATGATTGAGATTTATGTGTATAGTGAAATAATCTTTTAGGATCCATAAAAAAGGGTTACTTATTATTTCTAATTTATGTGTAGATGGTCTGGAAATTAGCTGTAGAGCTGATGAAACCCATAACAGTTTCCACTTAGCTGAGTATGTAGTATCTAAAAGTTGAGTAATTGTTTTGATTATTGAGGAAATAGAGTAAAGGTTTAAATCTTGGAATATTATCCTACCATTGTTCCAACTGTTTTGATGTTGATTAATTGATATTCTTGTTTTTTTCCCCAGACCAAAAGAATTTTAATATTAAAGAATTTAACTTATTTGTAATTTTTTTAAAGGGAGTATTTGAATGGATTGTATAATATATAATATTTTGAGTAGAATAATCATTTTAATAATAATTAATCTTTCTTCTGTAGTGAAACTTATTGTATTTCATTTTAAAAATAGATTTTGAATATTTTCAAAACACTTATTATAATTTAATTGTATTATTGTTTTGATGCTTTTAGCTAGAATTATTCCTAAATAAGTAATTTGATCTGTACTAGTTAACTGCTGAGAGTTATAGTTAGATTTGTTATTTGTATTTGAGTGTATGGGTAAAATTTTTGTTTTGTTATCATTAAAAGACAGCCCAGACATCTTTTGAAAAATCCTAATTGAATCAAATAGGGCTAATATTGAAGAATCATTTCCTTTTGTAGAGATGAGAACATCATCTGCGAATAATTGAATTTTAGCTGTTATATCTTTTTCGAGCTCTAAACCCTCTATTTTAATATTATTCCTAATATCATTAGCCCACGGTATCATTATCATTGTAAACAACAATGGAGATAGTGGGCAACATTGCTTGGTACCTTTTATGATAGGAATTGTATTTGAAGTATATGTACCTAATTTGATATAAGCAAATGTACCATCATACAAGTGTTTTAGTAGATTAATAAAATTGTATGAAAAATTTAAACACTCCAATAAAGTGAACAAGTAATCCCAATTAATTGAGTCAAAAGTGGCATTTATGTCCAAACTAAATAAAGTTAGGTTCTCTTTTTTTTTTCTTTTGTGAGAAGTCAATAAGGGCTAATGTTTGTTTTATATTATCATGAGTGTTTCTATTGATTACAAAACCTGTCTGATCCTCATCAATTAATTGGGGTAAAATCTTTTTTAGTCTTTCAGTGAATATGTTCATAAACATCTTGTAGTCAGTATTTAATAAGGGGATAGGTCTGCAAGAGGAACAATATTTAGGGTCTTTGTTATGTTTTAAGATAGGTGAAATGAATGGATATTTCCATGAGGGAGGTATTATGAAGTTGTTTTGAGCTGTACTATATACTTTATGGAGTAATGAAATAGATGATTTGGGTATAACTTTGTATATTTCTGCTATGATACCATCATTTCCAGGTGCCTTATTTTGCTTGAGCTAATTGATTTGAGTTTGTATGTCGGCTAGGGTAATTTGTTTAGCAATAAGTTATATTTGTTGCTTATTAAGTTTATTATGAAGATTTTTATTAATAAAATGCTTAATGTTGTCTTTACTTTCTATATTACGAATATCTTGGTAAATTGCATGAAAGTGACTTCTAAATTCTTCTATTATATCTTGTATATTGTATACTTCTTTCTTTTTCTTCAGGGAATATATTTCTTTAATATGGTTATTTTTATTCATTCTTTTAGTTTTATTCTTGAGATTAGTTAAGTGTTTAGGGTTTAGTGAGTAAGCAAGGAATTTATATTTTTTTAGTAATATTTCTGATACACTCTCAGATATGATTTTTTAAACTGCTGTATACTGCAAGGATTCATAAGTTCATAGGTGTGTACTAGGCTAATGGCCCTGGAGCCTTTACAAGCCTAGTCCAAAGAAATTGACCAGGCACCGTGCCACCCAATGTTAGTTCACAGTACCACTATCCAGCGGGACAACTGGAATGATCTCTGGAGTGAACTTTCTGTTACCCATTCACTCTTGAAGAGGGCCAGTGAGATGCTATGCTTGCATGAATGGGAAGCTTATTCCAGAGTATGGGCAGTCTTTGGGAGATGAACCTGTCCCTCCAGCATGTTCTGTTAATTGTGGTAATTAGGTTGTGATCTCTGGAACATGTGGCGCAGGGGAATTGGGATTTCTTTAGGTGTAGCATTTCAAGTAGGGCTGGGTCGGACATGGGTTTGTAAGTCAACCAGAGATCACCTCTATGTAGATGAAAAGAGACTGAGAACAGCTGAAGTTTCTTGAGTCTGTCCATATAGGATATGTGTTTAAGGCCTAGGATCCTTTTGTGAGGTACTTTTGTGGCCTGTCCAGCTGTTGTAGGTGTCTGGTCAGGTACATGCCAAACAGGGCATTATATTCGATGACTGGTCTAATGAAAGATGAGTAGAGAGGGATGATGACTTCTTTCTTCCTAGATGTGAAACCTTTGGTTATAGGATGTGCCACGTAGAAGGACATTCTGACCACAGTGGCAATATGGTGGTCGAACGTGAGGTGGCTGTTGACCTGGGTGTCCAGATCTCTTATGGCCCCTTCAGTGTTCAATGGGCTCCAATCAATGTGGTAATTCATGGGAACTGCATTTTTTTCCAAAGGGGATGATAACACATTTTTTGGTGTTAAGCTTCAGGCCATAGTTCTGACACTAGTCACTTGATCTCAGAGAGGCCCTATTGTAGGATGTCTGCATCACTTGGGGAGTTGATAATGACTCCTAGCTTGCAGTCATCAGTGAACCTGGTCAGCCAAAGTCCTTCTGTGTTGGCCTGGCTTTTGCGAAGTAGATGCCAAACAGAAGAGGGCCCAGGACCGAGCCCTGTGCAACTCCACTCATGACTGGTCAACTGTCTAATTGGGAATCCGCAACTTTCACTCTGTGGGTCCTGTCTGAGAGACAATTTGCAACCCACCTAGTGATGTAAGGATTGCTGAGTTTATCAATGATACCTGAGTGTGGAATGGTATCAAAGGCCTTGGCCAGGTCAAGGTAGGCTGTATGCACTGCCTAACCCTCATCCACAGCCTTGATGACTGCCTCATAGAAGTCAACCAGGTTGACAAAGCCAAACTGTGTAGGGTCAAGAGTTTGGAGATTGCCTATATCTTTGTTAAGCAGGTCCATGATAATGTGCTCCATAGCTTTGCATACCAGCCTTGTCAGGCTAATGGGGTGATAGTTCCCAGGGTCTGTAGTTGCTCCCCCTTTATGGAGCAGGATGACTGTAGCAGTGCACCATTCATTAGGGACATAGCCTGAGGTAAGGCTGTGACTGAACAGGGCACACAGATGTGCTGCCAGTTTATTTTGTAGCTCATGTAGGATGCAGCCAGGGATATTGTCAGGTCCCATGGATGCTGTATTCTTGGCTTTGGACAATGCTGCTTTTTCCTGTGCTGAAGAAATGGTGGGTACCAGACTTTCTTCTGGTATTGTGATTGGGTCCTTGGGGGGAGAGAAAGTTAAAGTTGGCACTGAATATGTCATCCAGTATGTTGGCTATATCTGTTGGCTCAGTATAGGAGGTGCCATTCTGCAATAACTCAGAGCAAATCTGGGTATTGCCTTTCAGGTTTTTGATACAGCTATAGAAGGCTTTATGGTTGTTTTTGGTGTCAGTCGCAATTCTGCCTTCATAGCTGGCTTTAGAGGATTTGATAAGGGATCTCAGCTTTTTGGTTGAGACTGATAAGGGAGGTTTTCAGTCTTGTGACTTTGTTTTTTTCTGCAACAGTTTCTTCCTTCTGTTATAGAGTATATTGATGGCTGGGGAACCACCAGATTGGCTTCCTTTTTTTGGAAGCCTATTTGGTATGCATGGTCCATGCATTTGTGTAAGTGCTCGTACAGTGCATTGATGCATGATTCAGCAGTCATGCAGCTATTTTCCATTGGCATGGGTGCCAAGAAGTTAGCCACCTCTGTTTTAGGAGCCCAAAGTTGGCTTTAGAGAAGTTTTTCAGGGTGGTGACCTTAGCAGGGAGTGTAGGTGAGATGGAGATTTCCATGGTGATCAGTTTGCGGTCAGATTAAACCATGGAGGAATTGACTATAGGTGTGGAGCAATGGTCTCCCATGTTGGTGATAATCAGGTCGAGAATGAGCTGGTCCAGGGCATTGGAACTGATAAATCCAGAAATGTTTGGGCCTGTACATTGGTACTTGAATAGTTTTCCCAGTTGATGGAAGGGTAGTTGAAGTCACCCAGTATAAGAGTATTGCATTGGACCTTGATAGATTCCAGGATGCTTAGGAAGTTGGAGTGAGAGTCTAGGGACATGTTTGGGGCTCTGTATAAAGCTATGACTTGTATTGCCATCTTACGCACTGTTAGTTGTACCTGAAGTATCTCAGATGCATTATGCTGTGCTACCAGTCTAGAGGTGTGTGTATCTTTTAAGAATATGTTGACACCACCACCTTTGGGGCTTCCAGATGTATTCTGTGGCTGAAAGGTATGGAATGAGTTGTAGCCTGGGAACACAGGGGTGCTATCTGCCTCTCTAAACCAGGTCTCTTTTACAGCACAGATGAAGACATTCTCCATTTTGAGGAGAGCTTCGAGTGAGAGCATCTTGAGATTTAAACTTCTAGCATTGAGCAGCATGACCCTCAGATTGAATTTGTTTGTAGCTATTACAGTGGAATTTTGGTCTTTGGAACACTGCCTAAAAAGGCACTATAGGGGTGGCAAGAGCCTTAGCCAGTACCCAGAATCCCAGGGGTGACAGATGCAGGCCATCTCTGGCAAAGCATCGAGGTTTGTTGATCATGTCATCCCAGGCAGACAGATACTGGATCCCCTTAGATTGACACCATTAACTTAGCCAATTGTTGAAGTCAGTCATTTTCTGCTCATACTGTGGTATCATTCTGGGTGATGGTAGAATAATGCTCAGGGATAGGGTCATACCTGCCTGGGCCACATAATCCGAGAGTTCCATCACATCTCTTTTCATGTAGTCCAAGGAGGTACGTCTCAGGTCATTCACACCTACATGGACAATGACTGAGTCATATTTCTACTTGTTGTGGAGTGACCTAAGTACATGTGTTATGCAGTAGATCATTATAAATTTTAATATTGGAAGACCATCAGAGAGGTTTGGTTTTGAATTTCTCATTATGCTTGCATCTGATTGGGTCTGCCAGTTCTATACATTTTTCTAAGTAGGTACCGCTACCTGCTGTTAGCTGTGTGGCTAGCTGTTCTGGTGCTTGGTACTGTCCAATGATCTGGTACTGTCCAATGATCCAGCACCCCTCCTGAACTTTAAGCTGTGGAGTGAAAAGAAATGTTATGTTTCCTGATCAGGTCCGTTTTTTCCAGTCTATGCTCTTCAACTCTTAAGCTAAAGGGAAAAAAAGAAAACTTCTTCATTGTAGCAAGCTGTTTGGTACAGTTTATGCCACATACAGAGGACTAAAGCACTTCAGTTCAGAATGCAAATCCAATGCAGATGTTAATGAATGCAGGTATGCACTGAAGACCCAATAGTACCCCACAACAATGTGCACATCATGTGGCTGCTCCTTTTTCCTTACATTAGCTGTTGGTCTACCTGTTGTTACTGCATCAGGACTAATGCTACTCTAAGTGAATTTAGAAACTACATCATACAATCTCATAAAGTTCCTTTGTTAAATCCATGAATTCTGAAATGCTGGTTTCAAGATGCTTAGAGATTTAGAAGGTGAACCTCATATGTCTGTATCTAACTTAACCACAGAAGGAGATACCAGGGGGACAGTACATGAAGAGCTATATTTGCAAGGACCACAACAAGGATATAATGTCCTCTTGTCTGTTAGTTAACAATCTGATCTAGGGATTTTTTTAATTAAATCTAGAAACTTCTGGGCATATCATATATTGGAGGCACAGGTACTATATTTTATTGCTGAGGTAGTTAAAGTCTGTCAGTATAATAGAATTCTTTAAGGGGAGTTCATTGAGAACATTCAGGAGCCTTACATGGTTAATAAGAAGCTTAGAAGAGGGTCCTGTAACAGGCTATAAACTGATATTTGACTTTGTTGAGTGTGTTTTGCAGTTCAATAAGTTACATTTGTGTATCTCTGAGAATCTACCTTAAGGCAATATGGTCACTAAAAAATATGGAGATGCTTCCACAGTTGCCATCAGGGCTGAAGGCATGGTACGCACAAAACCCAGGTACAAATGGAGTGTTATTTTTACATTTATACCAAGTTTCAGTAATTACATAAATGTGGAAGTGTTCCATATGCAAGAGAACCTCAAGGTTGGGCATTTTGTTGACTTCTTGCACTGAATAGAGTCCCCTTAATGCGATCCAGTTTGGGATTTGATATGTTAGTTACAGTGAGATGTCCATTAGTTCAACTCTCCCAAAAAGGCACTATTGGGGTAACAAGGGCTTTAGCATCTCATCCCATGCTGACATATATTGGATTCTCCTAGAATAACAGCAAGTATTAAGCCAATTAATGAAGTCAACCATCTTTTCTTTATACCTAGGCATCATTCTTAGACAGGGAAGACCTCCATTAAAGACTAGCATGTTGACTGCATTTGTAACATGCATGGAGAGTCCTGACATCTCTCTCTCTCTTTCTCTCTGCATGTCTCTCTGAGGTTTGCATCCCAAGTCATTCACTCTCACATGAACTACCACCATGTTTTAATCATATTTGTTCAAGTAAAAAGCCATTTAGGAATCCTGACTGTAGAGTCATCAATCACTGAAACATTTTTTATTTGTAGAGTGTTTTGGTGTATTAGATTTGAAGTGATTTGACTCTCAGTGACTGCTACTTGAATGGCTGTGAGTGATGGGGATGATGGATTTACACTGAGTTCTAATTTTCATTGATCTAGGATGATTTGACAAGGATTTTTTTTTTGCAACCTCAGTGTAAGACATCTTAATATGATGTAGAATGTGATGGTGTGTTTTGTCACAGTCCATGTTTTCTTGTAGATAAGCATCTATCAACATTTGCATTCCTTGCAGACAGAATTATCTGTCAGCATGTGGCTGTGAGTATGTTGACTGTGGAAAACAAGTGCTATGAGTCCAGCAACATACACCCCCCCAAAACAAGTAAATTAATGGTGGACCTGTCATGTCACAGGTATCAACAATACTGAAAAATGAAAATTGTTTTTTCAGTGTAGCTGACAGGAAGACACATATAACAATTGTAGGAATTCAATGCTATCAGTTCTAGAACAGGGATACATGCTGTTTACAGAGAATGGATGAATGAATGGTTGATCTCCATACTACTGAGACTATGTTGATTAAAAGAACTAAAGCTAATTATCTGATACCAATTAAATATGATAAAACTTAAACATTATGTACAGTCCAATAATCCTTACCATGAAGTTGAGAACATGCTGATGGTATGCACAGCAGCTCTCAAAAATGTGATTTGATCACAGGCTTAAGCTGAGGTGTAGTGCTTTAGTAATAGATGATGATTCTTTTTGCAAATCTATAATGAGATGTTATGTTGATGAGTTGCTCAGCTGAGAATGTCAACAGTTAAAAGTTGTGGACATGTAACAGTGACCACACAAGTGATTAGTGGTAGAATGCAGTCTCTCAAAACAGTAGGAAGGTAGCACTTTGAAATAAAATGGAGGCATGTGGCTCATAGCAAGCCACGGCACAGTATGGTGGTCTGCAACACTGCTTACATAGTAAGGATCTATCACCTGACAGTGCACCAACAAGAGCATGGGTCATCTGGCAACCACACACCCTCAAGGATCAGGAAGGTAACATGGCATTTTGTCTGGTAAACACAGCTGGCTGGAAATTTCAAAGGACATATTTTGCTCCTTCCACCAAAAGAAATGAAATCAGTAACTAACCCTACGAGACAGTGGCAGTCGATTAGGCTTTATATGGGATATCCATTCAGTGCAGTAGACCCACTTGAGTAAAGAATTAAAGCAGGCTATGCAGGAAGGGTAACAATACTTGTAGGACCTATTGCAATACAAAGGAAATGGCAAATATATCAAGTTGTAGGAATGATACTTCCATGCCTATAGACATATCATCAGGGCACACTAAAGATCTTTATACATATAAAGTATCCCAGAAGAGAACATGCCACACTTTGAGGATGAGGGTTTCATGAAAAATGAGGAAGAAGTACACAGGACAAAAACATAGTGATGCAGTCTGTGTGACATGCACAAAAATACAAGGCTGAGACCATAACCATTTACACATCTGCAGGAGCTCATCTTCTGAAATCAATCAGACATGATCATAGCCTGGACTTGAATATGAAGGTGAATCCATATGCTTTATACAGGCTGAGGTGAATGGGTGGGGCTGTGCATTACAGGGAAACAGCCAATGACTTTATGGCCATCTCTTAAGCCACTGAAATCCCCTTGTCACCTGTGCCAATTGAGATAGATGTTATGCATTCCAGCTCATCTTACCACTAGAAGAGCATTTCTGCTCCGGAATGTGAATCTGTTGCTTGGTCAAAGAATGACACATCACCTGTCTGTTCCTTGGGGAAGCATGGCTGATTGAGGATCTGTGCTGTTACCAGTGCACTGCCATATGAAAGGCCCTGGCTGTGTAAGACATGTAGACCAAAAGCAATCAATCTTAGTGTTGTGAAGTCCTTAATGGGAAGCAAAACTAAGTACGCTTACTGAAATATGAATGTGTCTTAAATGCATGATATGACTGAGACAGTGCCTGTATGTCGACAGCCCATGGATGCAGTACTAATACTGCAATGTATGTAACTATAGATGTAGGAATGATGGAGAACATGTCAAGTATCTAACTCCTGTATACTTTATTAATTTCCTATTGGTCATAGTGGCAGTGTGTGCTGCTTATGTATACTATGCAGGGGCACAGCTAGAAAGAATACAAACTATGTTACAGTGGCAATCCACTATTGTTGAACATGCCACTCCTAACACCAGGGATGCACCACCATGATATTCAGGCCTAGCCAGCCACCTCCATAGTATTTGTGGCTGTTTTTAGAAGTGTGTTTCCCTACATCTAGGAAACCTGTACACAATTCCTGCATATTTTCAGCCATCTTTGCTTTTCTGACATCATAACTATGTAGTCAGTGGTTCTGCAGTCAGCATGCAGAACTTAAACTTGGGAGAAGACATTTTCTTGCCATGCTAAAGCTGCAACTATCCATGATAAACTAGGTAAACATGCAGGATATCATGTGGAATGTAACCGCAAAGGCTACACAGCACCTGTCAAGCAAATATGTTCTATACTAGATAACAAGTAGCAGGAAGGATAGGCATTCTAGCCAGTGTCAGAGACTATGAGAGAAACATGTTACTCTTATCCATAACATGCTTCATCCACAAAGTTATTAAGCCAGATGGTAATACAATAATATTGTCAGGAATAACAGCACCCAGTAGCTTCCCTGACATCTATAATTTTCAGTTACTGACAGATGAGATATTGTCTGCTAAAGTCTCTGTGATACATGGGATAGTTTCTCTGCAAGTTCTTTTTTTTCATGTCAGCAAGACGCTAATCACAAGCTCTTAGACTGTTTTACATCCTGTTAATTGAGAGAAGGTATACATCATGATGCTTGATTGCCTAATGGATATGACCACAAGGATACATGTGCATATGCTTTCAGACTGTGTTGACTATTACTTCAGATAGACAGCTAAAAATGCCCTGAAGATCTCAGTTCCAGAAATGTGCAGTAATAACACCAGGTTTTGCCTTTCAAAATCAAGAAGTCAAGGTGGTTTTCTTCCTAGAAAAAAAAGCCTGACTATCTATCTATATATGTGTGATATATATATATACATCATCATCTTATTTTGGCTGTTCCCGTTAGGGGTCGCCACAGCGGATCATCTGTTTCCATTTCTTCCTGTCCTCTGCATCTTGCTCTGTCACACCAACCGCCTGCATGTCCTCTCTCACCACATCCATAAACCTTATCTTAGGCCTTCCTCTTTTCCTCTTACCTGGCAGCTCCATCCTTAGCATCTTTTTCTCAATGTACCCAGCAGCCCTCCTCAGCACATGTCCAAACCAATGCAATTGCGCCTCTCTTGCTTTGTCTCCAAACTGTCCAACCTGAGCTGACCCTCTAATATACTGATTCCTAATCCTGTCCATCCTCGTCACACCCAGTGCAAATCTTAACATCTTTAACACTGCCACATCCAGCTCTGACTCCTGCCTTTTTGTAAAACCGTCTCCAACCCATATAACATAGCTGGTCTCACTACACTCTTATAGACCTTCCCTTTCACTCTTACTGGTACCCGTCTGTCACAAATCACTCCTGACACTCTTCTCCACCCGTTCCACCCTGCCTGTACTCTCTTCTTCACCTCTCTTCCACACTCATCATTACTCTGAACTGTTGATCCCAAGTACTTAAACTCACTCACCTTCACCACCTCTACTCCTTGCATCCTCACCATTCCTCTATCCTCCCTCTCATTCACACACATATATTCTGTCTTAGTCCTGCTGATGTTCATTCCTCTTCTCTCTAGAGCATATCTCCAGCTCTCCAGGGTCTCCTCAACCTGGTCCCTACTCTCACTACAGATCACAATATCATCTGCAAACATCATAGTCCACGGGGCCTCCTGTCTGATCTCATCTGTCAACCTGTCCATCACCACTGCAAATAAGAAAGGGCTCAGAGCTGATTCTTGATGTAATCCCACCTCCACCTTAAATGTATCTGTCACTCCCACTGCAGTCCTCCCCACTGTCACACTACCCTCGTACATATCCTGTACCACTCTTACATACTTCTCTGCCACTCCCGACTTCCTCATACAATACCACAACTCCTCTGTAGGAACCCTGTCATATGCTTTCTCTAAGTCCACAAAGACACAATGCAACTCCTTCTGACCTTCTCTGTATTTCTCCAACAACACTCTCAGAGCAAACATTGCATCTATAGTGCTCTTTCCTGGCATGAAACCATACTGCTGATCACTAATCATCACCTCCCTTCTTAACCTAGCTTCCACAACTCTTTCCCATAACTTCAAGCTGTGACTGATCAATTTTATCCCTCTGTAGTTACTGCAGCTCTGCACATCACTCTTATTCCTAAAGATAGGTAACAAAACACTTTTTCTCCACTTCTCAGGCATCCTCTGACTTTCCAAAATTTCATTAAACAATCTAGTTAAAAATTCCACTGCCATTTCTCTTAAGCACCTCCATGCTTCCACTGGTATGTCATCTGGGCCAACAGCCTTTCCATTCTTCATCCTCTTCATAGCTGTCCTTACTTCCTCCTTGCTAATCTGTTTCACTTCATGATTCTCTATCCCCACATCATCTCACCTTCTCTCTCTCTCATTCTCTTCATTAATCAGCCCCTCAAAGTACTCTTTCCATCTACTCAACACACTCTCCTGACTTGTGAGTATGTTTCCCTCACTATCCTTTATCACCCTTACCTGCTGCACATCTTTCCCAGCTCTGTCCCTCTGTCTAGCCAATCGGTACAGGTCCTTTTCTCCCTCTTTAGTGTCCAGTCTCTCATACAACACTCCATATGCCTTATCCTTAGCCTTCGCCACCTCTGTCTCTGCCATGCTCCTCATCTCCTTATACTCCTGTCTCCTTTCTTCATCTCTTTGACAATCCCACTTCTTCTTCCTCTGCATACTCTCCTGTACTTCCTCATTCCACCACCAGGTCTCCTTGTCCTCCTTTCTCTGTCCAGATGTCACACCAAGCACCTTTCTAGCAGTCTCCCTTACTAGTTCTGCTGTAGTTACCCAGCTATTCGTTAACTCTTTACTGCCTCCCAGTGCCTGTCTTAACTCTTCCCTGAACTGGAGTTCACAATCACCCTTTTTTAACTTCCACCATTTAATCCTTGGCACTGCTTTCACACTCTTCCTCCTCTTCTTGATCATCAACGTCATCCTACAGACCACCATTCTATGCTGCTTAACTACACTTTCCCCTGTCACCACTTTACAGTTTCCAATTTCCTTCAGACTGGCCCTCCTACATAGGATATAATCCACCTGTGTGCATCTTCCTCCACTCTTGTATGTCTCCCTATGATCCTCCCTCTTCTTAAAATATGTATTCACCACAGCCATGTCCATCCTTTTCACAAAATCCACAATCATCTGACCTTCTGCATTCCTCTCCTTAACACCATACCTACCCATCACTTCCTCATCCCCTCTGTTCACTTCACCAACATGCCCATTGAAGTCCACTCCAATCACTAGTATCTCACCCTTGGGTACACTCACCACCACTTCATCCAACTCATTCCAAAATGTTTCCTTCTCATCCATTGCACACCCAACTTGTGGAGCATATGCACTAACAACATTCATTATTACACCATCAATTTCCAGCTTCATAAACATCACTCTATCAGACACTCTCTTCACCTCCAAAACACTCTTGGCATACTGTTCCTTTAGGATAACCTCTACCCCATTTCTCCTGCCATCCACACCATGATAGAACAATTTGAACCCACCACCTATACACCCGGCCTTACTTCCCTTCCATCTGGTCAACCTTCCTTCTCTCCATCATATCAGCTAGCTCTCTCCCTATACCAGTCATACTGCCAACATTCAAAGTTCCTACCCTCACTACTACACTCCTAACCTTCCTCTTCTCTTTCTGCCTTCGAGCATGCCTCCCCCCCCTCTTCTCCTTCGGCCAACAGTAGCCCAATTTCCGCCAGCACCCTGTTGGCTATCAGTACTGGTAGCAGTCATTGTTAACCCGGGCCTTGACCGATCTGGTATGGAAATATGAAATGTTGTCCGCATAAGTTATTTGGCAGAGGTTTTACACCGGATGCCCTTCCTGACGCAACCCTCCCCATTTATCCAGGCTTGGGACCGGCACAAAGAAATGCACTGGCTTGTGCATCCCCAGTGGCTGGGTTTTATATATATATATATATATATAAAGTGTGTGTATGTATGTATGTATGTATGTTTATGCACGTGTGTGCCTCTTAAGTTAAAGCAGCACTCTATGAACCATGCACAATTGAATATTTTAGCTTGACACTGAAATTATCAAAAGAAATGTATTTAAAGTGATTTTTAGGGGGCAAGCCCCATGCACCCCCTGCTAATTACATATACCAACTCTGAGATCCCACAACAGAGGTGAAAAGGAAAATTCCCACTCCCCAATTTACCATAACCTATAAAGTAATGTCAGTAGACTGGTATTAGAAGTGTTTCTCATCACTTATGTCAGAATTCATAATGTTTGATTAAGTAAATGTTCAGTCAGCTGACATGTTTCCACACACACACACACACACACACATATATATATATATATATATATATATATATATATATATATTTATATATATATTTATATATATATATATATATATATATATATATATATATATATATATATATCAAAAGAAAAAAGCACTCGTATAGCTACTGCTCACCCACAAACATCTTTAATAGCACAGCACACCCAGTAAAAAAATAATGCCAAACACAGTTCTCAGTGCGTTTTCATCCAAGACTATATATATATATATATATATATATATCTATATATCTATATATCTATATATATATATATATATATATATATATATATATATATATGGTCTATGTCAAATAAACAAATGCTTGAAATGTCGATCGTCATATGGTCGAGACCATATGAGGCATTTCAAGTGTTTGAAGGTTGACTTTAATGGTGCCGTACAGTGGAGAATGGGAGAATTTCCCTTTTCTGCACTGAAGTGCGGTCTTGGAGTTGGTATATTTAAGTAGGGGGTGTGGCGGGTACAGGGGGGCTTGCCCCCTGCTCACACTGTTAAGGTATGTTTTTCTTTTTTTTTTTTTTGTTATATATTCAAACTTTCAAATATTGACCATATGGTCTTGAACATATGGTATTCAACATTTTGGAAGTTCGAATATATAACATAGACCCTATATATATGGGTCCACTTCTAAATCTTGAAAGCTCATAATCTCAAAATTCAAAATACTTAGTCCAAAATCTCGAAAATTCAAAATACTGTAGTTCATAATATTGAAAAAACAGAGTACGCCAACACAACGATATTGCAGGACAACTACATAACAAAACATATTAATCTTCTCCAACTATAAGCATGAGGGCAATCCCCCCTGCATCCCCTATGTGGAGGGCTGCATTCCCACACCCACTGCTACTTAAGTAAACTCCAAGATCGTACTCCACAGAAGAAAATGGCAAACGTACCATTATGTGCTTCATGACTGCCTGTTGTAAACTTAGTCATGTTCACTTTTAATTTGCTATACAACATAACTCATCTTAGTGTAGTAAAGTGCGATCTCGGAGTTGATAATTTTAAGTAGTAGGGGGTGTGGGGGGCACCGCCCCCCACTTGGGGCCCCTGCTAATAGTTGGAATAAACTGATATGCTTTGTCTTTTTTTGTTTCTCTATGTACTTCTGGTGGAGTACAGTAAGTGTTACTATCCTGTAGTTTTTTTCGATGATATAAAATTCAGTATTTTGAACTTTCAAGATTTTGGACTCAGTATTTTGAATTTTGAGATTATGAGCTTTCAATATTTAGAAGTGGACCTATATATATATATATATATATATATATATATATATATATATATATATATGTTTGTGTGTGTATAATGAATATATTTTATATATCCATACAGAAAGAACTACGATAGGGAGTTCTAGGAAGGTTTTCACTTGTTATGCTACTTTCAGATTAGGTATTGTTAAGGCAGAAAGAAGGATTTCTGCACCCCATTGTCCAGATCTTTCAAGATGCTTCTTTTGTATCTCCCTTGACATAGAATATTATTGAACTGAATTATGGCAGTTTTCTATCCACACAAAACAGCACCGAAGTGAGTCAGTTATTTATACTTACTGAAGTTTGCTATCCACAGTAGTGAAATGACTTGAAAGGATCCTTTCAGTTCTAGTCCAAATGTTAGAATTTATACATAATAATAAAACAGTATATACATCCGATTATAGAAAGTACTTTTTAGTAATTGGAGTACTTCAGTTTCCTGATCAAGATTCTGCAACATCCACTGCCAGGAACTGGAGAATAGTAGATGAAATAGTCCTCTATTAATGTGATTAATGCGATGAGTCAGCTTCAATCCAAGACTGGAGTAGTATATTATATGAGATCTAGGCAAAAGTAAACAAGGAAGTGGACAGACCAGAGATCTCCACCATGAAGGGTAATGCCTTCACATCCAAAAAGAAGACCATGTCTAAGGAATGGCCTAATGCATGTGTGGCAGAGGTAAACCCAAAATCGTTCATAATGCAATTACATTATTTGGTAATAGTCATTGATATGGGTTTATTATTTATTTATTTATTTTTTTGATGGCTGCAAAAAAATCACTTATTTACTTTCTTTTACTACTGGTGCCTGAAAGTGCTTTTTGGGAAAAAATCAGTGCCTGCATCAGTGTATCTGAGAACTTTGTAGCAAGAATAAGAAAACAAAGCTGATATCCATGATTCACTGGTCAGATGCTAGCATCTGTTACAAAAGACAGCAAGATGGTAGTAAGGAAATGGTTTCCACAGTATTTCTTTTCTGATTACTTTAATGGAGCCTTTTAAAGAAGTTGTCATGGACTGAGCACATTTATCTGCATCCCCCAATGCCTCCACATGCCTTGCTGCATGTCCAGTATTTACATATACATACCACCTCTCTGTACTGCTCATCGCATTCCACATTTGTTTGTAGGTGATTATAAGGTTCTGACAATGAGTTCTTCATATGAGATGATGTCTCTATGCAAAAAAATGTTAGTGTTCATGGTTTTGTGCACAATCTATTGAAATCAAACTGTTAAATGACATTACAATATTCCCATGCTGCAGTCGTTGCTTGTTATATGAAAGTGATTTATGTTATTCCCCCTCTGATGACCACAATGTGTTTTCTTCCACAGTGCAAACTATAATTTAAAACTGTGGCCTGAAGTAGAACTATATGCCACCATATTCTTTATTTATTTATTTTATGTGTAAGTCCTTTATGTAACAAATGCCTTTTTGCCAGGAAGACTTTAGTGTACAGTTTGGATAAGAGACTTGTTTATGAATTTCTTTGTTTATTTTCTTATAAAACAAGAAAGGTAGGCTGCTGTGAAGTCCCAGTCAGCCACAGCTAGGACAGAAAAATCACAATAACAAACCTATAGATAGAAATGTCTTATATCCCTAATTCAAATCTGTTAAAAGTCAACAATAATATTAGATAAAAGTCTTGACAGATTACAAAACGCCATGCTAGTGTGACAGTATAAACAAATAGTTTGATGAAGACAGGTATACTATGAGTCAGCCTGCGGCTAGAAAACAGTTATAGAAGGATGCATCATACAGTTAAGGTAAAGCTTGTCTTCAAGATATTCCAATATAATTAGGAAGTGAATTCCAATCTATAGCTGCAATTTTTGGGAAAGCTCTTTCAGTTAAGGTAAATGAAAATGGAAGCATTTTCTAGTCAACAAATTAAAATACATACGTATGTAAAAAATAACATAACAAAGGCATACTGTGTTAAAAAGTGACCACCTGAACTACTGGTTATGTCTGGAAATTCACATAGACAAAACATGACTTTCTACTTTTCTTTTATTTTGTAATAGAATATTCAAGTTTGAATTTGGAGCCTATAATGGAGCTCTTTTATAGTCTTCTTGCCTCGTTTAAACCCTTTTTATTAATATTTATGTTGCATCTTCTGTGTGTGATATGCTTTTTCTTTTTATTTTAAACATTCTTTCTGTTCTGTTACTCATACTGTGGTTTTAGGTGTCTTTGTCTTCCAACATGCTTGGTGATCATTGTACATGCCAGGTTCTAGCACTACATCAGACATCTATGTCCATAGAACATAATTCATAAGTAATTCCAGTCCCTAGCATGTGTTCTGTTTAACTTATCTTTTGCAGTAGATTACTGGTATATATTAGGTGAAAGGGTGCAGTTTACCTAGAAAGCCTGACATTAAATTCTAGTACAATGTGATATGAGTTAAATGGTGGCTCTGTTTCATCTCCATCAGAGATAAGTCCAACTTTATCGATAAATAACTAAATCAAGTAAATCTGAGTCCCTAATAAACAAGGAGACCAAATGAATAAATTGGTTTAATGCCATTATAAAAAGAAATTCAGTCTCAAACTGCAAAATAGCTGAGTTTGGAAGCCAGTGTCCTTGGTGACAGTTAAAGTCTCCTAGTAGGATGATGGGCAATAATTAGTCATGCATGCTAGGTTATATAGAGAATCTGTGTGTGATTCACCATTCATTTGGAAGAATGATAGCAAATAAGTCTGATCGATGTGAGGGAGCTGCAGTCTGTAGCACCATAGTTTCGAACACTTGTATGTGTAGTAATCTCGCCATAATGTAATGCTAATACTCCACCTCTTCATTGGGATGTTTTAAGATACTCACTCTTTCTATATTCTGGCAAGACAATTTCTGTAGAGTACCATACCTCACTTATAACAAACATGTTGTATTTTCTAACGTTGCGCTCTTCCTTCTGTCTACTCAGACTTCTTACATTTGTATAGTAATTTTTGGATAATAGCAACATTTTGTGAGTGTCAAATATTTTTTGACAGCTTCGTTGTCTTTCCTTAAAAACAAATTTAATAGACCCACAGACTTTCTTCAATGAGATGTTATCATCTTTATGATGTAAGATGAATCTGTCACCTGTAAAAACTATGGTGTTGTACTATGACTCCTCTCAACATGCTAAAATTGTTCTTCCTCTGTCAAGACCAAATGAACATAACCCATAATAGAAAAATCTACACTTCACAAACTGATAGTTACTATCTCTTGACAAGAGTACATGATTTCACTAAAATTTATCTCAATCCTTTCATCCTTACGTGTCAAATTTACTCAACATTGCTTGTGGCATGTGTTCATAGGGACAGCCCCCATGTCATTAAATCTTTCATAAATGAGATCAGGTCACAAACATTTCAGCTACTTTGAAACTTATCTAAATGTGAATGAAATCTAATGATTTTTGTAATCCACTAAGACTAGAGGCTGTTTCCTCATGGTTAGTTGGATGACTAGCTGTAGTGCTATCCCTTATGAACTCTTTTAGATTCAATGCCCCCCCCCCCATCTTTTTTTTTATTCTGAGATTTCTGAGAACATAGAAGTCAAATACATTGGATCATCTGGGGAAGGAGATAGAATGACCACCAAGGGTTCTCCTTTTAAACTTTTTATTCTAATAGTATGAAAATACAGGTTTTTATTATCAGAATCACCACTCCTAGACATTTTGGCAAATGTCCCCTTATTAGTTCTATGCAAAACCTCCTATGGTGATCTGATAAGATTTAAAGATTCAAATTTAAATGTATTACTTATGCTTGCAGTTCATTAACTATCTGAGATATCGTGAGCATACATCATGTAAGGAACATGTATGAGTATGTTTAGATGATGAAACAATGACATTCTGTATTTGTTTGGCATCCAATTAATTTAAGGTAGGAGAATTGCTGACGGAAAATGTGTACATGTACTGTATGTTGTATTATGCAGTTTTTACTATGGTGTCAACACCACTTTTGGAAACAGTGTGATCTAAACGTGTATAATTAATTTTATAAGTAGTTAGGTTATCTTGAATGTGAAGTTCACCAATAATGCTTGTCTTCTTCTGCATAAAATGTCTGTGAGGATGACTCACTATTGTTATGGCAGGATGACAGTTTCTGTTGGTTAAGTGTTTGTTTCTTTCCTTACCTTACTCCAAGTTTTGTACCTTCTATATAACTGCACTGAGTAGTTTTAAATTTGGCTATAGCAGTTTTAAACATTGTCTTGACATTGCAGAATGTTCTGTATTTTATACGGGTAAAAAGAGCTCAAATGCTCAGACGAAGAGGAAATACAAAGTTGTTCAAATCAAAAAATAAGGGCATATCTATCTACCAGCCCATACAGGTAAGACAGCTTTATTTAATCAAATTACCCAAAGTTGGTATGCCCCTCATGTCTCCTCTTTGATACCT
Organism: Protopterus annectens; assembly: GCF_019279795.1. NCBI lineage: Eukaryota > Metazoa > Chordata > Ceratodontiformes > Protopteridae > Protopterus > Protopterus annectens. Next base: position 500,597,021 of record NC_056749.1, read on the forward strand.
CAGTATGTACAAAGCTGTAGTATTTGTTTGGAATATAACATAAGCAAACATGCCAACAGCAAATCTGCATGTGTATCTCCACCCTGGGGACCTTTTGTTAATATACAGCTGGATTTCATCCAGATGCCGAAGACTAATAATTGACAATTTATTTTGGTGGTAGTGTGTATGTTCTCAGCATGGGTGAAAGCTTACCCATGTCACAAAGCTAATGCAGTTACAGTTATTAAAAAATTGTTACCTGATTATATACTAAAATTCAGTATACCCAGCATTGTTAACAGTGACCAGAAACTCATTTTAATAATAATCTGTTTAAAGAGTTAAGTAAAGCTTTTAATACTAAGTTGAGTCTTCACTGTCCCAACCATCCTCAGTCATCTAAATTAGTGAAAAGGGTAAACAGGACCCTTAAAAATAAAATTTCAAAGATTTAAGCTAAAACCCACTTAAAGTGGCCCAAAGCCCTTCCCTTAGCATTAATAAGTATGAGGGCCTCACTAAATGCCACCAGAAAATTGAGTCCATATGAGATATTAATGGGGAACCCACGGCCCTTCCAGCTACCCCTCCAGTGGGAAATGCCGATTTAACTTTGTCAGATGATGCTATAATTTCTTATTGTAAAAGACTCCTCAAAATTTTGCAGCAATATCATCGAACAGTAAGAGCAGCGTTACCAATGCCTCTTGACCAACCCTGTCACCAACTACAATCAGGTGATTGGGTTTACGTTAAAACTTTTCAAAGGAAAAACTGCCCGAGCCCAAGGTGGAAGGAGCCTTTCCAGGTCCTACTCATCACTGTAACTGCAGTTCGCTTTATTCCTGGAACTTAGTCTTCTAGCTTTATTTGCAGTTGTAGTAGAATTGTGAATTACCACAGGATCTGAGCATTTTTAGACATTATAATGCACTTCTAATCTGTTTCCATGAGTATAATTAATTTTAAAAGCTAGCTGTGTGTATTTTGAACTCAGTCTGTGACCTTAGGCTTGTAGTTTCATTCAAAACTGTGGGAGTATTGTGAACTACTGCAAAATCTCTTTAGTCACTTATTACTACATTTTCGATAAGCAGTGTTACTGGTAAATATCTGCATAGTCTGGTGCCTTAAACTGCAGCTTGGATTGTATTTGTGGCAGTATTATAATTTTAATGCAGACTTTATGCTTCTGTGTTTCTCCAGCTGTTTACATTCTAGTTTTCCTGCTTGAGCATCATATTCTTATCATTTGTTTAAGTTTACCTTCTCATGCCTATTTGTCACATTTCTACTGCTTGTGTTTGACTTGCTCATCCCCTACAGATACATTCAGTACCACTCTATCCCTTCAGTTTGTACACTAATTACAGTTTTACCTGACCTTCACTGTAAAGGCTAACATTTCTGAAAGTCTAAACTACCTGGGGTACTTGGCCAGTAGCTCAGAATCAATGGACTAAAAGAAATGTGACTTGCTACAAGTTCTGACGTCACGGAGCTCTGCTGATGGACTTTTTTGATTGCATCCCTCTCAAGCTAGTCTGTTATAACCAAGGCATAACTACACCTAACAAGGGACTTTTATTCAAGTCAGAACTGGGAGAAGTGTAGAAAGCCCTGAACTGTTAGAAATGAACTTTCAAAAAGGGAGGAAAATAAACTTTTATTTCATTTCCATTCTGCTTGAATACTTTCACTTGCTCTTATAGTGACTTTTGTGGTGGTACTGTTTTTCTTTGTATTTCTCTGCATTTTTCTGTATTTTAGCCAAAAAAAGTTATCTGTTTGCGTTCTGGAACATTAGTCTTGCTGTTTTATTTGTAATTGTGTGGGAATTGTGATCTAGCAGGATCTGAGTCTTATTGAGCCTTTAATTACTGCATTTTTCCATAAGCAGTATTGCTGGTAAATTTCAGTTTCTAGCCTTCCTGCACTCCCCCCCAGTCATTCCTTTCAATAAGATGGACCAGAAGTTCCCCCTACTTCTGTAGCCAGCCTGATTGAGATGCGTATCTTCAGACAGTGTACGAATTTTCTCATGCTGTTTGATGATCATCTATTACTCAAACAGCATAACACAGCGTAAGAGAGGTGCACATATATAACGTCAAAAATCTCACACAGTAAACTCAATCACCAAAATGGTCAGAAGTACATCACACACTAAATTTCACCAACAGCATTGCAATATACACAATCCATCATATGCTGAGCTTCCAAAACTTAACTTGCCAAACCTCAAATACATGCAAAACACAACAAAGGCAGAAAGCACACTCCTCATGTTAAGCTACCACATCATGTAGCACAAGGAGTGGCAAAGTCAAGAATGCTGAGCCTGTAAGGAGACATCTCCTCAGCCAAACATTCTAGTTAAGACATACAGATGTACCTTTTCCAGGATGAGCAGGGAAAAACTGATGGTTAGTTTCTTGTCTTTTGTCAGGATCCTGAACAACAAGTATCAGTATACCTCTGTTCTAGTGGATGTGGGTACCAATGACCTGAGAGGCACTACCCTGGACTATATAAAGATACATGATGAAGATCTAAAACTATGTGTGCCAGGCAGCTATGAGCCAAGAACTGAACAGCATTCTACCTTCTGCAAGGTTGTGACACAATGTGAGCAAAAATAATTTACTTCAATAAATGACTAAGGTTTTGGTGTCATTCAAAGGGAATCTGCTATTTGTCACCCAGGAGTTTATAATTATACCATGCTGCTTCACTAAGGATAGCCTGCATCTGTCCTTTCTTGGGTTTTTACTACTGGCTAAGGCATTGTCCATTCCAGTAGTACCATTTTTAGGCGATGTCAACTTGATAAACCTACCAACATAATAAAGCAAACAAAAGAAAATGCAAAGGTGTTTGTAAGCAATGCCGTGTGTCTAAATGAGAACACCACTATCTAAAAACCCTACTCACTCTAAAGTGAGTAAAATATAGCTTAAATTGGTGAGGAGCACTCCAGCTGTAAAACTTTCCAAATGTTTAGACCCAGAAGAGACTGACATCTATGTTGGTAACACAGCATGATGTGTTAGAGCTTCTTCAAATAACCATAACAAGGTACTATACCGTATATTAGCTAGCTATAGAACTCTCTTTATGACCCAAGAAGCCACAACACTTATCTGCAGGAACTGAAATTATTCAGTATTAAACCCAGTATCATTCTAAAGGTGATTACAACTATCCAACTTTAGACAGGGAAACCTACACCACCATTAGTGCATAAACAGAGAGATTCCTGGACTTTGTCAATAAAAATGCCCTGTACCAATTACTAGGGCAAACAACATCCTGGATCTTGTACTTACAAATATGGGGGCATCTTGCATATCCCTTGCATGTCGTTGTCACTTGTTAGGTTTAAACATGACACTGTCTCTTTTGAAAAAAAAAAAAAAAAAAAAAAAAACAATTGAATCCAGAGCCTTCCTCCACTGAAGGTACCTTTAAATTTTCCTCTAAGACAACCTGCCTTCTTCTTCCTTCTTCTAAGTGATACATTGTCAAGCTTTAAATCCCCATCAAACCCAGTTAAGTCCCCTGAATATGTGGAAATGTACACTTCCACATTATACCAACGTGTAAACTGCTAAATAAATGCAGAGGTGCCCTACAGGAATAGGCACAGGGCAAATCTCAGAAAGAAGTACCATCGGTAGAACTATAATATCAACACGCTTTACAATAAAAGGGGGAAGAAATGTGAGCAAGAGCAAGAAGAGTAATTCCCAGAATGACAGACCTCATCACTGAAATAAACCAGCACTTTAGGAGCTTAATAAAATCCATAAACGCCAAGGGTGAGTGTAAAATAGCTACTTAAGTCAATGACAATCATAAAGTCTTTTTAGTTATGGCTGCAGCACTCTTCCTTACCGGTCAGTACCAGGTCCAGTATGTTCAGCCTCTGATGAGCATGCACACTATCTGGTTAAGGTTATTTGTTAAAGTCTAGGAATCCCTGCACCTGTCTGTATGAGGCTGTGTATGTTTCCCAGTCTATAGAGGGGTAGTTAAATTATTGCATAAGTATGGTATTTGGTTTAATGGTGAGTGTTTCCAGTAAGTCTAAATACAAGCTATGGGCTTCTAGAGATATAGAGGGTGACCTATAGCTTGTTAGGATATGGGAAGGGACTTTGTCTATGCTGATTTGCATGTGAATACATTTCAGGGCATTGTCCTTTTTAACTACCACAGTGTTATGAATATTGTTAATACAGACTGAGGCTCCTCCACCTTTTGTATCTGTCTATGCAGTTGATGGTCTAAATGTGTGCAAGGCACTGAAGCCTAGCACTGCCAGAGTGGTTTCTCGGTAATGGTATAGATATCTATATTCTCAAGAGTGAGGAGAGCTTGTAGGGAATGGAGTTTCTTGTTTAGCCTCCTAGCAGTGAGCTGTAACACCATTAGGCTTCTTTAGGTTTTATTTGCAATGTTGGTAGGTTTGTCAACTGGGAATTGCCCCCAAAAAGGCTCTAAGTGGTAGATAAACATTTAGCCAGTATTTGGAAGCCTAGGGGAGACAGGTGCACACCATTCTTTGGAAAGCAATGTGGTTTAACCATGTCCTGCCATGCTAACAAAGATTGAATATCCTAGAAAGACACTAGAAACTCAGCCAGTTATTGAAGTCAGTCATGTTTTGTTCATATTATGGCATCATCCTTGGTGAAGGTGGACTGCTGATCAGTGCAAGGCACATATCTGTCTCAGACAGATACTAGGAGTGATCAACAATGTCTATCTTCACATAGTCCAGGAAAGTACATCTCATGTTATTAACCAGATGGACTATGGCAGATGCTTCTACTTGCTGTGCTGTGAATTAAGTGTGTGCGTACCTTAGCAGATCCTGGATCTAGATAGGCATCTAACCTTTATCTTCTCCTTGTTCAGTCTGGTGAGTGGGACATCTGTGTGTTGTGTAACAGAGTTCACTATGACAAGGGTAATGAGTTTCCTTGCCTTATGGGCTTTGCTGTTGGGACTCCACTGGGTGTAAGCATAAGTGTGGTGTTTGGTGTTGTTTTTTGTGAGTACTTTAGAGATTGCTTAGGCTAGATGTTATCATCTATAGGCTTAGGAGATCTTTGAAGTTTGGGACGATAGCTTTTTAGTGCCCCAGTAAAAGTTGGTCTGTGTGTGTGTGGGGGGGGGGTGCACCACCACAGTGTGGAGATGTAGTGTGTTTGTGTTTGTTTGTATATGTATTCTGACATCCGTGTTTGAATTTGCTTCCTGTGAAATTGTGTATGTGCATCTCTAGCAAACTGTGTTTGTTTCTTTAAGGATTGCATGGTTGTCTTTGAACATGCCACAATTGCTACATTGTCTCAGGATGTCCATATCTGTCAAACTGGCAATGAAGAGATTTGGAAATTACATATCCATGTTGTTCAGACCTGTGTTTGGATGGACTACTATAGGTCATGGACTGGGTTATACAGAGGTCTCCTTTAGGGGGGGCTCAGGGGTTTGGCACTAAACTAAGTTAGAGTGTGTTAACATTTGATAGTAGTGCTGTTTAATGTGCAGACTATCTGCTCTAAGCTTGTTTCTGTGCGATGTTTTTGTTTTACCCACACTAAGATACAGATTTCAGCTGTAAGGAAAGTTCATAGGTTCATAGATAGGTACCAGGCTATTGGCCCTAGGGCCTATATAAACCTAGACAAAAAGGTACCCTGGCTTTTGCCACTCAAGAATTTATTTTCCTGTGCCCCTGTCAAGCAGAGCCACAGAAGTGATCCCCGGGGTGAATTTCCTATTTCCCATCCAATCATCAAGATTTTTCTTGAAGAGTGCTAATGAGGATCTCTGTTTGACATAGATAGGTAGTCTGTTCCAGAGTATGGGAAGTCTCTGGGACAGAAATCTATCCCTCCAGCATGTTCTGTTTATTGTGGTGACAAGGTTTAGGTCCCTAGAGCTTGTAGCTTGGAGGGATTGTGATTTCTTTAAGTAGAGCATGTCCACCAGCTCTGGGTTTGACATAGCTTTATATGTTAGGCAGAGATTGCCTCTGAGTAGGCGATATGCGATGGAGTAAAGCTGGAGTTCTTTGAGATGGTCGGCCTAGGGCATCTGTCTGAGGCCTGTAATCCTCCTTGTGAGGTATTCCTGTGGCCTTTCCAGTTGTTGTAGATGTCTTGTGAGGTATATACCAAAAGGGGTATCGTACTCTATAATGGGTCTAATGAGTGCTGAGTAGAGGGAAACAATGACCTTTTTTTTTTCTAGATGAGAAAACTTTTGTGATGAGGTGTGCCACGTAGAAGGATTTCCTGACCACTGTGGTGATGTGATTATCAAAGGGGAAACTACTCTCCACCTGTGTCCCAAGGTCTCTTATCACACTTTCGGTGTTAAGTAGACTACCGCCTATGTGGTAGTTCATCAGTACATAGTTTTTACCAAAGGGGATGACAATGCACTTTTTGGCATTGAGCTTGAAGCCATGGCTTTGACACCAGGCATCTGTCTCAGTGAGGCCTTTTTGTAGGATGTCCACATTATTAGGAGTTTCAATTATGGCTCCTAGTTTGCAGTCATCTGTGAAATTAGTTAGCCAAAGACCTTCTCCGTTAGCCTGTACTTCAGAGAAGTAGATACCAAACAGGATAGGACCCAGGACTGAACCCTGTGGTACACTACTTGTCACTGGTCTGAAGTCTGATTTGGAGTCTGCTACTTTCACAGTGTGGGTACTGTCAGTAAGCCAGTTGGCAACCCATCTTGTGACATAGGGATTTATACCTAGTTTAGTGAGTTTATCTATAATTCCAGAGTGGGGGATGGTGTCGAACGCCTTGGCGAGATCTAGATAGACTGTGTGAACCACCTTACCCTCATCTACGGCTTTGGTGACTGCTTCAAAGAAGTCTATCAGTTTAGGAGACATGATTTGCCTTTTACAAACCCAAACTGTGTGGGGTCCAGAGTTTGGAGATCTCCAAAGTCTTTGTTTATGAGTTCCATGATGATATGTTCCATTGCCTTGCAGACCAGGCTCATTAGGCTAATGGGGAGGTGGTTCCCAGGGTCTGTCGTGGCTCCCCCTTTGTGGAGTGGGATAACCGTCGTGGTGCGCCATTCAATGGGCATAAAGCCTGAGGTGAGGCTATGATGGAACATGGTACTTAGGTAGAGTGCCAGTTCATTTTGTAGTTCATGTAGAAGGCAGCATGGGATGCTGTCAGGTCCCATGGATGCTGTGTTTTTGGCTTTGGAGAGTGAGGTTTTTACCTGTGCAGCCATGATTACAGGAACCTTGCATTCTTCCGGTATAGTTAGCACTGACCCTATCTGCCAAGATGTTGGCATTATCAGTTGGTTCTGTATATTTAGTGCCATTGTGCTGTTACACAGAGCAGATCTGAGTATTGCCATTGAGATTCTTGACATAGCTATAGAATGATTTGTGGTTGTCTTTAGAATCAGTGACGATATTGTTTTCGTAACTAGCTTTGGAGGATTTTATGAGGGATCTCAGCTACTTACTGAGGCTGACCAGGGAGTTCCTCCAGTCATGGGATTTTACTCTCTTTTGCAACAGTTTCTTTCTTCTGTTGTAGAGTTTGTTTATGGCAGAAGACCACCAGATTGGATTCCTTTTTTTGGAGGATATCATCTTGGTTCTGTTAGAGATAGCATGATCCATGCACTCGTGTAAGTGCTTATAAAGTGCATTTGTGTAGGATTCAGCAGTCGCACCTCTATTGTCCATCTGCATGGGTGTCGTGAAGTTTGTCCCTTCTGTCCTAAGAAGTGTGAAGTTGGCTTTGGAGAAATTTTTTACGGTTGTTTCCCTAATGCGGGGTGGGGGCGGGATGTGGATGTCTAGGGTGATTAGCTTGTGGTCGGATCTGACCAATGAGGAATTGACCTCTGGTGTGGAATACCGATCACCCATGTTGGTGATGACCAGGTCTAGGATATTGCTGCCCCTGGTGGGGGTGTGGAAAAGTTGATCCAAGGTGTTGGAATTTATGAATTCCAGAAAATGTTGAGCAAAAGAGTTGGTACATGAGTAGTTTTCCCAGTTAATAGTGGGGTAGTTGAAATCATCAATTATTAGGGTGTTGGGTTGTACCCTAATATTTTCCAGTGTATCAAGAAAAGAGGAGTGGGAATCCTGGGGCATGGTAGGGGGGTCTGTAGCAAGCTACAATCTGGATTGCGGTCTTGCCCAGAGTTAGATGAACTTGGATAATCTCGGATGCATTATGCTAAGCAACTAACCTGGAGGTGTGGATATCCTTAATGAATATTGACACACCTCCACCATTAGTGTTTCGGTCCAGATTAAGTTGCCCAAAGGTATGGTATGAATTATAGCCTGGTAATGCAGGGGTGCTCTCTGGAGCTTTGAACCAGGTCTATGTCACTGCACAGATGTCGATGTTCTCCATTTTAAGGAGTTCCTCGAGTGAGTGCATTTGAGGTTTAGACTTCTAGCATCGAGTAGTTTACCCTTAATTTTGCTTGCTTGTACCTGTTACAGTGGTGAATTTGTCATTTGAACCTTGCCTAAAAAAAGGCACTATAGGGGTGGCAAGAGCCTTTGCTAGTATCCAGAATCCCAAGGGCAACAGGTGCAGGCCATCTCTGGCAAAGCATCGTGGTCTGTCGATCATGTCATCCCAGACAGACAGATACTGGATTCCCTTAGAATGACACCAGAAGCTTAGCCAATTGTTGAAGTCAATCATTTTGTTCTTGTACTGTGGTATCATACTGGGTGGTGGCAGGATGCTACTCAGAGCTAGGGTCATACCTGCCTGGGCTACAAAATTGGAGAGCTCCTCCATGTCTCTTTTCATGTAGTCCAGGGAGGTACGTCTCAGGTCATTCACACCAGCATGGACAATGACAGAGTCATATTTGTACTTGTTGTGAAGTGACCTGAGTGCATACGTTATGTGGCGGTCCTGGCACCCGACAGTCAGCTGACAGTAACTTTCTCCTTGTTTAGTCTGGTGAGTGTGCCTGATTATAGAGTCACTTATGAATTGAGTGTTGGGTACGTTATGCCTTATGGGCTGTAGTTGAGTGGCACACTGAGTTTGTGGGCTATGTATCATTTGGGTTGTGTTGGGGGGTGGAGATTGCTTGCATTTCTGCTCTGGAGGTCTTGGTTGTTTGGGCAGATTTGTATTAAGAGCCTCTGCAAATGTAGGCTTGTGCTTTGTGCTTCTATGTGTGTGTTTTGGTGGTGTAGGTTTTGAGGGACTATGTGATGAATGTGGTGTGGTGCAGTTGTTTACCTTCTGCTCTTGACTGTCTAGTCCAGTCTTCAGTGAAGAGAGCTTTGCTTCCAGTTGAGCTATATGTGCATCTCTCACAGATTGTAGTGTTGGATGCTAGGAGGATAGGGTTGTCTGTGCACATGAGGCAGTTGCTGCATTGCCCCAAGATGCCCAGATTCATCAGGTAGACAGGAGAAAACAATGGGAGCTGACCTTTAGACATGCCTGGATAGGTGTTAAGTACTAAAAACTGTTTTTCTCTAGACAAGTGAGGAAAGTTGAGTGCTGTAGTAATTTGTAGCTTATTTAGTGCTTACAGCGAGTTCTGAACAAGTGCTGAGCTCAAAGAAACAGATTTGAATGCTAAAACTAAAAAGCTGTGGACAGTTGCAATGGAAAATTTGAAGAGCAGACTTCATGGCGCCAGGAATAGTGGGAGTGAGGGGGCTCAGGAGCTTACAAACATTCCTGGATACAGCAAATCTGTATCTGGACTAGTCTTGTTACAGGAAAAGAGGAAACAAGCTTAGAATTTGTTTTCAGTAAAGTGGAAATGGAGAAAGCTGGAACAGAAGTTAATTCAAGGTTAAGAATCTGAGTGGGTTGGCCTGCACAAATGTTCTCTATTAGATTGAATGAACTAATGACACTAGACTGGGAGGAGTGTCACAGATCAAATATACAGTATGGGCAGGCAACTGCAAAGTCACCAAGTATAAGAACACCACAACAATAGGCAGGTGGGGTGGGAAACTATTACAGCTACTAGCTGTAGCCACTAAATTAAAGTTTTAAACAGATCAAGAAGCAAGCAGATTCTAGAGAATACTTTAACTGCAAACAGACTAGACTAGAACACAGAAACTTCAAAAAATCAAAAATGCACAGAAAAGCATGGGTAGAGCACTCACAAACAGAAAATACAACTCTCAGTATGAAAAAGCAGTTTACAGTTAAGTAATTTAGTAAACATGCAATTAGAGTAATGAAACAGTATCTAGCAAAGAAAAATACAGTTAAAACAGTACATAAATGCAGTGAGACAGTAAAAAAAGTTTTATAACAGTGCAAAATGTAGTAGATTAACTGTATAGCACAATTATAAGCATTTTAGAAGTGCAATTCAATGAAATAAGTGTAAGAAATAACTTATCCTACTCTTGGAATCTTAAGGAATTTCTGCTTAGTTTCAGTAATGAATTACCATCCACAGCCTGATAAATACAAGGACAACCTTTTCCAGACACAGGGTTTATATACCAGTAAGGATGGAAGAGTTAGAAGATCAAATTACTTCTCAGTCCTATTAGCCCTTGCTATTACCCAATCACCCGTATTATAGAAGGTCAAGAAACCCTGTTACTAAGACGTACCTCCGTGGACTACATGAAAAGCGACATTGAGGGGCTCTCTGATCATGTAGCCCAAGCTGGTATGACCCTGACCTGGAGTAGCATACTACCTTCACCTAGAATGATACCACAATACAAAGACAAAATGATAAATTTCAACAATTGGCTAAGCTTCTGGTGTCATTCTAAGGGGATCCAGTGTCTGTCTGCCTGGGATGACATGATAGACAAGCCTCGCTGTTTTGCCAGAGATGGGTTGCACCTGTCACACCTAGGTTTTTGAATACTGGCCAAGGCTCTTGCCGTCCCCATAGTGCCTTTTTTAGGCAAGGCTCAAAGGACAAACCAACCACCGTAACCAGCACAGGTAACCAAAAACTAAGGGTAATGCTACTCAACGCCAGAAGTCTCAACCTCAAAATGCACACACTCGAGGCTCTCCTCAGCATGGAGAAAATTAATGTTTGTGCAGTGATGGAAACCTGGTTCAAGGCTCAAGAGAGCACCCCAGCACTGCCAGGTTACAATTCATATCATACCTTCCGGCCTCAGTTACCAGATTGCAGTACAAAGGGCGGAGGTGTATCCATATTCATCAAGGATACCCATATCTCCAGGTTAGTAGCACAGCATGATGCCCCAGCGATCATCCATGTGCAACCATCAGCAGGCAAAACCACATTTCAAGTCATAGCCGGTTATAGATCGCCCACCATGCCCCAACATGCTCACTCTGCATTCCTTGAGGCATTGGAAAATATAAAGGTCCTACCCAACACCATAATCTTGGGTGATTTCAACTACCCTGGTATAGACTGGGTGAACTACCAATGTTCCAACTCCTATGCTCAGCGATTCATAGAATTTATAAATTCAAATGCCCTTGAACAACTAGTATGTTCCCCCACTAGAGGGGTCAACATATTGGATTTAATCATCACAAATATGGGCGCCCACTGTACCACACCCATTATCACTCCCTCCTTGGTCAGATCCGACCACAAACTGATAACCCTGGACATCCTCACCCCTCCACCTCCCCCAGTCAAAAAAAACATAGTCAAAAACCTTTCCAAAGCAAACTTCAAACTACTGCATCCGAAGTGGAAAGCTTCACTAGTCCCTTGCAGAAGGATAATGATATTCAGGATGCGGAATCCTACACCAAGGCTCTCTATATGCATCTTCAGGATTGCATGGACCGTGCTATCCCAAATAAAACCAAAACTCCTTCCTCAAGTAAGAAGAAACCAGTCTGGTGGACCCCGGCCATAAGCAAACTTTACAATAAAAGGAGGAGACATACAAAAAAAGGCCAAATCTCAAGTAGAAAAATCATCCCTGATCAGCATTAGTAAGAAATTGAGGGCCCTCATCAAGTCAACTAAAACTAATTTTGAAAAGAAAGTTGCCACGGATAACCATAAGGCCTTCTATGGCTACATCAAAAACCTAAATGGCAACGCTCAGGTCTGTTCTGAGCTAGTACAAAATGGAACAAAATACACTGACCCTTCTGACATTGCCAACATCTTGGCTGACAGATTCAGTGCAAATCCCCCCCCCCCCCCACCACCACCTACAGGGCCTATTACCATTCCAGGGGATTGTGCAAGTCCAATTATTTCTGATACATTGGTTAACAAGGCTCTATCTAAAGCTAAAATCACTGCCTCCATGGGACCAGATGGTGTCCCAGGCTGTGTCATACGCGAGCTCCAAAAGGAATTAACCCTGCATTTTAATACCCTGTTCAGTCTTAGCCTCTCCACAGGATATGTGCCCAGAGAATGGCGCACAGCAACGGTGATTCTGCTACACAAGGGTGGGGCCACAACTGACCCTGGGAACTACCGACCAATAAGCCTGACCAGTCTGATCTGTAAGGTATAGACATTTATGATAGTAATACTAAATGAAATTAATTGCAACAAAAAACATTGAACATTGTGTTAAATTAAATTTTAAATGTAGCTAACAATGTTGTTTGTATAGCAAAAAACATTTAATGTTTATTACCTCATATACCTATACCTTTGTGATTACATCTAGCTAGGATACATATTTCAGTTAATATCTAAAGAATTAAATATCCTAATATTCATTTGTAGAATGTTGTCATATGGTTGGATTCATCACCTGTAATTTATATTAAAAAGCATTTGAATGAAGGCACTATGCAGTTTATACACAATGGACCAGTTTTACAAAAATATATATATGTTTTTTCATATATGTTTACAGTTTTTTTCATATGTACTTAGTCAAAATTTTATATTTATGTTTGCAAATATTTAATATTTAAGGACTATTTTGTGACATCATATCCTGTTTTATAGGATTTAAATGACTTGTGCAGGGGAGGGCACATGTTTCTGAAGAAGTTCACATTTTAAATAAAGTGAAAGAAAGCGCTAATCGCATTTGCCTGATTTGTACCATTACTGGATTAAGCTGTGTTTTCAGTTTGTTCTTGAGTTTGCGGCTAGTCCGTTTTTAACGTTGTTTCTTGACCTAACCAAGAGAATTACTGGCCTCAAACAGTTGCCCTATGCAGCACGATTGAAAAAGCTAAGACTGTTCTCTGTTGCATACCGTTTTCTCAGAGGCGATCTCTGTCTAACATACAGAGCCATGTCCAACCCAGAATTGTTGAACATGCTCCATCTTAGCAAAACCAAATCTACTCGAGCTACACGCTCTAGGGATATAAACCTCAACACAACATTGAATAGAACATGCTGGAGGGATAGATTCCCTTTGCAGAGACTTCCCTTACTATGGAACAGGGTCCCGATTTACATAAGACAGAGCCCCTCACTGTCACTCTTCAAGAGGAACCTTGATGAGTGGATGGGTAACAGAAAGTCCACACCGGGGATCACACCAACAGCACTACTAGATAGGGGCCAAGGGTACTAGCTGCTAGTACAAGGGTCTACGGAACTACTAAAGGGGTGGTGAATACCGTACAATGTGGCTGGGCTAATATATGCCTTCGGGCAGATAGCTCAGTACCAACCTATGAACCTAATAATAATGAAGACAGACTATCAGCAGAAAATGGCTGCCAGAAACACAGGAAACTCAACAAACAAAACTACCAGGCCTGAACAACAGCAGGCCTTTATCATGATTATGCCACCTGAGCAGAACACAGAAACCTTACTTTAAATGCATAGAAAGAGCACTCACAAAGAGAAAATACAAGTCTCAGTATGAAAAAGCAGTTTACAATTTAGTAATTAAATAAAATGCAGTTATAGTAATGCACACTATTACAGCTACTAGATATAGATATACAGCTGATATATATATATATATATATATATATATATATATATATATATATATATTTTTTTTTTTACTTTCTGGTCATTTATGTCTACATAGGGCACTGCTACCCTCTTGATGGAATAACACCAAGAGAGATTGCTTGCAAGTGTAATGCTACAGTAAAACAAATTAAACAAACTACTTTGACAAGGTGGTTTCAAGCACTGGAGACATTTAGAATATTTTAAAGGCAGAATAAACAAATAAAGCAAAAGTAAAACAATAGCACTCTAAACAATTAACTGAAGTGTAAAACAGTAAAATAAATTTATCTGCCAAGGATGGAGTAGGATTAACTTAGGACCTCCTCAGAGTGTGGCAAGGGTGCCAAGCAGATGAGACCTCTGGAAAAATTAGCAAGAGACAATTTGTAGTAAGGAAGGTTTACTCAAGTGCAATAGGGGTTTGTTGGCTGGGCTCTTAGTATTATGGATTTATGGAAAACAATGGGTGGGAATTAGCATTATGGGTTTTTGGAAAATATTTTAGTAGATATGTCTTGTATAATATATAAGTATATTGCATTCACTATATATACAGTCACAAGATATAGTCTTTTATATAAGCTGCTAACATAGCAATACACCTTTAACAAGGGATGACTGTGATAGAGTTTTAATTATTCTAATTGCTTTAATTATTCAATTAACTATGAGTATATAAGAACACATTTTTTTAGATGTATTTTAAGTCTGAAGAAGCGTTGTTAAAACGTGAAAGCGCTTATTCCTTCCTACAGCTGTTCGTTTGATGTTTTTAATTCTCTATTAAAGCCTGAAGAATCATCGTGGTGTGCCTCTTTTGTGTTTTTGGATACAAATAGGACTTTTCTTAAGAGACACCATCCAGTACTGGTTTGTCTTTGTTGCATTACTGTTGTGTTCTTTCTGGTACTGGAACACGGTTCTTAAATCATTTTTTATTATGGAATCTGGAACTGGTGATGATATTTTAAATGAACTTTTCACTATGAATAATAATCCGTTGCTAAAATTATCCCTTAAAGATTTAGCAACAGATGGAAGTAAAACTGCTAACATAGCATCAAACATGGAAATACTGCAATTAACGAGAAGAATAGAAAATAACTTTCACAAATTAAAAAACATACAATGGCAGAGGCAGCATATGGAGGCGTGCCTCAGCTTCAAGATAGTCCCAAGGGGACTAAGAATTCTTAAGATGCCGACTTTTGGCACAACATACCCTGACTTGTTAGGGAAATGGCAAAAACTTAACCTGGAAACCAGCTATGGGTATATCAGGTTATTAATAGAACAATATCAACTGATAGAGAAGAATCTAATGGAAGATATTAGTGAGATGGAAAAGAAGTTAAGAATCCTTCTCGACCCAGATGGGATAGAAAATTTCCTTAAAGATCTGACTACCTCTGTGAAAATGCTTGATAATAAATTAAAATCTGATAAGAAGAAAAAACTGGAGAGAGACTACAACGATTTCAGGAGAGGCCAGATATTCTCTTGGCCGAGAGAGAACATTTGGAAGAACAATAATGTTACATTCAAAGGAGCCACGGGCAGTGATTTAATCACCAATGAAAAACCGGCGAAAAGAAAGGAAGTCATGAATATTCATGAGAATGGAGAGAGAGACACACCTATTATGCTGACGTCATCTGGAAACGTTACCAACTGTTCTACTAGTTTGAATGCCATTCCTAAACCGAGAGTGGTTACTACTTACGCTACAGTAAATACTGGGAAGAATATAATTAATGAGATTGACACTAATCCATTTTTGCATGATAAAACAACGGAATTGTCAACAGCGGAGATAGAAGCGAATGCTGATGTCCGCCCGAAAATAAGAGATACAAGAGGTACGAACAAAACAACTAATAACGGCTGCATCTCATATGAAGAGGACAGCCTGATAGAGAATGAGGACAATCACTCTTTTCCCTTCCCCATACGGGCTGCAGGGAAACAAGCATGGTCACCATACAACAGAGTGCAGGGAAACAAGCATGGTCACCATACAACAGAGTGCAGGGAAACAAGCATGGTCACCATACAACAGAGTGCAGGGAAACAAGCATGGTCACCATACAACAGAGTGCAGGGAAACAAGCATGGTCACCATACAACAGAGTGCAGGGAAACAAGCATGGTCACCATACAACAGAGTGCAGGGAAACAAGCATGGTCACCATACAACAGAGTGAAGAAAAGGAAGAACTCAGAAGAGAGGCTCGAATTCCAGAAGAAGATTCTGCGTCCCATACAGAAAGACTAACTGTGAATATTTACAGGTATGAATTAAATGAAAATGAACTTTCCTTACTTGATAAGGGTTTATCTTTCATACCTGCTGCTAGTGCTGACATTGCTGATGTTATTATAGATGTTAAAATGTTTGTCAGGAATTTAGGTTTGAAACTACTATTCACAGGTAATGATAATGCGAAAGATGCAAATGTATTTAAAAAAACATCAACGTTTATACTACAGTTATGCCCTGCACTTGAGGCTTTTGAGAAAGCTTGTGAAAGGGATTTAATAGCCAGTGATATGACTAATGTTAAACCTGAGTTTTATAATTTGAATCATGCTGAACGTGAAGCATTAAAAAGCCTACAAAATAACACCAATATTGTCATTAGGCAAGCTGATAAAGGGGGTTCAGTAGTAGTATTAGACAGGACATTGTATCATATGAAAATGAAAGATTTATTGAAAGAAACAGACACATATCATTGTTTGAATGCTGTGACTTTAGATAAAGTGATTAAAAGTGTTCCTGAGATGTTATATGATTTCTTGTTATGTAATATAATAGATGAAAATCTATACAAGTATTTTTTGGTTGATAAGCCAGTCATTCCAACCTTCAGAGGTCTACCAAAGATACACAAAAATTTATATGACCCCCCAATGAGACCTATTGTATCGGGTAAAGGCTGGGCCACTGAGCCTATGACTATTTACCTAGAGAAACAATTCAAACCAATAGTGAATAACAATGAGTCCATAATTAGAGACACAGAGGAGTTTTTATACAGCTATGCTGAGTACTTACATTCACATAGTGACTATACCAGTGATTTACTGGTTACATTAGATGTTGTTTCCCTTTTTACATCTATACCAAATCAAGTAGGGATAGAATATGTGAGATTGCTACTACTTGAGAAAAACATTCCTAATAACCAGGTCATACAATGGATGCTTATTCTAGAATTGGTACTTGAGAATAATGTTTTTTTATATGATAACAATTATTATTTACAGAAAAAGGGTGTAGCGATGGGCACACCATGTGCTAATTCATATGCAAACCTTGTGATGGCATACTGGGAAGGAACTTATGTTTTAGGAAATGCACTCTTTGGAGAGAATATTAAGCTGTATAAATGTTTTGTGGATGATGTATTTCTCCTGTGGGGTGGTACACCCGAAGAGTTGGATCAGTTTTTAGTTTATATAAATGGAACAACTGATTTTCTGAGATTTGAATGTTCTAAATCATTTGATAGGATAGAATTTTTAGATGTTCTCATTAGTAAAGATAAGAACACTGTTAATACGGATTTGTTTAGAAAACCTTGTCGAAAGAATAATCTATTACACTACAACAGTATGCATCCTAGACACCTCTATCCTAACATAGTCAGAGGTCAGACATTAAGGGTCTCTAGGCTAGTAACAGATGCTATAAGACATCATGAACAATGTGAGACACTAAGAGATGAATTTTTAAATAGAGGATACAATAAACAAGTATTGAACAAAATATTTCAGGATAATTCGTTGGAAAGAGAGGATAGGGGTAGACCATTCCTACATAGGACTGGCAAAGATGGCAATAGTATAAAAAGATTTAAGACAGGAACAGTTAAGAATAGAATAGTGATACCTTTTACAAACAGGAATAATACTATTAGAAATATTTTAACTAATAATTGGGGAATGTTATTGGTAGACGATAGGCTAAAAGATATTATAGGTGATAGGCCTGATATTACATATAAGAACATGAAATCCCTCAAGAGGTTACTCTGCTATGAAAATAATATAAAGGTAGCTCCCTTAACACAAAGGAAGGGTACGTTTCCATGCAGACATTGTAATCAATGTAGCTATATAACAAAAGAAAATAGTTTTACACATCCTGTTAATGGTAATAATTTCAAGTTTGATAGATATGCTGATTGTAGATCCAGGGACTTGATATATTTGGCAAAATGTTCATTATGTAAATTATTCTATATAGGAAAAACTAATAGAACATTACGGGAAAGAATTAGGGAGCATATATATGCCATAAATAGAGAGGATGATAGGAATGCTTTAGCCAGACATGTATTGAGTCTAGGATCTAAACACAAATTCACGTTTCAAGTACTAGAGCTAGTCAATAAAACAGATAGACTTGGTGATATAAAGAACTTCACTGAAGAAAAGGAAAACAAATGGATATTAAGGCTACAAGCACATAGAGGCCATGGCCTCAATGATAAAATATCACTCAAACCTTTTCTAAAAGGGAGACCTTATAGTCATTAATATCCATACATGCACAGTAAACAAGTTAATATAACTTGTATACACTATCTCTGTACATGCATACTTAGCCAAACATTCACTGTAAGTATGTACGAACATACACATTTTTTATATATATATATATTTTTCACACACACACATATATATATATATATATATATATATATATGTATGTTCAATAATTTTGTTATTATTATCTTCATACACTATTCTAGTTATTAATTTAGCTATGCCACATATGATAGTGTTAAACATGTGACACCATTTTATAGCTTGTTCTTAGAAGTTGTAGGTTACTTTATATTAGTACTGCCAATTATTATCATTTTAAATTGTTCTATTCTTAATTTTAGTAGATATGTCTTGTATAATATATAAGTATATTGCATTTACTATATATACAGTCACAAGATATAGTCTTTTATATAAGCTACTAACATAGCAATACACCTTTAACAAGGGATGACTGTGATAGAGTTTTAATTATTCTAATTGCTTTAATTATTCAGTTAACTATGAGTATATAAGAACACATTTTTTTAGATGTATTTTAAGTCTGAAGAAGCGTTGTTAAAACGTGAAAGCGCTTACTCCTTCCTACAGCTGTTCGTTTGATGTTTTTAATTCTCTATTAAAGCCTGAAGAATCATCGTGGTGTGCCTCTTTTGTGTTTTTGGATACAAATAGGACTTTTCTTAAGAGACACCATCCAGTACTGGTTTGTCTTTGTTGCAACAGCAGGCCTTTATCAAGATTATGCCACCTGAGCAGAACACAGAAACCTTACTTTAAATGCATAGAAAGAGCACTCACAAAGAGAAAATACAAGTCTCAGTATGAAAAAGCAGTTTACAATTTAGTAATTAAATAAAATGCAGTTATAGTAATGCACACTATTACAGCTACTAGATATAGATATACAGCTGATATATATATATATATATATATATATATATATATATATATATATATATATATATATTTTTTTTTTTTACTTTCTGGTCATTTATGTCTACATAGGGCACTGCTACCCCCTTGATGGAATAACACCAAGAGAGATTGCTTGCAAGTGTAATGCTACAGCAAAACAAATTAAACAAACTACTTTGACAAGGTGGTTTCAAGCACTGGAGACATTTAGAATATTTTAAAGGCAGAATAAACAAATAAAGCAAAAGTAAAACAATAGCACTCTAAACAATTAACTGAAGTGTAAAACAGTAAAATAAATGTATCTACCAAGGATGGAGTAGGATTAAATCAGGACCTCCTCAGAGTGTGGCAAGGGTGCCAAGCAGATGAGACCTCTGGAAAAATTAGCAAGAGACAATTTGTAGTAAGGAAGGTTTACTCAAGTGCAATAGGGGTTTGTTGGCTGGGCTCTTAGTATTATGGATTTATGGAAAACAATGGGTGGGAATTAGCATTATGGGTTTTTGGAAAATAATGGTTAGAAAAGTACTTAAATAGGTTACACACCAGACAATAGCAATGAAAGATGGGAGGGAGCGGCTTTCGAAGTCAGGTTACCATATGATGTGGAAGTCAGAGATACAGCCTTTTAAAACCATAACAAGTGAAGGGTGGAAAGTTTGGGGAAAACTTTCAAACTGCAGCTCAAGTCCTGTGGTTAGAATTTCAGAAACTTTTAGCTTAATGTCTTGGAGGGGAAAACTCAAAGAACAGGAGAAAAACAGTAGCAAGGTAAGCAGAAAGGCATTGGAATTCAACCTTAGAAGTACAAAATGTACCTCCACACAAGTCACTATAAGTGAAACTTAAAATATTTTAGCAGAATTTAAATAAAAGTTTTTTGTTTTTATTTCTCTTTTGAGCTATTGACAAAAAGCTTGTGTCTCACACCTCTCAGTGTCTTGAACAAAAGACAAGCTTGTGACAATATCCCCGGATTCAGCTTAAATAACATGAAGGATGATTTAACTGCCACCCCCCAACACTGTTCACCCTCATCCTCTGTAAGGATTTTTTTCACATGTGAATGGTGAATAGCTACAGTCATTCCCTTGCATAAGGGAAGACCTTTAACATACCCATGTGATAACAGACCCATAAGTCTGACCACTCTCATATGCAAATCTCTGGAAAGACTTATTACCATGGAACTAATCAATAAGGACATAGGGAACTTCCATCCTCTAAATCCATCTCATTTTAGACACATCAAGGGCAGGTCATGCATAATGAATCTGGTGGACCTCTTTGAAAAGGTCATGAAAGGAATGGATGAAGGTAAAACAGTACAAACTGCATACCTTGTCCTGACTTAGACTTTTGACACAGTCTCCCACTCAGGCTTAGTAGAAAAAGTTTGCAAGTTGGGAATAAATCCCTACTCCACTCACTGGATTGTCAACTGGCTCACAGGTATGATGTGGGAGATCAAAATAGGGAATGCTATCTGCATAAACAGACCAGTCCATAGGAGTTTGGTGCTGACCCCACCCCTGCTTGGCATATTTTTCTCTAAAGTAAAAGCCAGTGCCAAAGAACTCTGGCTGACTATGTTTTCAGATGACTGCAAGACAGGAATGTTTATTGAATCCCCAAATGACTTAGCCATCCTGAAAGAAGGTTTGTCCCAAACAAATATATGATACCAGAATTACGGACTGAAGCTAAATGCCAAAAAATGCTTTATGTTACCCTTTGGGAAGTTGTGGATCCCAGGGAATTATTACATTGAATATATATCCCTGAGACCTGACCATGTTGTTCAGGATTTAGGAACTTATGTGGGCAGTGACCTAACTTTCAACTAACATATCCACTGTTGTATAAAGTCCTTTTATATTGCACAGTTTATAAACAAAGGGATTATAAATAGATTCAGAGAGATGTCATTGCTCCCCCTTAACTCCTCTCTCATTAGACCAGTCATTGAGTATATTGCCTCCTTTGGCTTGTACCTGTTTAGAAATTTGCAACAAATGGAACACCCACAGAGATATCATACTCAAAGAGATAAACACATTGTCCTACGTGGACCAAGAGTGTTGCTTCAAAGTCTTGTTACTATACTCAGTATCCTACACACTTCTAAGACATGACCCGTGTCTGGCATACAAGGCACCCTCCAGCCCACTACTGATGGAACAAATGCACAAAAGCAAGTAAATTGGCATCAGAAATACTCAGTCCATGGATCTAAGCCTCTTCTGCAACATCAAGAGAATGATTTGGAGTGACAGGTATATGTAACAGGATACCACTGCTCTGGAATAGGGTCCTCGTGCTCATAAAACAAAGCTCATCCCTGTCCATTTTCAAATGCAACTATGATCTATGGATGGATAATAGAAAATTTACTCAGGACAGCCCCCTGTACTATTAATGGATAGATGCAGCTACAAAATGCTTTATCCTCTGCATTGCTCACCTCAAATTAACTATAGTATGACCCCAGTTTTTGTCATTAGGGGTAATATATAATCATCAGCCATGGGATGGGTAAGGCCACTCTAAAAGAAAATGGATAGTTCAATTCAAGTGCCAAAATGGAAATTGTCTAGGCTTAAAATGGCCCCAAAGGGCTGGTAGCCTGGTAATTACATATGAACCTATGTAAGAATTTTTAGTGATGTGTGTATCAGTGCTGTAATACTGCAGTTCCTAATAAAAATAAAATTGTGTATTTCCTTCTCATATTAAATCACAGTAAGACTATAGTGCAGTATTCCAACTGATTGTGCAGTATACACCTGTATTTAAATGACATACATGAGATATACGACTTAAAAGTCATGTGCAATGCAAGAAAAGAAACTTTCATTTTTTTACATTAAAAGTGCATGCTAGCATTCTTATGTGTAAAAATAAAAGTTTGTTTCATGGCATTTTTTAAAAAAATATATGTTTAAAAAAGCTTCCAAATACAGAATTTATTTTGCTTTAGCCTTATTTACGGTGTTATGCTGGCAGGAGGCAAGTGTATCACTTTGCGGTCCATCTCTAATTATGCTGGATTAACAAGAGTAAATTCTTGTGACGCAATTATGTAATTTTCAACCTGTTAAATTAGCAATTTTGCAGAAAACTCACTCCAGGCTCCATTCTTTACAGCAGTATCTTCTGACATTTCCACACACCACACAGCCCCTAACTTCTTCCAGTCTACTACATCTAAACTAAATATTCACTCACTCGTTGCATAGACAATGCCTCACCTTTGCATTGTTTCACTATACACTTGAAAACTTGAAGACCCCTTGAGCATATTAAAGACATATTAATATATTTTCCATTCTTGTTACCTCACTACTAAATATTCTTTCATCTCTGAAAAAATATGCAATACCAACATTTATAGTGGTAGTATAAGCACCATTGATTTATTAACTGTTGCCATGATCATTATATGCCTTTAACAATAATTATTCAGAGATATATATATGCATCTGTACTTTCTTTTATGCAGTCTGTTAAGGAACATTTCATTATTTATTCATTTGATATTTATATATCCCCAGAACTTATAAATTATTGTATATCTGACATGATTAATAACCCTGAAAATGAGTGCAGAGATACAAATCTATAAAATTCTGTTTGTGTGTGTGTGTGTATGTATGTATGTGTGTGTCTGCTTGTCAAATTATAATTTGATAACTGAAACAATAAGATTTACATTATTAATCACACCCCATAAACTAAACATCCTGTTAAGCAGCCCATACAGCTCAACACTACTGATCTCAAAAGCAAACCTAACAGGTTTTCCGTTATCATTAACTTACATCAACTGCTCATACTAAAGTCACATCTGCTGCAAACGTTGAACACAACTTGTCCCAGCTATGTGGCTAATAGTGTGTTTCCATAATTCTTAATATATTTCATCATGTTGCTTTATGCACATATTTCAAAATGGTGTAGGCTGTTTTTTCATCTTGAACATGCAACAAGGCTTTTCTGCAAATTCAACACTTAATGAAAACAATCACAATGAATCCTCAATGGCTATGTCCTACAGAATGTCAGCTACTGATCATGAGTCTTTTTTTTTTTTTTGCCTTATTGTATTTAAATTACAATTTAACAAATCTACTGTATATGAAATATACATTGCATAAACCATTTTAACAATGATTTTTAAGTCAAGCTCAAGTTAACATAAAATAAAAAATAGGATGTGCACCTTAAAGAAGAAAAACGTAAAAAATGCATTTATGAATTTTTAGAGAATGTTTAAAAATCAATGAAAAAACAAAACAAAATTGCTTCAATTAATTTACAGAGAATAACAACATAGGTTCATAGGCTCATAGGTTCATACTAGGCTATCTGCCCTAGGGCATTTATAAGCCTAGCCAGAGTGTGTATGGCTTTCGCCACCCATTTTAAATTAATTTTGCTATGCCCTTTTTCGAGGTTAGTATACCGTGCCTCTGTCTAACAGTGACACAGAAGTGATACCCGGGGTAAACCTACGATCTCCCATCCACTCATCAAGATTCCTCTTGAAGAGAGTCAATGAGGGACTCTGCCTAACCTGGACTGGGATTTTATTCCAGAGTGAAGGGAGCCTCTGGGTTATGAATCTGTCCCTCCAGCATGTCCTATTTATTTCAGTGCTGAGGTTTAAGTCCCTCGAGCGCGTAGCTCGATGGGATTTGGATTTTCTGAGGTGCAGCATGTCCATTAATTCCGGGTTGGGCATGGCTTTATACGTCAGGCACAGATCGCCTCTGAGCAGGCGGTATGCCACTGAGTAGAGCTGGAGTTTCTTTAACCGGGCAGCATACGGCATCTGTTTGAGCCCCTTGATCCTCTTGGTGAGGTACTTTTGGGGTCTTTCCAGTTGCTGCAGGTGTCTGGTAAGGTACATCCCAAAAAGGGCATTGTACTCAATTATGGGCCTGATAAAGGATGAGTAAAGAGGCACGATGACCTCCCCTGATCTAGATGTGAATCCCTTCATGATTAGGTGGGCTATATAAAATGTTTTTCTAACCACTTTGGCCACGTGGTTTTCAAATGAGAGATTGCTATCAACTTGGGTCCCCAGGTCCCTAATTACTTCTTCTGTACTTAATGGATTAACACCTATGTGGTAATTTGTGGGCACTTTGTTTTTGCCAAAGGGGATGACTATACACTTTTTGGCGTTTAGCTTGAGGCCATGGCTCTGGCACCAGTTGTCTGTTTCTATGAGGCCCTTTTGGAGGATGCTTGTGTCAGCTGGAGAGTCTATTATGGCGCCCAGTTTGCAGTCATCTGCGAACTTGGTCAGCCACAGTCCTTCCATGTTGGCCTGTACCTCCGAGAAATATATACCGAACAAGAGAGGTCCCAAGACTGAGCCTTGTGGGACGCCACTTGTAACTGGTTTGGAGTCTGACATGGCTCCAGCTATTCTAACCATGTGGGTTCTGTCCTTGAGCCAGTTTGCAACCCATCTAGTGACATAGGGGTTTATATTTAAGCTGGTGAGCTTATTTATAATGCCCAAGTGGGGTATTGTATCGAAGGCTTTTGCGAGGTCCAGGTAGGCTGTGTGGACCACCTTCCCCTTGTCAATGGCCTTGGTGATTGTTTCAAAGAAATCGACCAGGTTTAAGAGGCAGGATCTGCCCTTAACAAAGCCGAACTGGGTAGGATCAAGTGTCTGTAGGTCCCCAATATCTTTATTTATAAGGTCCATGATGATCCTTTCCATAGCTTTGCAGACCAAGCTAGTGAGACTTATGGGGCGATAGTTTCCAGGATCTGTTGAGGCACCACCTTTGTGGAGAGGGACCACTGTTGCTGTACGCCACTCTTTGGGTACATATCCTGTAGTAAGGCTGAGATTGAACTCTTCTTGGAGTTCATGTAGGACGCAGCCCGGGACACCGTCTGGTCCCATTGATGCTGTGTTTCTTGCTTTGGAGAGGGCAGCTCTTACCTGAGCATCTGAGATGTCAGGGGGCAGCACTCTGCTGGGATAGATATTAGCCCTTTTGGTGGGGTGGGGGGGGAGAAGTTTGCGCTGAAGCTGTCAGCTAGGATGTTGGCAATGTCTGTGGGTTCGGTGTATTTTTTGTCATTTTGGACTAATTCTGAGCATATCTGGGAATTCCCACCCAGGTTCCTAACATAACTAAAGAAAGCCTTGTGATTATCCTTAGTGTCCTGTGCAATTTTTCTCTCGAAGCTGGCCTTAGACGATTTTATAAGTTCCCATAGTTTTTTGCTAATACTGATCAGAGATGCCTTCCCTTTTTGGGATTTTGCTCTGTCATGCAGTAGCTTCCTCCTTCTATTGTATAGTTTGTTTATGGCTGTGGTCCACCAGACAGGATGTCTGCCTTTGGAGGATTGGGTCTTGGTTTTATTTGGGATTGCATGATCCATGCATTCCTGAAGGTGTTCATAGAATGCGTTTATAAAGGATTTTGTGGTCTGGGCCGTATTATCCACAGGCCCGGGGGCTTTGAAGGATTCCACCTCGGTTTTGAGGAGTGTGAAATTTGCTTTAGAGAAGTTTTTCACTGTGGTTTTCTGGGCATGGGGTGGGGTCAGGATGTGAATATCCAGTGAGATTAGTTTATGGTCTGATCTTACCAGTGAGGGACACACTTCTGGTCTGGAGCATAAAGTCCCCATGTTGGTGATGATCAGGTCCAGTATGTTTTCCCCTCTTGTGGGAGTGGTAACAAGTTGTTCCATAGCATTTGAGTTTATAAATTCTAGGAACCTTTGGGCTAGGGTGTTGGCGCTAGAGTAATGCTTCCAGTCTATGGTTGGGTAGTTGAAGTCACCCAATATAATGGTGTTTGGAGAGACCTTCATATTTTCCAGTGTTCTCAGGAAGGCCGAGTGGGGTTCCTGGGTTTGGGAGGGTGGTCTGTAGCAGGCTATAAACTAGAAGGCAGTTTTACCCACTGTTAGTTGCACATGGATAGTCTCTGATGCTTCGTGCTGTGCCACCAACCTGGAGGTGTGGGTATCTTTGACGAATATTGATACTCCCCCTCCTTTTGTGGTTCGGTCCAGGTTTTGGGGCCGAAAAGCATGGTATGAGGTATAACCTGGTAGTGCTGGGGTGCTCTCGAGAGCCTTGAACCAGGTTTCTGTTACTGCACAGATATCGATGTTCTCCATGCTAAGGAGAGTTTCGAGTGCGTGCATCTTGAGGTTTAGACTTCTGGCGTTGAGTAGCATTACTCTTAGTTTCTTATCCCTTGTGATACCAATGGAGGTGGGTTTGTCTTTTGAGCCTTACCTAAAAAAGGCACTATGGGGGTAGCAAGAGCCTTTGCCAATATCCGAAAGCCCAGGGGTGACAGGTGCAAGCCGTCCCTAGCGAAGTATCATGGCTTGTCGAGCATGTCATCCCAGGCTGACAGGTATTGGATCCCCTTTGAATGACACCAATACTTAAGACAATTGTTGAAATTGATAATCTTGTCTTCATACTGTGGCATCATTCTTGGTGAGGGTAAGATGCTACTCAAGGTCTGGGTCATACCGGCCTGGGCTACATGCTCAGAGAGCTCCTCTATGTCTCTTTTCATGTAGTCCAGGGAGGTACATCTCAGGTCATTCACACCAGTATGGACAATGACTGAGTCATATTTGTACTTGCCTTGGAGTGACCTGAGTGCTTGTGTTATGTGGCGGATCCTAGCGCCCGATAGGCAGCTCACCGTGACCTTCTCCTTGTTTAGCCTGGTGAGCGGGACGTCAGTGTGCCTGATGATAGAGTCACCTATTACAAGTGTATCAGGTGTGTTGTTTAGCCTTAAGGGCTGTGACTGTTCGGCACACTGGCTTTGTGAGCTATGTGTTGCACGTGTTTTGTTTTGGGGTAGCGGTTGCTTGGGTGTCTGTTTTGGAGGTCTCTGCTGCTTAGGCAGATTTTTATTTAGAACCTCCAAGTATGTTTTTGTGTGTTTATGTGTTTGGTTTGCTGTCGTGGTAGGTCTATGTGAGACTGGAATTGTAGTGAGTGTGGTTTCCTTCTCCTCCTGACTGGTTACGCCAGTACTGAGTTGAGAGAGCTTAGCCTCCAGTTTGGCTATATGGTTGCATCTCTCACATGTGTTGGAATTTGTTGGGAGGAGGAGAGGGTTGTCTGTGTACATTAGGCAGTTGTAACATTGCCTCAAGATTCCCAGGTTCACCAGCTGGACCGGAGAGGAGATTAACAACTGAACTTTGGACATGCTAGAATAGTATTGGGAATTCCTTTATAATTGAAAAAAAAGGGCCAATGCGGAACAAGTTACTCAAGGGGAGTTTGTGAGGGTGTAGTGTTTTTAATTTTTTAGTGCTGACTTATATAATTGCTTTAGTGAGCAAGTGCTAGGCTTTAGCATAGGAATAGGGTGTTTATTATGAGAACTAGATCAGTTCCAAGGCTCAAACCCAAATAAGCGGCGCTGCTCGATGCCGCACTATGCACAAAATCACGCAAAGCCGCGCAACAGCAGGTTTTATACAGGCGGACTTGAAAGAGATAGAAATTGGCCCAAAACAGCCAACAGACTACCAGATTCCTGTGCTGGGAACACTCCTCCAGGGACAGATAGGGTGCTCCAAGCTTCCCACTGCCACTGGTGAACAAAGAAGCCTCCCTCTATCCAAGAAAGGAAATGGCAACACAGGAACTTTCCAAAAGTCCAGAATACAGCAAAGCCTGTATTTGGACTACTCTAGGTCAGGAAAGATGGGAAACAAGGATAACTTTTTTTTTTTCTTTTTTGCAACAAACAGCAGGAAATTGCAATAAATATGTAACACAGGCTATCGCACTTGAGTGTGTAACCTCAACAAGTAAATGCAACAAACAGGACAAACTTTAAAAGTGCAGGTGCAAAAACAACTTTAGACAGTTTAAAACAGTTCAAGAAGCAGAAATACTTGCAGTTTAGCTAGATCGGACAGTCTCCCAGATAGTAGCAGGAAAAAAAAACACTTTTATCAGGTTAGCAGTCGCTCTTTTGGCCTCTCTGCTGCTAGCACCACTCTGCCGGACCAAAAGGAGCTTGGCTGAGTAGTAACAAGTGCAAAAACCTCGCCAAAGCGGGTTTTATACAGGGGGACTCTAAAGAGCTAGAAATTGGCCCAAAACGGCCAATCGACTACCAGATTCTTGTGCTGGGAACACTCCTCCAGGGATAGATAGGCTGCTCTAAGTTCCCCACTGCCACTGGTGAACAAAGAAACCTCCCTCTATCCAAGAAAGGAAATGGGCAACACAGAAGCTTTCCAAAAGTCCTGAATACAGCAAAGCCTGTATTTGAACTACTCTAGGTCAGGAAAGACGGGAAACCAGGATAATTTTTTTTTTTTTTCTTTTTTTCAACAAATAGCAGGAAAATGCAGTAAATATGTAACACAGGCTAGCACACTTGAGTGTGTAGCCTCAACAGGTAAATGCAACAAACAGGACAAACTTTAAAAGTGCAGGTGCAAAAACAACTTTAAACAGTTTAAAACAGTTCAAGAAGCAGAAATATTTGCAGTTTAGCTAGATCGGACAGTCGCCCAGGTAGTAGCTGGAAAAAACACTTTTATCAGGTTAGCAGTCACTCTTTTAGCCTCTCTGCTGCTAGCACCACTCTGCAGGACCACGAGGAGCTTGGCTGAGTAGTAACAAGCGCAAAAACCTCGCCAAAGCGGGTTTTATACAGGGGGATTTGAAAGAGCTAGAAATTGGCCCAAAATGGCCAATAGACTACCAGATTCTTGTGCTGTGAACACTCCTCCAGGGATAGATAGGCTGCTCTAAGCTCCCCACTGCCACTGGTGAACAAAGAAGCCTCCCTTAATCCAAGAAAGGAAATGGCAACACAGGAACTTTCCAAAAGTCCAGAATACAGCAAAGCCTGTATTTGGACTACTCTAGGTTAGGAAAGATGGGAAACAAGGATTATTTTTTTTTTTTTCTTTTTTTCAACAAATAGCAGGAAAATGCAGTAAATATGTGACACAGGCTAGCGTACTTGAGTATGTAGCCTCAACAGGTAAATGCAAAAAACAGGACAAACTTTAAATTACAAGCACAAAAGTGCGCTAAAGCTGGCTTTAAAGCAGGGGGTTAGAAAGAGATAGGAAATGGCCCAAAACGGCCCATAAGCTACAGGTCACTGGGCTGGAACCACTCCTCAAGGGACAGATAGGCTGCTCAGAGCTCCCCACTCTCACTGGTGAACAAAGAAGCTTCCTCCTATCCAAATAAGGATATGGGCAACGCAGGAACTATGACACAAAATGGCCCATAAGCTACAGGTCACTGGGCTGGAACCACTCCTCAAGGGACAGATAGGCTGCTCAGAGCTCCCCACTCTCACTGGTGAACAAAGAAGCTTCCTCCTATCCAAATAAGGATATGGGCAACACAGGAACTATGACACAGCCCAGAGATCAGCAATACCTGAAGACTGGACTATTCTAGTTCAGTAAAGGCGGGAAACAGGGATTTTTTTTTTTTTTACAAAGTAGCAGAAATTAGGTACAGAAACACAGTAAATGCTATAATTCGGCTAGCGCACTTGAGCGTGTAGCCTACCAATTAAACTAAGCAAAAACAAACTTTAAAAGTGCAAAAAAAACCTCAGAAATACAGGCAGGAATGCAATAAAACAACTTTACAAAGCTTATTTAGTAAAAAAAAAACAGAAAAGTCTATATATACAGAAAATCAGCTAAAACACACAAACACTTCAGATGCAGTGCAGCCTAGAGCACTTGAGTTGTAGCAACATTAAGGCTATTACAGTTATAATAAATGCTCTGAAATATACTGTATATTTTCCAAAATGTTTGAGAAGCACAGTCAGAACACAAGGAGGTTCAGGCGAAAGAAAAAAGAAAAGTTTTGTTTTACTTTTTGAAAGGGAAAAAGGAGGAACAGAAGGCCTTATCAAATGTTCTCTCTGTATTAGGCAGAATGAGCTAATGACACTAGACTGGGAGGAGTGTCACAGTAGGGGCGGGCAACTGCAAAACCACCAAGTATAAGAGCAAGACACCAACAGGGAGGGAGAGTGAGACAAAATAGCCTACAGACAGCAAGCACTAGAGACACAAATGAAAGTTTTTAAACAGATAGGGATTTGTAAAGATACAGAATAGACAAAGTGCTATATATATATTAAATTTTAAAAACAGTAATATGTAAAAATAATCAAAAAAAAAGAATCAAGATACTTATATTTTCAGCTCAGTTGCGGTCAACAACTTATCCAGTCTGCACTGTGTATAAAGACAGAAACCCTATCAAAGTTAGGGCTTAAATACCAGAACAGAATTTTTTTTTACAAGAACACAAAAGAACCAGCCCCCACTAGCCAAAAGATAGTTACACGGAGAAAAGGCTTCAATTAAAACAATAGCCTACAGACAACAAGCACTAGAGACACAAATGAAAGGTTTTAAACAGATAAGGATTTGTAAAGATACAGAATAGACAAAGTGCTATATATATATATTAAATTTTAAAAACAGTAATCTGTAAAAATAATCAAAAAAATCAAGATACTTATATTTTCAGCTCAGTTGCGGTCAACAACTTATCCAGTCTGCACTGTGTGTAAAGACAGAAACCTTATCAAAGTTAGGGCTTAAATACCAGAACAGCTTTTTTTTTTTTTTTTACAAGAACACAAAAGAACCAGCCCCCACTAGCCAAAAGATAATTACACAGAGGAAAGGCTTCAGTTAAAACAATAGCCTACAGACAGCAAGCACTAGAGACACAAATGAAAGTTTTTAAACAGATAAGGATTTGTAAAGATACAGAATAGACAAAGTGCTATATATATATATTAAATTTTAAAAACAGTAATCTGTAAAAATAATCAAAAAAAAATCAAGATACTTATATTTTCAGCTCAGTTGCGGTCAAAAACTTATCCAGTCTGCACTGTGTGTAAAGACAGATACCCTATCAAAGTTAGGGCTTAATACCAGAACAGCTTTTTTTTTTTTTTTTTTTTTTTACAAGAACACAAAAGAACCAGCCCCCACTAGCCAAAAGATAATTACACAGAGGAAAGGCTTCAGTTAAAACAATAGCCTACAGACAGCAAGCACTAGAGACACAAATGAAAGTTTTTAAACATATAAGTATTTGTAAAGATACAGAATAGACAAAGTGCTATATATATATTAAATTTTAAAAACAGTAATCTGTAAAAATAATCAAAAAAAAATCAAGATACTTATATTTTCAGCTCAGTTGCGGTCAACAACTTATCCAGTCTGCACTGTGTGTAAAGACCTATAAGGCAAACACCTTAGCCATTAAGCCACCCTCCCAACCTCCCAACAGAGGAAAAAATTAACCAAAAGGGAACAAACAAAGGATTAGCTTAAGAAGGGAATGTAATTTAAGAATATATATATACTCAAATATTAGCCAGATGGAAACTGGAGACAAAAATTGAACTACAGGTCACTAGAGGATATTGGTAACGTATTACCATAATCAAAAATAATTTACAGCTTAAAAATGTGATGTCCTTGTGTTTGCATTTCTCAGTATTGAATTGTAAAACCATTTATTTTAGGAAGAACGGTCAAATTGCTTAATGGTGAATTACATTGTGAGAAAAAAATAAAGCAAAAAATAAATGCAACGGACATCAGTCACTGGTATATGAAAATAATGCAAGAGAAAGTAGAAAATTGTGTTACATAAATTACATTCAATGCATTTATACTCAGAAACAGCTTCTGAAGCATGGTTTGCTTGAGCATGGGAGTGGTAATACTAAAAACAAAGGCAAGTACTGAAAACAGAAGAGTACTGTGAAAATTCCCATCTCCCCTTTAAGTCTGCTATAGGGTAGTATACTCAAATAGGTGGATATTTACTGCATGTTGTTTGATTTTCAGTTTTAGTCAATTATGATGACAAATGCAGATATCTGCATTACTTTTAAAAGGTTTTGTCCTCACATGAGAAAATGACATCAGGTTTCAGACGTTGCTTTGCAGAATCATTTTAAAATATTCTACATTACATTTCTGTTGCTATAAAATCCAATGCAACATGGTTTCCAGGTGTACCACCAAATGTCTGGCCATTCAGGACAATCTACTTATTTATCAACATTTCCATTACAATATTCATCACTCTGCCTGGATAAATGGTCCACTGAAAATAATACTTAATATATCTCTCAAAGCATGCCATTAGTAATGACAAGAAATCCATTCAACATTAAAAAAGTCTGTTTATTAACTGTTCACCATTTCTTTCTGAAAACATGCCCTATTCACAGTCTGCAAGGTAGCTTCAGATATTATATACTTGTTGCTTTTAAATGTGTAGTGTACATGGAGCTTTTTCTCATTGGGCCCCCACCAAAAAGGCATCTTGCATGGCCGCAGTCTAACAATCTCAGTAAGGAACCACCTCTTCCTTTACACGAGGAGTTTTTTTTTTTTTTTTTCATAGTGTTTCTCAATTCTGAAATGAAAGAAAAAGTCTCAAGTCTGGTATTTCATTAGTCAAGTTTTGCTGTGATGATTTCAGGACTGGACAGCCAAGAGGCATCTGTTCCACTTCTACCAAGTTTTCCATATTAGGTTGCTTTACTGTTTACCAGTTTCACTGAAACTCATTCGGCCATACCATGTAAGGTGAAATAGCTGTAAACCAGTTTTTGTGTTTACATGGAAGCAAATTTCTAATACCCAAATTTAGTTGTCGCATTGTCTTTAACCCTGACTAATAAAACTAGCTCTGGTACTATTAGACTTCCTGTAAGTTAAACATGAGTCAAAAAGATACCCATTTGGTCTCCTTAGCTTAACTAAATGCTTTCAGTAAGTTTGGGCATTATGTAAGTTTTTGTATTTTGAGGGATCTTTTAGTCAGGAATGTTCCTGGATATCAAGCTTGTTGTGAATGACCTATGATGCCCTTAATTCCTTCATCTGTCATTGAGTCAGTCATTCTTAACATGTTGCCCGGGTGGTTTGCTCTTCTTCAAAGCTGTATCCATGTTGTTCCACAAGAAAAGGTAAAGAAAATAGCGGACCTATTAGGTCACCTTTTCAATTACTTTGTCTTCTGATGTTCCTGTCTTACAGCCTGGCTTGAAAGTTTGAAATCACAAGTAAAACTCTAAACAAATGACTCAGTCTCTGTCAAGCAGGCAAAAATCTTGAATACACTAACAGCATTTTTTAAAAATATTATCCAGCAATGTTCTGTTTTCAGATACCAGACAAATGATAATACCGAGTACAAGGACTGCTTTGATTTGTACACCATTACAAACATGCAGTTGTGACTCTTACTGCAGCTTCGGATAATAAATGTACTCATCTTGAGAAATTTGATTTTGCCATTATTAATATTTCAGATACCAAAGAAAATATGAATACCATTTTGCAATTAATGTCTTACAAGCACATATATAAAATATACTGCAAGCTATTACTGTGGTTAATGTACAAAACTAGCCAAAATCAAAAAATTAAGCAGTATATGCAGAGGATGCTACAAAGGTCAGAACTGTAATAACATTTACAAATTCACTATGCAGTGAGCTGGACTGATGGCTGAGACTGGGGAGAAGGAAAACTGTAGAATTCATTTTCTTTGAATCTATTTTCAATTTTTTTTTTTTTTTGAAAGTGCAAAATCATTGAAATATGACTTATTTTACAATGAGTTTATGGAACACAGGGAAAACATTTTATACTACCCATTAATATCTCTAGTTACAGAGATTAAAGCAAGAATTCACTGACCACAATTGAAAGTATTTATTAATTTACGTTGTACTTCAGTATAATGGATATCCCCGTCTCTCTCTCAAATTTTTTACAAAAAAAAAAAAAAATACTGTTTAAAGAAGAAATTATTTACTGACTTTAACAAGCCTTGCCTCAGAATATAATACAGTTGCCTATAAGTAACACTTGAAACTAGAAATAAGTGTTTTCTAAGATACATCACACAGGACGAGATAATATGCTTTCAGAAGCATCATGAGATATGAATAGGAGAAAGATGACATTATTTTTGCGATTAATGTCAAGGAAGATGTAAATGAAGAAGGTGGTAACTACACCGGGTGGCAGAGCTGTCCGTTAAACCAAGTCTTACATAGTTACATTGAAAAAGTAATGCATGTTCAAGAGTCAGTGTTAAACAATGCAAGCTGGGGCTCAGTTGCTGACGGAGATAACGAGGCAGTTAACATGGTAATTACTCTGTTGTGCTCCTTTTGTATTTTCTCTCCAATTAACCAGTAAATTTCCATGACAATAAACATTGGTGACAGACCATTACACAATCCATGTGACAGATTATTGAAGAAGAGACACTGATCACTTTTATTTATCTCTTTTCATTCTATAAGATCCAGCAGCACTCATTGCTGATAAGTGCACCTTTTTATGCAGAAGTATAGTGTCAACGCACAATCACATTACAGGACACAGTACACAAATACTCGTAATGAGGTCTACAACCTTATTTAGATTATTAGATTGTAAAGCTCCCTACTTATAATTTGCAAACCTCAGAAAGGTGCAACACTGTGACATATCATTAATAGATTAAACTTCTCTTCTGTTTTTTCCTGATTTGCTTTTCAAAGGTGTGGACTAGATGCTGTAATAGAGTAAATGTTCCCAAAACATTTTGAATCATTTCAGGTTACCTAAATGGCAACAGTTTGACAAATACCAACAGTGGCAGTGTTCATAGTATGTGTGAAATCAGGAACAAAGGCATGCACATATATAGGGTTAACCAAATGTCAAGATAATGTGGTGTGGGTTGCTTCATACTATATTTGTGCATATGGGTGGGAACTTGCAATCTGACCTTTGGTTTTTATTCCTTGCTGACTACAATATCAATCTACTCATTTATGTTATTTATTTATTATTTATTTTATTTTACATTTGTTGACCAGGAATGTCTAATTGAGCTGAAGCCCTTTTTCAGCAGAGGCCCATGGAGAAAAGCTCCGGTACATACAAATATACATTAAGTACTTAATACAGATATTATACAAGTAGAATACAATGAACTCTTATACAGATTAACAGTAGGATGCACATATATTATGTAAGTAGAAAGGAATATAAGATACAAAAATCAGGTGTGTGATTTTTTTTTTTTCAAATCTTACCAGAAGTTATTTGAGTATTGCAGAGAGAAATACATTGATTGGGAAAAGCTGGGAATGGAAAGATTTCATGGAGGGTTTGAGCACTGGCAGATCCCTTTCTTATTGAAATATTCCTTTAGTGTTAGCTTAAACTGTTTGGGGTGTGCCTGTGTTCGAATCTCGAGGGGTAGTTTGTTCCATTCAATAGAGGGGTGGTAGCTATATACATTTTGTCCTGCTTTAGATTTGGGCTTGTAGATTTTTAGAAGGTCTTGGGAAGAGCTACGGAGGTTTCTTGTAGGAGCATAGTGGGAGATGATAGAGTGTAAGGCTGGATAGAATGATGGCTGATATAGGATTGAGTGTATCATTTGGAGCTGAGAGAGAAGGAGGAGTTGTGGCAGTTCGAGCCAGTTTAAGTATCTTAGTGAGAGACAGTGATGAGATCTGTAGGGTTGTTGGGTTGCAAATCTAGCTACTTTGTGATATGTAGTCTGAAGTCTAGCAATGAGAGAGGAGTTGAGGTTAGTAAGAATTTGAGAGCAATATGTTAAGCAGGGAAGAAGACAGGCATGAGTGAGGGCTATCCTGGCTTCCTGAGTAAGAAATTTGTTATTTCTATATAGTAGACCAAGCTTAAGGTGGGTTTTCCCTGATATAATGATTTATGTGGAGATCAAATTTTAGTTGGTCATCGATTGTAATACCAAGGTGTTTTGAGTTTGATTTGGCTATGATTGGTGTCTTATTGAGTGGCTGGATAGTGAAGGAGGTCTTAATGTGGTTAGCTGTTTTAGGGAGGAAGAGTAGGAGTTTTGTTTTTTTAGGGTTTAGGATTAGTTGATTGTTGGAGAGCCATGTTTCTGCAGAGTTAAAGGATGACTGGGTAGCTGTTAGGGGTTCTGGGTGAGAGTTAGTTATAGTTATGACTGTAGAGTCATCAGCATATTGTATAATAGAGGAGAGTGGGCAGGAGGTATAGAGCGAGTTTGTGAAGATGTTGAAAAGTAATGGCCCTAACATGGATCCTTGAGGGACTCCCATTTGTATTTGTAGTGGAGTAGATAGAGCAGTGTCCCATTTTACAGAATGGAATCTATCTCTTAGATAGCTTTCAAACCATGCCACTGTAACAGGAGAGAAATTGAGGTTGGACAGTTTGTTTAATAGTAGAGAGTGAGAGATGGTATTGAAGGCCTTAGAGAGGTCAAGGAAGAGACAGGAGATAAGTTTATGGTCATCTCTGGCCAGGGAAAGAGTATTGTGAAAGGATAGAAATGCCGTATAGGTACTATGCTTTGATCAAAAATTTTAAATTTTTTTTATTTTATTTTTTATTTTACATTTTTCATTTTGACTGAGCCAAAAAGGCCCTTTTTCAGCAGAGACCCGGGGAGAAAAGCTTCACAAAGAAAAATTACAGACACATTTAGTTATTTAGACATTATCAGTATACACACAAATAACAGGAGACATGTTTTTACAGTGGTATGCGGCACATAAACAGTTACAGTGGAGAGAACAAACAAAAAAAATATTAATTTTAAAAATAAAGGTAATTAATAGATTTGTGGTGTACAGCTGAAATTTGGAACATAGGTAGAATACATACATAGTACACAGGTACAGTACATACATTGTAGATTAGCCAGTGTTTGTGAGTAAGATTGAAAACTATTATCAAGTGCTCTAGATTTTGTATGTATGTGTTATCCACTTTCACTAGCCTGGGGAGCAATCATGGCACTGCCAACTTTCCTTGAGATGTTGCCTGATGAGGTCTTTAAAGGAGGCTTTGGATGATGTGTTTTGAATGCTTGTAGGGCAGAGTTCCATTTTTTAGCCACTGACCAAACATGTTGAGTAGGCATAAGTAGGTTTTCCAGAGAGAGATGTATTTTTAATGAATGTTTGTGTGTGTGTGTGTGTGTGTGTGTGTGTGTGTGTGTGTGTGTGTGTGTGTGTGTGTGTGTGTGTGTTTAGCCTGGGTTACTATAAAACAAAAATGGTTACCATTGCTGCCTTGTTTATATAATAATACATTATAAGAACAAAAATCCCTCAGACCACACCAGTCAGGAAAAGCAGTTGATTTTTATTTGGGTATGCCTATGTTGTTTTATGTTTGAAAAAAAAAAAAGGAAAATTATCCTTTACCATAAGTGTGGAAATTCTGCCCATATAGAAACAAAACAGGAGAATCATTTCCATATTATAGTGAATGTATTTTAAACAAGTGATATGATGAATGATAGTCTTTCCTCTTCATCTTTAGTTTTCATCAGGGTGTATTTATATAATCCACAATGCCACTGTTTATTAGTATGCAAGGAGTTCGACCTTAATAGCATATGACAAAATCTCATGGCTACCTCAGACTATCACTGATATCTTTCGCACCTTTGTAACCTTTGCATGGCACAGCTGAAAATGGGGCAAAACACTGTCTTGCATGTATTTCTCTACAACATACTCTCAGCTCAAAGCTTTTCAATAGGGTCTTACAAACAGTAACTGAACCTAAGTCTGTGCACATACGCAGAAACACACAGACACACACACACACACACACACACACACACACACACACACACACACACACACACACACACACACACACAGAAAAAAAACCTTGAAACTGTGTATAGCGACCATGTGAATTCTTTGTTTATTGTCAGACTTAGGATGATTTGGTTTTATTTCAGTGAATTATAACAGCATTAATCAGTTTAGCAATTTTTTATTTAGGGTGAAAACATTTAAAGGTTGTAGTTATTTTGATCTTTTGTTCCTTCGGTGTGCCTGATTTTTACTTAATATTTTGAGTTGGGGTGGTGGGGTAGGGGTATAGATATTCATCATAGCAGTTCAGATTTTTTACTGCCACAGATTCTGATATCTTTGTAATTGAGTATATTGGTTTATGATTTACAGAGATTCTGCCCCGATGATATTGCTGTCGAGATTCTTCTTAATTGTCTTGCATTTTCTTCATTTTAATCTTCATATTTTCATGCCTTTATTCCCCTCTGAGGTTCTGGACTATATCTCGCCACTCTTTCTAACTGTAACTGTGGCTAACAGTTTGACTGTGTTCCTCCCTTTCCCTCTTAAAACTGGTGTTTTTCGATGTAGGGTGGTAGACTATACTTAATAAACAATGACAGAAACTAGTTCTAGTTAGAATGGTTAGCTATTAAGATAGCGTCCTTACAGCTTAAAATCCTGTATTTTGAAGAAAACATTAGGCGTGGTTGTGTTCCACAAGGCCTAAGAGTTTTTAAGTTTCCTAACTGTGTCAAACCAGGTGATGATTTATACAAAGAGCTAGCGGACATGTTTAATGTGACTGGTATTTCTCTCATGAAGTCTTTGATAGCACAGTACACCAAAGCTATTTCAGAAATGAAAGACGAAATGGAGACTTTGGACAGAAACATTGTCTGCCTCTAGTTTTTCTTGCTTCAATACTTTGTATTGTAGCATTGGTGTTAAAGTTGACAGACATAAAGCATCAATAGTGGTTAGGAAACAAGGTAAGCTTATTAGAGATTTACAGGCTTACTCTAATGGGTCAGCGTATCGCTTAAATTCAACTACAATGTTCAAAGCAGGAGATATTTTCCATCTACAAGTAATAAGACTGTTGTTAATAATACTGACAACAACAACAACAATTCAGGTGCAGTGGTTGACAATTCTGACTGTTCTGACAATACTGGTAATGGTAATACTAACAGGCATTCTGCACAAGAGTCCAATAACAATAAAGGAAACAACAGCAATGATTTGGGTTCTTTTTTAGTGGACTCCACAGGGAACAAAAAGACTCCCAAGTGGACACAACAAGTGAACAACAAGAACAACGTGAAAGGGAGGAATCGGAGAAAGAACTGACTTTTGACATAGAAGTGTTGAATTTGATTGGTGGTACACTAGACAATGAAGTTATTTCTGTTTTGAAAAAGGGTTTTTCTTTTGTTTCCAATAATGCTGTGAATATTCCTAGATTAATTGTGGATTTTAAATTGTACCTCAGGAAATTAAATTTAAGTTTCATCTTTGATAACATTCCCAATGTTCAAACTGTGACAAATGTGTTTAAAAAGGACAGTACTTACAATCCAGCTTTGAATTCTACCATCCAAATGTTTGGCACACTTTGTGAGAAACAGTTTAGAGCTATGAAAAGATATATTCTTGATTCTAATTTGCCTGAGGGTGAAAGAAGGGCTCTGTTTAACTTAAGTAACAACAATGAAGTTAGAGTTATGAAGGCAGATAAAGGGGGTTCATTCGTAGTTATGAAGACTACATCTTATAAACAAGCTATGCTTACTTTACTTGCTGATGATAACTGTTATAAGGCAGTTAGTAGTGAATACATTCGCAACTGCTTTAGGAATTTGGACACTACTTTATTTGATTTATTTTGTGAAGGTAGCATAGATTTTGATATGTACAGGTTTTTACAAGTGAGATACCCTGAAATGGCTGTAATGTTTGGTATTCCCAAAGTACATAAAAATCGTACTTACCTCCCTTTTAGGCCTATTGTATCTGCATCATACTCTAAGACAGAACCCATTTCAGTTTGGCTCGATAACATCTTTAATCCATTTGTTCAAGTATCTAAGTTTTATTTAAGGGACTCTTGGCATTTACTAGAACTGTTAAATGAACTTAAAGTGGTAGATGGCTCTTCTTCTACTTCCTTTTCTTTTGCAAGTTTGGATGTCACCTCATTATATACTAGCATTGATCAGGAGGTTGGTTTGGAATACTTGAGGGAATATCTAACTGAGTATACAGTTCTTGAAAATGTTATGGTCAATACTGCTTGCACCCTTATGGAATTAGTTCTTACTAATAATTTCTTCAAATTTGGTCAGAGTTTTTTTCAGCAAACATCTGGAGTAGCTATGGGGTTAAGAGTTGCACCCTCATTTGCCAATATTGTTATGGCCCTTTGGGAAATGACACATCTTTATCTGTCGCCTTTTGTAGAAAACACCTTGTTTTACAGGCGATACATAGATGATTTAATCTTTCTTTGGAAGGGCAGCTATGATAATTTTTTACTTTTTGTTGAGCATCTTAATCGTAGCACTACTTTTTTGAAGTTTACTATTGGCAGTTTTGGGGAATCCATAGACTTCCTAGATTTACATCTTACTTTTGACATTAACATTTTGCATTTTCACAAGATTTTTAGAAAGAACACATTTGTTAACCAGTATTTACATTGTGAAAGTTTACATCATGACCATATGAAAAGTGGGATTGTCAAAGGTCAGTTTATACGACTCAGCAGATTGACCACTGAACATTCAGTTTTTTTTTAGAAGAAGTAGACAAATTGTTAAGTTTTTTTCAGCAAAGAGGTTATGACTTGAATTGGCTTCACAGGATTGTTCAGGAAGTTACACAACTTAGGGTCACTTCTGCACGTCCAATTTTGGGCAACAATGTCATCTGTAAGGTCACATCTCATAGTGTCACGAATGGTGGTTACAAGAATTTCATTTAAGCTTTTCCTATACCTATTTGCAATGAAATGAGTGTAATAAGAAAGATTCTCTTGGAACCTTGGAAGGTAATTTTGGGCAATGCAGAATTGGTCAAGATTTTAGGTGACAAACCATTTTTTTGTTACAAAAAGGTAACTAGCATCAAGCACATTTTAGAATTTAAGAAAAATCAGAATACAAGTTCAGTAGTTAGTTCAGTCGGAAGTTTTTCATGTGGTAAATGTAAACAGTGTAGATACACGAGTAATGTGTCCAGTTTAGATTTCAAACATTTAAAAAGAAAGTTTATGGCTAGAGGGCATTACTGTTGCAACACGACCATTGTGGTATATTGTGCAACATGTGACACATGCCAAAAGTTCTA
The DNA here is from genome assembly GCF_019279795.1 of Protopterus annectens. Lineage (NCBI taxonomy): Eukaryota > Metazoa > Chordata > Ceratodontiformes > Protopteridae > Protopterus > Protopterus annectens. The sequence continues at coordinate 500,638,477 of NC_056749.1, forward strand.
TGTTGGGAAAACCATTAGAGCATTAAATAAAGAATTTATGGGCATTGTTTAGCTATAAGAAAGAAGGATGTCAGCAATGCTCTGGCTGTTCATTCTACAGAATGTGTACTGTTGAAGAAATTTTCTTTTTTTGTTTTGGAAAGGATTAACACTGACTTGTTTTCTGGTGATTATAAGACACTTTTAGAGTGTAAGGAAAGTTTGTGGCAGATATTATTATTAGCTGACAAATCTCCTGGCCTTAATGGTGCAGTCAACATGAAATGTTTTCTGCAGATGGCTAGGATTAAATAATTTTATAATTTTATAGTTTTTTATTATATGGATATTTAAACTACTTGATTAGATATTATTATTATGGCGACAATATGTGCATCGAATAATAATTTGATTCAACAATTTAAATGTATTTAGTCATTTCACTTTTATTTTTCAAAACGAAAGTCATGTGATTTGATATCAAATGATATTTAAATAGTTTGTAATTAATGAAGTGTTTGTTCTGAAGAAGCTCATGTGCATTAAAGTGAGTGAAAGCGCTTAACAAAGTTACATTGGTAGTTCTGTGGTTGGATTTATTGTCTCTTTTTTTGTTTTGGTGCTCTTTTTATCTAGTTCTACAAGTTCTTTTACTTCATTAAAGCATGTTAACCCACATTCTGTTATGTATTTTCGTTTATAGATACTTATTAAGTTGTTGATATGTGAGGATCTCAATAAGCATATCCTTACAGTCCCATGGTAGTTTTTATTCTATATATTGCTCATACAAATAACTATGAAGCGGGCTGAAAGAGGACATGTTGAGACATTTACTTGTTGGTCTTTATCCTTGAAGGACATGGGTACTAATCCAGTGATGACTTGTTTGCTTCCCATCCATTCACCCACATTATGTCTGAATAGAGTAAGAGAAGCCCTTTGCTCTATGTAGAGCAGTAGACAGTTGCATAGAGGCAGTGTACTCTATGATACATGCCTACCTCTGCAGTATGTTCTGCTGTAATTATCTGTGCGAGATGTTCTACGTATACTGTAAAAGAGATTGAGATCCCTTGAGAGGATAGTCACACTACCATTGGACTTGCAAATATGTAAATGGATCTGACAGGCTAGGGTCTGTTGATGGTCTGCAGGTGAGGTAGAGGTCACTTCTTAGTAGCCTGCATAATACTGAAAAGAGGGACAGGAGTGGCCTTAGGTGAATTCATGCCCTAGGCAAAAGTGCTCCACGGCGCCCCCCACCACACCATCCGGTGCCCCCATCCTGGTCTACCTACACCAAAATAAATACTGGAACAGTGCCCCTACTAGAACGGCGCCCTAGGCGGCTGCCTAGTTAGCCTATGTCTAAGGCTGGCTATGAAGAAGGGCAAGGGTTTGTGATGGTCATGTGCATTTTTTTGTGATTCAGGCCCTTGATTTTTTTTTTTTTTTTTTTTTTTTTTTTTTTTAAGTGAGAAAGCATTGTGGTTGCTCCAGCTATGACCAGTGTTTAGACAGGTACATTCCAAATGGGTTATTATATTCAGTGATCTGCCTACTGAGAGCCAAGTACAGTGCAAAGATCACATCCCTGGACCTGGAATCCATGACTTCAAACATAAGCTGCGAAATAAAAAGGACTTCTTAACAACATTAGATATGTGGTGATCAGGGGACAGTTGACTGTTGACAAAGGTTACCTGGTTCCTAACTATAAGATCAAGTTTCTGGGGTATGTTGTCTATATGATAGTTCTGAGGGAAGTCATGTTTACCAAAGGATATGATTATACATTTCTTGTCATTTAGTTTTTTCCATGGTTTTGACACCAGCATTTGGTTTGGGAAAGGTCCTCTTGAGGATTTTGCTGTCCTATGGGGAATTTATGATAGAGTCAAGTCTATAGTCATCTACAGACTTGGTCAGCTATATACCCTTAACATTTGCTTTGACATCTGAGAAGTAAATGCTAGAGGTGAGAGTTCTAAGGAATGAACTCTGGGCTATACTGCTAAAAACAGGTCTTTTCTAGGGAGTAGTGTTATTTCTCAAGTTAATACAATTAATATTATAAAAGTGTCCCTGATTGTTCCATATAAAGTCTGGTTTTCTCTCAATTGTGTAAGCATAAAGCTCTGAACTAGGTTTCATGTAAGTTATTTTGCCAGTGGTAGCTCCAGGAAGGTATTATAATAATAATAATAATAATAATAATAATAATAATAATAATAGTAATAGTAATAATAATAATAATAATAATTGTTTGTGTCTTTTGGCTTTTCCCGGTTAGGGGTCGTCACAGCGGAACTCCGGTCCGCTAATGATTGGTAGTTGATTTTTACGTGTCGAGTTACCAGCCCTGACATACAACCTTCAATGAAGGTACACCCATTCACGCATATCTCCACACAGAAGACGCTATAGCTGAGAATCGAACCGGACAGCATCTTACTGTGAGGCGACAACGCTACCGCAGCACCACCACCAAAATAATAATAATAATAATAATAATTTGCTAAACAAGTAGGCCTATTGGACGCACAGTCCCTTTGGGAGCAGTTCCTATACAGTAGACAAATCAGGGCTGAGGAAATCCTGCCCTGTACCACAGGAACTACTGCTTACAGCTTTAACTCTCTACACCAACTACAGTCATTTTACTTTGGGTATTAGATTCCACTTTCTTGCTCTGTTTAAGATAATGTTTATTCATTGAAAGGACATCTCTTTTCTTTGTAAAAGAAGGGAGTTAGGTTTTCATGTCATAATGGTGAATTATTAGATGTCCTATGCTTTGGTTCAATGATAGCTTTTATGCCTTAAATCCCATCTAATCCCAGTTGGAGCTACATTATTATAGCTCTGTATTGGTTTTCTTTTGGTAAAAGTAATTTTGCTTATGTTTTGCTTCATGCTTTATTTATGCACTCTAGTTAGAGTTAGTGGAACTTACTTTGTGCTCTGGAATAACATTCAGGCTGACAGACCATTGTCATTTCCCAGGATTATCGAGTACCAGACACGTCTGAAGGAAAAGCCCTGTGGAGCTCTTAATAGTGGTAAATGCACTGGGCCGGACTCCTTGTTTAGTCATGTTTGTTCCATCTGCAGTCAAGGGCTCTCAGTTTTGTCACTTTGCAGAAGAAGCTAAAGTTTACAGTTATGATAATTTACTCAAGGTTAAGTGATGCGGCCTCAGAAATGTCATCCTGAGTAAAGATGTCTTACTTTTAGAGTCTTCTGGGGGTAAACTCATTTCAGATTTTCGGGTATGCATCTGTCTTATCACACTCCTGTCACATCAGGTGTTTTAGCCTAGTCATTACCCCAATGAACAAATTGCCCGAGATTTCTGCAGGGTGTTACTATTGGGCTTTGATTAAATCAGATGAGTCAACTGATGGTACCACATGAAAAGATCTAAAATGAATTCAGTGCAAGAAAGAAGCTTTCTGAGAGCTCTCAAACAAGAAAACATGCGAGGGTAGATTTACTGTGTACTTCTAGCTCCCTCTCTTTATATTATTTGTGTTTTGCTTTGGGTTTTGTGTCAAAGATGAGAGAAGCTGAATTCATTTATTTCAGTCATCTTCGGGGAGGTTATCAGAAACAGCATGGGGGGGATTTCTTGACATGGAAGATATATACCTTATGTAAAAATTGATAATACTGTATTGTACCTTAATTAGCTCAAACACTGTATGCAATGAGACTGAGAAACAAAAGTCTTTATCTGTTAATTACCCAAGCTCGTGCTGAGCAGGTGCCAGTCTCTCCTTTATGGCCCAAGTCTTGTGCACTTTTCAGAATGAATTCTCTAAACACTGTAGTTCATTTACTAAGGCTTTATTATATGTTCACAATATCCAAATACTGTATTTATTAACAGTACTGATGACCAGTTAGTGTTCACAGTTACTGCACATCATATTCTGATTGTCCTGAACAATGTCTTCTGTACTCAGGCTCTACTATGTGTCATCTTCTCCAAAGTAACAGGTCATATGAACTCACTAACCTTAACTGAACTGCTATCCTTAACACAGTATATTATATTGCTTCAGTCCAATCTTCTTCTTCTTTCGGTTTTTCCCAGTTAGGGGTCACCACAGCAGATCACCTATCCGCTCATGATTGCTTAAGTCCAGTCATTTTCCTTATTTACGTTTTCTAACCTTGGTCTCTGGCTTTGTCTCGTATGTGCAACATCACATTAAGGAACATTCTGTAGCTGGCAAGATTGTATCTTTCCCTTGAGAAAACATTCTGTCTGCACACTTTATGCTTATCTTTCCTTTCTAATAAACTGTCTCAAATGCTTGACCACCAAGGTTGTTTTCCTTTCTGCTTAACTGTGTTTTATGCATAAATGAAACACAATTTATTTTCCCCTTTAGCCTGTCTAATGTCTAATAGCTACTTTAAATGAAAGTCCCTAATCTAGCACCTTATTTTGTTGTCCACCTCCTTTATTGAAGTTAATAGGATTCCTTCCTGTAGGCAGACTGAGAAACCTTAGACATTGCAGCTCTATGTCATGAGAGCTCATTTTATGGGGATATATTTTGCTGTGCCTTTGCAACAGTCTTGTCCTTTCTCTGTGTAAAAAAAAAGGAAAGTTTACTAACCACCTTTTGCACCGATCCCATCTTGGTTGTTTCAGAGATCTGACAGGAGAAAATGTGCAGTTGTACAGTTGCGTTCATTAAAAGAACTAAGCAGTGCTCTGAGTCTTCATTAAGTTTTCTTCAGAGCTTTTTGGATTCAGTCCCTTGTAGGGATGCTGGCCCTCCATAGCTTAGATATTACTTCTTTTTTTCTACTAAATAAATTGCAACTAACTGTAATGTGCTTGTTGATGCAGTTTATGTTTGAAGGCTTCCAGAATTTGTCAGCTGACCCTCAGATAATGAAGTATCACCCTTGCTTATTTGTAGGACCTGCAGATGGCTGGCGAGGAGTAGCTCTCTGTATGAAATGAGATAATAGAGTAGCTGCGAGGAATGTTTGGTCTTTGTTTAACGAGTCTTCCCAAGAAGTCAGATGATAGTTTAAGTGCCAAGTCATGCAATATTTACTTTTTTATTTTTTAACTGGACAAAGGATTAGGCCCTTAGTACAGGTAAGGTGCATTAAGCAGCACTGAGCTTACTACTAGAGCTGCTGGTTTACAGGAAGTTGCTAAGATATAGTTGATCAGTAGCTTTTTATAAGGTTGAGGCATCACTAATGCCTGGCAGTCCACTGGGAAGGTAAAAAATGAAAAAGAAAGATGTTACAATTCTCTTCAACAGACTTTATTTGATAGCTATATGTGTATGTGTGTATAAATATATATAGATATATACATATGAATATGTAAATACACACACACACACACACACATATATATATATATATATATATATATATATATATCTATATACGGGAACACTTCACATAATCAAATTACTGAAATCTCGAATGTCATATGGTCGAGACCATATGATCGAGATTTCAGTAAATCGAAGATGTGTAGTGTGTAAAAATAAGAGTTTACTTAGCTTAATACATTGCGTTCACACAGAGGCAAGGATTCTTGTACGCTCTGTGTGTACGTAATGTTTTTTTTTTTTTTTTGTGGTGTTGACAGGAAATGAGAAATCTCACATTTTGCGCTTCCACATACAGCGCAAGACGGGAGATTTCCCATTTCCCCACTGTAGCGCGATCTTGGAGTTGGTATATTTAAGTAGGGGGGGGGTGCAGGGGGGCAAAGCCCCCCTGCAAAAGCAAAGTTTGTCTTTTTTTTTTTTTTTTGGTTTCGCTTCAGAAGTTCGAGTTTATGAAACTCGATCTTTTGCTTACGGTTATTTGCAGTTCGAGATTTTGTAAATTCGAGCTTCTGAAGTGAATGCATATATACATATACTATATATATATATATATATATATATATATATATATATATATATATATATATATATATATATATATATATATATGTATTATATATATATATATATATATATATATATATATATATATATATATATATATGGATCTAGGACTATTGAAAGTTCATTAGTCTAAATCCACAATAACTGAACACACTTTAACAAAAGTGCTTTCACAGAAAAACTGCTTTTGTTAAAGTGCGTTAGAAAAAAAAAACAATAAATCTTCTTTTATGCAGGGGGGCAAACCCCCCCCCCTACTTTTATAATCTCACTCCGAAGTCGCACTACACTGGGAAAAAGGACATTTTCCCTTAACCACACCATAGTGCGACCGGCATAATAAGCATACTTATCCGAAAGTGCTGCTTCGGTGAACAGCACTTTCGGTTAAGTATGTTTGGTGATGTCTGCTTTGGCAGAAAGTAGCATAGGGGATCTGTATGGATCCCATATATATATATATATATATATATATATATATATATATATATATATATATATATAATATATATTTTATATCTATATATCTATATATCTATATCTATATATATTATCTATACATCTATATATATATATATATATATATATATATATATATATATATATATATATATATTACCTACAAAGTTATAGAGAGATAGACAGGTACACAGATTCTTATGAACAGTTTTTAACAAACTTTCATTTGCTACAATGAAATGCAACACAGTACAACAAAGCAAAGCATAAGAAAAAAGTATAGGAATCACCAATAAAATAGAAAGGAGAAAGATGCAGCTATGTAAAAAAATAAAAAAATATTGGAAATATGTATAAAAAGAGTTACGCAAATAAAATGAAAATCAGATTTAGTCTATATTAACTTGCATGAGGGCTGCAAACACATGGCAGTACAAAGTAACAGGCAGTGTTACTGTAGAGAATATCCATTTTGTCTCCATAAACACACATTTGCAACCATTCTGAAGTTTTCTGTGATGTTCAGAAACCTTGTTGCCACAAGAAGTACCACATTTTGGAGGGGGGAGTTATTCACACCCTACCATTCTAAACTGTATTTAAACTAGTTCATTTGTTAAAACAAGAGAGAGAATTTGATGAGAATAGATGGCATGGAAACATTTGTCAGTTGGATTGAAACCGTCCAAGACCGTAACCTCATTATGAAAATGACTCATTATGAAAAAGGTACAGAAGATTAAGAATGCTAGTGGCTGGTTCAAAAACATTTAGGAAATTAAGTTTTGTCTCTAAGATGAAGTGATGTATGGCCAGCCATAAGGTAATCTGATGCTGGAGGAATCGTGTGATTTGTTTATTGCTATTCTGTTCACTACCATCTGCAGTTGTACACTGTATGCTATATTAAAATGCTTACATTGAATCGACTAGCAATATATTGTTTCCGTCACTTTGAAGATAGCCATAGAGGGCAAGTCATAGAAACTGCCAGAGACATACTACTTTTTTTAGACATAAAACTCAGTATCTCCTTATCTTAATTCAAAACCAGCCTAAATAATTATAAATATTATAATTATAAATTTAAGCTGGGAATCTGTGTGAATAACATGTTGACAAGAGGTACATTCATTATATAACTTGGATGATTTGTCTTCTTCAAGTCTCTATGACCATAAGCTTAGTACTGAGTATGGACCTATGAACTCATGAAAATGTTTACTTATGTGCTGCAATTTTTTTTTTAATGTAATGAAGTACCACATGGACTTCTTAAATATCACTTGTCATCTGAACATGCAAATAATATTTTGTTTGTTTGAGCTGCTTGGTGCTGGTTTATTGTTTGTCTTTTGCAAGGAAATATAAATGTACATTTTTCTTTGTTACATGACTTGGAATGAATTATTAAAGATTAAAATTATTTACTGTACTATAATGTCTGATAACTTCATAAATGACTACATTGTCAGCCTCTAGAAAGCTGAGAAATGCTACTGAGGTGACAGCGGAAGCTGGCAAGGATATGCTGTACTTGACAAGGACTTGTATCAAAGAAAATAAATAAATCTTCATGTAGAATAAATTGATGAGAATATTTGAGTTACCCTGTGCTATACTTCTGAGAACACACTCCAAGCTAGCACAATAGTTTCTCAGTAGAAAAGGATTGCTTATTCGTACAAGTATAGGTAATCATCAATTGTGCATACCGAGCTATTTTTTACTTTTACATTATTGTGCAAATCTTAGGAGAGCTGGGAGTGCCAGAATAATATATGGGGCTTTTAATGACTGATGGTCTTATTTAGAACATTTACCTTAGTTGCTTTCTTTGCATCCTGCTTTATTCCATTTGTGTGGCTGCAGCCGTTAGAATATAACATTTATCAAAAACCATGGCAACTAATCTGCAAGATACTCACATCACAGTGCATTCCATTTTCCTTGTCTTTAGGCTTCTTCTCTTTCTGGTCCTTGTTGTCGCTATTTGACTCAGTAATATAGCACGCTCCATTTACACTGTGATTTCACAGCTCCTGGTGTTATGTGTACCTCATGAACTGATTCAAGCTATTTGTGTACTTCTTCCCAGTAGATAGTTTTGGCTTTGCAGGTTTTGCCTCTCTTTCTTCGCTGACAGCTTTGACAGCTACCCCCAGAGAGGTACTGCTGTTACACCAATGACAAGTCTTTACTGTGTACTGTCAAGAAATTCAATGTGACATTTCCTGCACTTGCCAGAAGGATGTGATTTTTTTATTTTTTTATTAACTCACAATTGTGTGAGTACATGATACACACACACACACACACACACACACACACACACACACACACACACACACACACACAATAGTACTGCTATATATGTTTATTATTTCTGCTCCAGATTTTAGACATCTCACATACGTATAAATAATTGCTTCCCTTCCTTTCAATGCATTTGACAGATTTTCTACTTAAAGTTACAGTGCATTCTGCCTACCAAGCAGTTATGTTTGTTTCTTAAAGACACATTACATTCATCCTGCCAATCAGTTATGTAATATTACCCACTATTATAAACACATTTGCAAAATGGGTACACTGCACGCTGCCAAATTATCTGCTCTGGTTGTATTAATTATCTGCAGAATGGAATGCAGCTCTGACATTAAAAAAGCAAAATGCAGTCCAACTAGAATATCAGCTGAAATAAGAATACTGGTGAATATCCATGATGATAAGAAGAGATAGTGCCAAGTCATTAAAATATGTGATATATTATTGATTTTATAATGTAAATGTTGCTAACTTAGAGAAATTGGATGACATTTGGTTCGTTGAAGTACACGATATATGATATATGATGGATATTCACATCCCGACCCCACCCCCTGCCCAGAAAACCACAGTGAAAAACTTCTCTAAAGCAAATTTCACACTCCTCAAAACCGAGGTTGAATCCTTTAAAGCCCCCGGGCTTGTGGAAAAAACGGCCCAGACCGCAGAATCCTTTATAAACGCATTCTATGAACACCTTCAGGAATGCATAGACCATGCAATCCCAAATAAAACCAAGACCCAATCCTCCAAAGGCAGACGTCCTGTCTGGTGGACCCCAGCCATAAACAAACTATACAATAGAAGGAGGAAGCTACTACATGATAGAGCAAAATCCCAAAAAGGGAAGGCATCTCTGATCAGTATTAGCAAAAAACTACGGGCACTCATAAAATCGTCTAAGGCCAGCTTCGAGAGAAAAATTGCACAGGACACTAAGGATAATCACAAGGCTTTCTTTAGTTATATTAGTAACCTGGGTGGGAATTCCCAGATATGCTCAGAATTAGTCCAAAATGACAAAAAATACACCGAACCCACAGACATTGCCAACATGCTAGCTGACAGGTTCAGCGCAAACTTCTCCCTCCCTCCCCAACAAAAGGGCAAATATCTATCCCAGCAGAGTGCTGCCCCCCTGACATCTCAGATGATCAGGTAAGAGCCGCCCTCTCCAAAGCAAAAAACACAGCATCAATGGGACCAGACAGTGTCCTGGGCTGCGTCCTACATAAACTCCAAGAAGAGCTAAACCCAAACATAAAACTACTGTTCAATCTCAGCTTTACTACAGGCTATGTACCCAAAGAGTGGCGTACAGCAACAGTGGTCCCTCTCCACAAAGGTGGTTGCTCAACGGATCCTGGAAACTATCACCCCATAAGCCTGACTAGCTTGGTCTGCAAAGCTATGGAAAGAATCATCATGGACCTCATAAATAAAGATATTGGGGACCAACAGACACTGGCTCCTACCCAGTTCGGCTTTGTTAAGGGCAGATCCTGCCTCTTAAACCTGGTTGATTTCTTTGAAACAGTCACCAAGGCCATTGACGAGGGGAAGGTAGTCCACACAGCCTTTGATACAATACCCCACTCGGGCATTATAGATAAGCTCACCAGCTTAAATATAAACCCCTATGTCACTAGATGGGCTGCAAACTGGCTCAAGGACAGAACCCACATGGCTAGAATTGCTGGAGCCATGTCAGACTCCAAACCAGTTACAAGTGGTGTCCCACAAGGCTCAGTCCTGGGACCTCTCTTGTTCGCTATATATTTCTCGGAGGTACAGGCCAACACGGAAGGACTGTGGCTGACCAAGTTCGCAGATGACTGCAAACTGGGCGCCATAATCGACTCTCCAGCTGACACATGCATCCTCCAAAAGGGCCTCATAGAAACAGACAACTGGTGTCAGAGCCATGGCCTCAAGCTAAACGCCAAAAAGTGTATAGTCATCCCCTTTGGCAAAAACAAAGTGCCCACAAATTACCACATAGGTGGTAATCCATTATGTACAGAAGAAGTAATTAGGGACCTGGGGACCCAAGTTGATAGCAATCTCTCATTTGACAACCACGTGGCCAAAGTGGTTAGAAAAACATTTTATATAGCCCACCTAATCATGAAGGGATTCACATCTAGATCAGGGGAGGTCATCGTGCCTCTTTACTCATCCCTCATCAGGCCCATAATTGAGTACAATGCCCCTTTTGGGATGTACCTTACCAGACACCTGCAGCAAGTGGAAAGACCCCAAAAGTTCCTCACCAAGAGGATCAAAGGGCTCAAACAGATGCCATATGCTGCCCGGTTAAAGAAACTCCAGCTCTACTCAGTGGCATGCCACCTGCTCAGAGGCGATCTGTGCCTGACATATAAATCCATGTCCAACCCGGAATTAGTGGACATGCTGCACCTCAGAAAATCCAAATCCCATCGAGCCATGCACTTGAGAGACTTGAACCTCAGCACTGAAATAAATAGGACATGCTGGAGGGACAGATTCATAACCCAGAGGCTCCCTTCACTCTGGAATAAAATCCCAGTCCAGGTTAGGCAGAGTCCCTCATTGACTCTCTTCAAGAGGAATCTTGATGAGTGGATGGGAGATCATAGGTTTACCCCGGGCATCACTTCTGTGTCACTGTTAGACAGAGGCACAGTATACTAACCCCTAAAAAGGGCATAGCAAAATTAATTTAAAATGGGTGGCGAAAGTCAAACACACTCTGGCTAGGCTTATAAATGCTGTAGGGCAGATAGCCTAGTATGAACCTATGAACCTATGACATATTACAAATGTTGCTTTACTAAAGGTATTTTATGTGAATGAAGTATTTCTGTACAGCCACATTAAGCAGTTTGGTTACAACTATTTTAAAATTGATGCATTTAGAACGTTATGCAAACTACATATAACAAGATCCTGCAAGTTTTTTATTTTTTGTCTTGAACCATAAACCAATTGATTCTTTATACACTCTTCTACTAAAATATGCAAGCAAAGAGCAGTAATGTAATACCTGTTGTGATGTATATCTTTCAGCAATTTTCAAAAATAAACCAACCAAGTAGATAGAGGCTACTTTAATCCAAATGAGAAATCCAATAAACAAAAACAGATAATGCAGCCAAGCACGGCTTAAAATCATCAATTTATTAAAAACAAAACAAAACAAAAAAAAAACAAACAGGTAAGTGATTTCATACAGATACACTGGACTTCATCAGATCATAGGTTATATATGAAGAAGGGATCCCACCAGTGCACTTTATAGACATGTTTTTGATAACTTAGGACATAGCTTTTGTTTTCTGTTTTACATTTAACTGGTATGGATAAGAGAGGGGGAGATTTGAAAAATAAGGTAGATTTGGCTGAAACTAAATGGATAGTCAGACTTCTAGCACATAGAGCACCAGGTTTGAATGGCTGTGTGCCTTTAAAACCTGTTTTGAAGGCTCGCTTCTTAATCCATTAAAGTTGTTAATGACTCAGTTATTCTTTTATTGAATGACTTATTTCACTGCTAGCTTGAGATGTTGTTTTATGGTCTGATGAAGTGCAGTGTAGCTGTACAAAAGCACTTACCTGTTTTTTTTAAATAAATTGATGATTTTAAGCCGTGCTTGGTTGCCTGTTTTTGTTTATTATATCTTTCAGCAATATAAGATAAGATTTTATAGAGAGTGTGCATGTAATATCCATTGAATGTGGCCTGAAACACCTCAGTGCCTGTAAAATGATCATCATAATAATGTTATATATAGCTGGCATTTAAATCAAATATTAAAAGTACTAAAAATGTCATTTTCAATATTGAAGATATTATCCATTATTGCGGGAGAATTCTACACCATTGTTGAATATTGGTAGAAACACATTTAAGTCACGTTTCACTTTAATAAAGAGACCAAGACACCAAAGACGTTTGACAAACTTTATTGCTTAAAAGATAAGTAAATGCTTCACACTTTATTAAACATAACTTTCTTCCATTGCAGATTGACAAACATTAAATGACCAACCATAATGGCAGCGTAACACCACTCACCATTGATAGATAAGCAGCGGACTCCATCAGCTCACTTATTCACATCCTTCAGGTAGCGTTCAATCACTCGCCTTCATTTCCATCCAAACCACCAGGTGCAAGCAGCGTCCACACATAATTGCTTTCACTACTCCAATTATATGCCAGAGGGGGAACAGAAGAGTCTGTCCCTCTTCTCTGCCCACCAGCCTAACTCTGGCTGTTCCCCCTTACTCCCTCCAATAACCGACCAACACTTCCAAAAACAATTCCAGATTTAAATTAAATAAATTCAAACCAAAATCACTAAAATGGACCCCATCTTCCCTGAATCACATAGGATCCCTATCAACAAACTCATCATGCCGTATGATACCCAGTCCCATCTCCCCCAACTCCTTTGTCAACCTAAAGTTTACAAATTTCCTTGCCCTCTCAACTAGCATCCCTCCAAGTCAAACGAGGAATGATCTCTTAACATACCAAACCTAAGGTGGGATACGGCTTCTGTAATGCTAAAATATCCTCTCTTATCTGATACACCCACTGATGCTTTGGCATCACACCCAAGTCATTACCTGCTAGGTGCACCAATAAAATTCGAGGAAGCCCCACTTGAGTCTGAATCCTTGTAAATGTCTGCAACATCCGACTCCACTTAAGCCCTCTAATGCCATGCCACGTGACCTTCCAACTGAAACAGTGTAACCCCAAATCTGAAACATTACTCCTGCCTGCAGGCCTCCTTGCTGCCCAATACACATAGGAATGACCTATGATGCAAATCCTTTTACCTAAAGGGAGACAAAAAAAAAGATTTTACTAATAGAATAACAAAGCACCCTCACTTATCCTTATCTAACATAAACCAAAAAGGCATTGAATGATCATCGCCCCACCCTTTTAATAATGTCAGTGGAGATACTCCCCTTGCCAAATCTGACACCCTGCCCATCCTAAAAGAACGCGTGGAAAATTTCTCTCCTTTTATGCCCAAACTGCACAAAGCCTTTCTCATGACGAAATTCAACTGTTCCCCCATTAACACCCTACCACCTAATGACTGAAAAACTAATTCCTATGGTCTACTTTTATGACCTGCAAATAATCTCCTTGCCCAAGCTACTGGACATGTCTGCTCCTACCGTTCTTCTCTCAACACTATTGGTACCCCCTTTCTCACCGGATCAGTCTTAGATGACCATAACCTAACATGAACTGCCAGAGGCAACAACATAAAATCACTCCACACCAACGACCCCCAACAACTCTGTCACCCTAAAAGCTCCCAAGTACATCCATACACTTAATGTTCTCCACAATAGATATTCCTGTGAGCTCCCAAATATCCTGTCCAATCCTTGTAACAACACCTTTAAAATCCCCTTTGTCACTGGCCAATGCCTATCCCTGTTCAATCCTTCCTGTCTGTGCCATCCTTTCAGCACTCACCCGACTGTCCAGGATTTAGTAAAATCCTTCAGTCTTGCCATCTGAGCAAACACGCTAATTGCCACCAAATCCACTATCGCATATTTCACCGCCTTACCCTGCATTTTAGCCCCAGCTAAATATCGCAATAGCAACTCTTTTGACCATACACATGCCTCCTGTGGCTTACAAACCAGTCAAAAATTATGCAACGCCCTACCATAAACTTTCTTGGTGGAGACTGCCCAGGACTGCTGAACCAACCTGTTGATCACTGCTGCCCAATCCACCATATCTTGTCTGGCACCACCATGGGGTCGTCTGTTGCCATCAGGGCCACCTGCCGAAAACCTGGAAAACTGAAAACAAGATAAGCTGTCAACAATCTCATTCTTAACCCATGACACATGTACCCCTGTGAAAGAGAAGTTCATTAACAGACTTGGAATTTACTCAATGCCAACAATAAATGCTCAGACTTAGCCATCTTAGCCTTTAAAACTCGTACCACTACAATATTGTTTCAATTAAAAACAACCCTCCTGCCCCTCAATAGCTCCTGCCATATCACCGACACCACCCAAATTGGCATCAATTCTAAAAAGGCAGCATCCCGCTTCCAGTCCTCTGGCCAGTCAGGTGGCCATGGCACCGCAAACCACTGCCCTGCAAAAAATGCCCCTATGCCCAGATCACACGACATATCAGTGAATAGCTGTAATTCCCCTTAACCCAGCCAATCTGACTACCAAAAGGTGACGCCATTAAATTGCTTTAAAAACTGCAGCCACAAAGTCAAATCCTCTCACACTAATTTGCCAACTCTCACCCAATGATGCTAACTCTTGCCCCCTCTCAACAGAAATGCCACTGACCTACAAAATGTCTGTCTTGGGTGAACTGCCCAGCAAGCGAAATTTAGTAACCCCAAAAGTGCCATGACATCCCTCACCCACACCTTATCCTTAGCCAGCATCCAAACTATTTTTTCCTTTAACTTAACTACCTTCTCTCCCTGTATGAGAAATAGCCCTAGCCCCGCATCTATGGTCAAGCCCAAAAACTCTAATGCTTTTGCTGGGCCCTCTAACTTGTGAGCAGCCAAGGAGATCTCCAACTCCTCACACATCCCCAAAAATTCCTGCATAGCCAAAGTTGCCCCCTATTTCCCTTCACCCACTAGTAAAAAAATATCCAAATAATGCACTGCTCTCTGTGTGTTCACCCACTGTTACCATATCCAATGTAAAGCCATGCTAAACTTTTCAAAAGTGGAGCAAGCCACTGCACATCCCACCGGCATGGCTGTGTCAAAATACAGCTTATCCCCCACTGCCATAACCAGCAATGGCCAATCCTCCTTATGTATCAGCAAAAGACGAAAGGCAGACTCAGTGTCCACATGCACCAACCAGGGATCCTCAAAACTTTTGGTGATGCAAACTGTGTCAACAAATGACACATAACTCTTCATAGCATCTTCTGCTGGGATGAAGTCATTAACAGACTTCCCTTCAGGGTAAGATAGATGGTGAATCAAATGAAATTCACCTGTTTTTTCCTTGTGAACCAACCCCAAGGGCAACACCTTAAATTGAATAAAAGGGGAGCTATCAAACGGGCCCAAAAACCTGCCCACCCTGATGGTCTGTCTCAACCAAAGCCTCTAAAATATCCTCCCTCCCCACCACTGACCTCAAGTTTTTCCCAACCATGCCATCCTCAACCAAATCAGACTTAATCGGAAACCCCTTCAAAACCCCTCAATCAAGTGCAGTGCAACTGCCGGCTGTGGCTATTGCTGCAGCATGTCCCACAGGACACGCACCTTAATAGGTAAACATGCCTCCAAGCTTCCCCCTTTGTCCTAAGAAAGGGCACCCCTCTCCAGCCATGAAAATTACCCCTGTCATCTCCCCCTTGCAACCCCATATTCGGGCTTCCCAATCCCTTCTGAGTTAGTCCAAATGATGGTTACCCTGCAAAGCAAGGTACTGACCCAGGCAACTTACTCTCGCACCTACTACAATGCACTGCAGGATGCCCACTCATGCAATTTGAACAAGCATGGGAAAATCTACATTCTGTCCAAGAACATCTCCCGGCATTGAAAACCCAACATAGTCCCACTGTCCCACTCCCCCTTCTCCAACCTTACTCCCTCTACCACCAACTCCAAAGCTGTCCAACATAGTAGGCAACCATATATCATGGTGTCTTACCTCCCAAAACATAGACCTATCAAACGCCTTCTGCTTGCAAAATTTCTGATCATACCACAACCATGCATTGCCAAGATGTATCCTATGTATCTCCTGTATCAAGAAATACTTCAATAGCAGAAGAGCCATAGCACTATCCCTCTCAAACCATACCACCATGTAATAAACAAAGCCCAACAACCAATTCTCCCACATCGTCTGCCACAACTTCCTTACTCACTTCCTACCAAGAGCATCCAAGGCTGCCAACAAGTCCTTCCCATTTGCCGTCTTGGCTTCCAGCAAGCACTGGACACCATCTGCATCAATTAGCTCAAATATGCCCATGTTCTCTCCTTTACATTTTATTTCCTTCACTGAAAGTAGTATGTGAGGGGTACAAATTACCACTGTACTCTCTTTTCCCAGAGCCTGCATAGCTAACCAGTCAACTGGTCGAGTCCCGAAATCAGACCCAACTTCGTCCAGACTGATGGCAGCGTCCTCCTCCAAAGTCTCATACCTTTCACCCCTGGCTGGTCTGTCACCACTAAAAAACTGTTTCCAAAGGACATAATTCTGTCCCAGTAAAGCCTGCAGTCCCCCAGTGCCTCCATTCAGCTCTTCATGAGATGCAGCTATGCTACTGACCCTATCACCCAGCGTATTACCTCCTACTCCCGCTACCCCACAAAAATGACTGTAGGAACATTACATGGCGAAGCAGCAAGTGTGTACTCCAAAGGTGATATCTCCACTGTCACCTCAGCTTGCGGTTTCCAATGTGCTCTCTTGTCTGTAGCTGCCTGGTTGCCCTTTGACATCTGCCACCTCTTACAAGTGTTGGGGCCCTGTACCTTCACCATTGTGTCATCACTACCTGGCATATCCCAGTAGAGCTTCTCTGCCTGGGTCATGATGCTTGCCCACCTGTGCTGAAGTGCCTGGACATCCGCCATATTGCCCCTGGATATCTGTAACAAGATAAAACAGTGTAAGTAAACTGAGTTAGGGGGAATAAAATTACAAATGTGTTGGCATATGGTCCATGAATCCTCTGTTACACACCCCGTGTCAATTGGGAACACCCCATTCAATGATTACCACCAAAAGGAAACTCCCAGGCCAGTATTGAACCCATGACCTTGTCAACTACTGCATAGAATACTAACCCCTCAACTCTTGAAAGACAAAATCTTGCTGCAGTTTCTATTTTTAACAAATGTCATGCTACAAGACATACCACTGACTTTTCATTTTTTTTTTTTTTAATATATCCTTGCAGCAACCTAAACCCATATCAACAAAACTGATTTTTCCGACCAAAGAAGGAACTGTATAACTCTCCTGTGTGTCCAAGTCATACCTCTTCACTGCTGTAAGTAAGGTATATCTGCCAGCTGTCTCCCACAGTGCTGGCAAGCAAAACTCCCAAATTCTCGTGTGTTTTCTTTCTTTTTTTTTTTTTTTTTTTTTTTTCCCCAGTTTCTCGCTATAATGGTCTTTCATGGCCAGTAACAGAGAAGGAAAAGCATATAGAATAAACCTATGCTGTCTTCCCACTCACATATTCTTACATGGGCCAAATTGAAGTGCCACAGATGTTTCTGTATGGAAAAGCATAAATGTAACTTATCCACATGAGACCTGCGTTTAGAAAACTGGAGTAGTGCTGCACCTCTTCCGAGCTTGCTCCCTGCCTCTCTTTGTGGACCACAGCTGTGACTAGCTCTGTATGCAGCTACATTACCTTGAACTGCCTATGTGAGCTCCTAATGGCCTATGATCAGTCCCTGGAGCAGTGATTAATTCATTGAAATAGTTTTCTTTTCCTTTTTTTTTTTTTTTTTTTTTATTTGTATATTTATTTATTTATTTATTTTAAACTGCCTGCAAGCAAACCGGCTCACTGCACATGTGTGGAGGCCACCATTACATATGGGTTCCCAAGCCCAAAAAACTACCACCGTTGCTCTAACTCCCATTACCTTGGACAGCCTGGAGAGGGACCCACATGCCCCCCTGCCCCATCAAACGGTCTACTTCCCCCTCATGACTTTCCCCATTTTTTTGTTTGTTTGTTTTGGTTGTGCACTGTCTGTGCACCTAAATGGCTGACCCACCACCGAGCTGACAACTGGGATATGACTACCAGGCTGACCGGGACAACAAAACAAAATAAAGCCCCATAGTCCCACGAATACCACAGAAAACTGGAGAATGCTTGCTAACTCTGTCCTATTAAATATGACTGTGAAAGCTCATGCATCTGAAAGTTATGATTGCTGCCTACCATACCAGTAAGTGCCTACTAAAGAACTTGTGAAAAGCAAAGTTGGAAATTATACCTCATGCAGCCACTTCAACACCACAATGTATTATACTAACATATGTGCCTAGCTAACAGCCCTACCCTGCAAGTTAACCTGGCCATCATTTGCCTCGTGTTCACCCTTCCATGTTATCTATCAGCCACAAGAAGGCTGACATCTCCTAAGATACCTAACCACCTCCAGCCCCTATTGACCCCTATTGAAAAACTTCCACTGTGAAGAAGAAAGAGGGAAAAAAAACGTTTCCCAGTAATGTCAGAAATCCGTACTTACTTTTCTAATCTTGATAGAAACCCAAAGCCTACCTTACTACCAGCCAACCTCAGGTCATCTTGGACGTGATCCTGCCTACACAAAATCATGCCAAAATGTGGATCCCAGCAAGCAACTCCCCACCTCAAAAGCCCTAAAGACCATCCCCTTTATATACCTCACTTCCTCCCTTCACCTTCCACTAGTTAACCTTTTCTTACGCACTCCCTGTAAAGCCCACCTTTCTTACCCATCTTCTTATCCCCAACCTTCCTTTATCTACTCCACTGCACCCCACCTTCTCCTTAAAGATGTCCTGTGACAAATTAGTCTGTTCCAAATGTTATTTCTTTAGTTGTGAGAAAGAAATATATAATAATGTCTATTTGCTTATTTATGAATTGTTATGTTGTTTTCAAAACAGTAATAGAAGTCTGTTAAATATTTTAACTTGGTCAGGAAATTTATAAGCAGTCTAATTTAACATATATTTGAAATTCAAGTCATTGCATCATTATATCCTAATTGAATGCATTTCATGTGGACATGCCTTTTTCTGCATAAATATGTTTTGATGATTTCTTTATTTTAAAATTTTGTTATGCCCTCTGCATATAATTGTGTGTTCCTTTACTTGGTAATGTTCAAAATATGCTTATTTAATCTATCTCTCTCTTTATTCAGTAAATCCATAAGCTAAGCTGAATATAATTCATGGGCAAATGTTTTATCTTGCCTGGTAAGAAGGCTACAATCAATAGTTCAACAATTTCACTTAAAAAATAAAAAAAACAAAACTATATTTGGCAATTCACTGTCCATCAGTTTTAGAGGAAGTTTAGAACCTCACCTAATAATAATAATAAAAATAATAATAATACAGAAAAAAACAGCAGATAAGCAAACATAACACATATGTTTTGTCAATAGCCATCACTTAGGCTGCAGTATAAAGCCAGATATTATATATACTTTGTTCACAGCAAACCGATAAAAAAAAGTTTGTGGCCAGTATTAACAATGAAGTAGATCACAGCTGTGCTCTCAGTGTTACTTGACAAAATTCAAGATGAAGCCCTCTTATCTATGCTCCCATTTCCATTCAAGCAATCATGGTCCTGGTGAAGGAATCATGACTGAACCGACTGAAAAGTGACTCAGTCAATAAACTGCAGTTACTAACTTTGTAAGATCCATGACTGCTGGAATATAGCTTCACATTCTAAGTCACTGTGAGGAAAGAGAGTTCCAGTTTTATGGTTTGTCAGTGTTCATTCGTTAAACATTTTCAGCCATTAATTTTTATTCTTCTGAATGAATAACAGTCATTTGTTGAATCAGTCAAACAAGATTTCATCAAATTCAACTAAACAGAGAGTCAAAAATGTTTTGATTTTAATTTACCAAATGACAAGACTATTACATACAGTGTTGGCTTCTGATTGGATCAGATCTTATTGTGATTTCTTTTACATTAGTTTTTGAAGCCCTTAACAATTTAACTGTATCATGTGCCCTCTCACTTCAAACTGTACTACAAAATGTAAAGGAGTTAGATATATCCCAGTGTGTACTTTCTTGATGTAAGGGAATTTTTTCCCTTTGGCTTACACTTAATCTTACCTCCTGCATATAAGGAACACCGATAACAGTGCAGTTCGTTTAAAGTCATGCACATACCACCTGCTTCAGACAATGTACATGGACTTCTCAGTCTTATCCTCCTGAATAAAAAAATCACAGACTCTAGAGGGGACTGTAGCCAAGCGAGAAGCCTACCTTTGGGATAGCTGGCCTACCACATAAGATGCTTGACTATCACAGCCTCAGCCAAAACCTTTTTTACAACAATATGGGTCATCTTTTCCTGACACAGAGCTAGATATAACATTTATTATGTTGAAATACTGCTCCAGGAAAAATAAATGGCAAGCTAAGGAACTACAGCATTTTGGCCAGAGTGGGATAGCATTTATGTTATGTGCTACAGGTGAGATAAGTGGCATCTGGCCACTCCTAAAAAAAACATGTCCACTCCTAGAAGTATGATACCTTTTTATTTCACCATCTCCATGCAAAGAGGCCCAAAGTGACTCATAATCTGCTAGAGCATCAGTGGGAGATGGCCTCCCTCAAGCTGCAGTCTTTTCTGTCACTATGCAAGCCTGTATTATCATGTTACCGACATTTTATTTATTTAATAATTTACTTATTTATTGCAATTGTTAACCATGGTAGCGCACTGATCAAACTGACCAATTTCAGTCTCCACCTAAGAAAAAAACATTTAGAAAAATATTTAAATATGACAAACATACAATTAAACAGGGAGAGAGAGAGAAAGAGCGAGAGAGACAGAGAGAGAGAGAGAGAGAGAGAGAGAGAGAGAGAGAGAACACAATTTTAAATCAATGAATATGCACTATATGCAGCTAAGATGCTATAGTATACAATGAAAGAGACAACGTCCATTACAAATAATTGTATACACGTTATGTGAAGGAAAAGATGCAAAAATAAGTGTGATATAGGAAAATGCAGGATGAATGTAAGGAAAGAAATTCTTATGTGCAGCTAATGCAAATCATGAACTCATATGGTGAGTGGATACTTTAGCAGATATTCAGACATCAAGAAATTTAGCAAGTGGTAGAGATGAGATATACACAACTTGTGAATTGAGCTACAGCAGAAGTGTCATAGATTAGAGTAACCTTTAAATAGTTATAAAAAGGATTAGGGTACATGCCAGAGAGACTGAGTCTGCATTTGGCTTCTGAGATTGCTGTGATGTGTAATTCCAAACAACCACTGCATTGACATCATGGACCACAGTATCCAACACACAGTTGCACAGAGGCTGGCAGGTGCACCCGCTCCTATACAGATGTTGTCCCTGGGTCCAGACTGCCTGTAACAGAGTGTTTCTCTCAGCATGGCCGAACATGTGTAACCTCTCATACCTAATACCTGAGCAGAACATGCATACTCGTAGGAAAAGATAAGACCACATTATTAAGGAAGTGGTGTGTGAGTATAGTATGGTAGCAGTGAAATAATTATGTTGACCTCCCTATTTAGTACATGACAGGGTTAAACAGAGATGGGTAGATGGTGGGGACATCAGATATTCTAGACAATAGAATAGTTTGCATGTTCTCCCTGTGTTCGCATGGGTTTCCTCCGGGTACTCCGGTTTCCTCCCACATTCCAAAGACATGCATCTGGAGCATTTCTCCCCGGGCCTCCACTGAAAACAGGCTCTGTGGAACCTAGTCAGACATTCCCGGTCAGCAAATGATAAATAAATTAAAATAAAAAAAAATAGGGTATCCCAGTGGTTAGCAAGATGTGTACTGATAGGGGTGGACACATGCAAGGATACAGCTGAGGTACATTGCATACATAGGTCCAGTGGGGCTGTAAAGGACTCTTAATTGAGCCACAGAGGATCAGAGGGTACATGGATGACACAGACAGCAAGGCTAGAATTCCAGAGTAACAAGTGTGAATGTTCCCAATGAGTGTACCCATGACAAATGAGCACACCATATGACGGGCAGGCAAGAGAGGAATGTACTTCTTTGGCAATGAAGAGCTGTCCATTGCAAGTCAGCACACGCAAAACAAGTAATGGTACCTCAGATCTAGTCATGCTACTCTTGCACAAGAGAATACATCAGAGTAATGCAACCATGAGCAGAAAGAAGAAGAAAGGAGTGCAAGTCCTGTTTCCTTAAGCAGACATTCCTTGGATATAGCTGTAGGTCTCTGGTGCATCACCTAAGCACTGCACAGCTGTAAGTATATGTAGCAGTAAGTTACAATAGGTTATTCTGGCTAATATTCACAAAGTTACGACACTGGTACCACACTGCTTACCACAGTACATTAGAGCACTGTGTGATACTTCTGGTGTTCATCCTGTGTA